>NC_041391.1:397523319-397588128 GCF_002162155.2 Triticum dicoccoides | reverse complement strand
GCCTTGCGGCAGGCTCAGATCTTGGAGATGACCCACCGACGCGATGCGTCCTGCCCGGAGAAATCGTCGGTGGTGCCAACTTGTAGCCATCGTGTGTGTGGAAGGTGGGGCATTCCAAAATTGACGATTTTTCTGTTGTCTTCCAGGATTCCCGATCTGAAGTTGGGAAGCCAAATTTGACAATTTTCCTGTTGTCTTCCTGGGTTCCATAGTATTCACATCAGTCAGCGGCCATGCTCTAGAAGATTTGCTAATCAAGTTTCGCGTATCGAAAATCAATTTTCTGGAGCGCTCCTTTATGGGTGTTGGACAGGGTGAATTAGGAGAAGGCTTTCATGTCTCCAGGTCTATCAAAGCTGTGGTGCCATCTCCGACCTTCTAGCGCCTCCACCACATCGTCGTAGCGTTTGCTCGATGCATCAGGGGCAAACCCCCCGACTTTCTTCCTTCTCCAGAGCCTAAGACCTCGCCGATGAGCAGGTATTTAATCGCTTACATCGATCCCCATTTATATTTCTCAAATTAACCTTACTGTGTTGTTGATTTTGCTTCGCACATGTTTGTTTCCGCTCAAGTTACACTACAGGGCGAAATCTCAAATCTTAAATGATTTGCCGATTATTTTTGTCATGCTTTCTATAATTATATTCATAGATTTTTGTATTGTTTGCATCCCCAATGATGCATGCTTATTGATTTGTTCTTCTGGATTTCCTACATCAGTACAGGATGCATAGTTGGTTATGATACTAGGAAGGTTGGAGCTCTGAATTTCATTTGATATGCACTGTATCCCAACAGGGAAAAAAGATTAGATCAGATTGTCAAGCAGTTTAAGAGGGTTGGAGCTCTGAATTTCATTTGACATGCACTATATCCCAACAGGAAAATAAAAGATTAGACCAGATTGTCAAGCAGTTCAAGCGGTTCTTGAGGACTACATATTGTATCTCTTGCTCTATGTTTTTTGAAGTTTACTTCCATATATCCAAGCATGCATATGCCGTCTCACCATCATGTCTCAGCTTTACCAGGAGTTTTTTCTTCTTTATTTCAGTTTCTTTCAAGAATCAAGATTACCTAGCACAATGCAAGTTAGTATACAAATAATTATGTTTCAACTCATGTACGCCTAAAGTGTTGGCTGCATGTTGTCATGAAAATAGTAGCTACATGGATTATATCAGATTAAGGTAAACACATATCTCTCCTTCCCCTTCCTTCACTATTGTTCATCAGGATGGTCCCATCTTCCTGCCTCTTCGTTTCAGTTCAACCTTCTGACCGCAAGCATTCCTACCCCATAGTAGTAGGCACTCAAGATATCTTCTTGCTGCATTCCTTATTTTGCTGCATAGATTAACACTATACTTTGTATGATGATATAAACCTTTCAAGAGTTTTATGGTTAATACAATCGCTTTGTGATCATCTATATTCTGCAATCTGGATGTTCTAGCAATAACATGGTTTGCTCCTTTATTCTTGCATTGCAGGTATACAACACACTATAGACATTCTTTTATATATTTTATCCAAATCAATTTAACCTCACACAACACTGATGGCCGATGACCTTCCGTGCTCTTGAATCGATAAATAACTGATGAAGATTTTAACTTACAAATATGTAGTCCATTTATCATCCCTTTGGTTATATTGTCATAGAATACAATCACGGGCCTGAGAGAAGACATGAGAAGTGGATGGCTTAAATGTGAATTGCATAAACATTAGTCATATGTAGTGTGTTTCTCACAATTAAGCGTACATGCCAATTTTTTTCATTTGTGATCGTAAGTACATGTTAAAAATCATATAGAAACGATTCAGCCTTCAATACTTTTTAAACTATGATAAGTTATCGATGCATCCAAGTGTGATAGGCAAACTGTGTCCTGATGGAAAGGGTAGTGAGACCTTAGGTGACCGTCCCAGTTTGATAAAGAGAACATGAAACATAAAATTTATACAAATAGTTATACAGCTGCACCTAAGTCAAAGGTAAATAAGATCCACATGATAGGCGATTAATCACAGTAAAACACACAGTAAGAAGGAACCAGACATAGAATTAATCAGAGCAAACTGAATGATTGTGTAATATTGAAATAGAGGCATATAGTTACTTTGTTATTATCTCTATACTACGGTTAGGATGTCCTAGCAATTACATGGTTTATTCGTTTGTGCAGGTCCAAACATGTACACACTGCACTCCGGGCATTCTTTTATATTATCCCCATATCAATATGAGCTCACACAACATTGATGGCCGACAACCTTATCTTCCCTTGGATCCACATATAACTGGTGGGTGAAAACTTTTATTCTCTACTCTTGAATCGAGCTAATTTTTACCATTGCAGAATTTCAGTCACTTACAGGAACGCACTTCAACTTATCCACCAGAGTTAATCAGAAGTGCTTGCATCGCACCATACTACAAACCATTTAGTGTCATTCCAGAATAAATTGTATGTAACACATTTTGCTCGCCCCTTTTACCCTGTGTAATTCTGCACATGTTTGTATCTCGAGCACATGATTTTTGATGTACAAATATTTCACTACAAGTTGGGATACGCATTTGCAAACTTATATTTTGTTTGCAAACTTACAAGCCTTCTGCATGGATCCTGTATTTCTGTTCAGAGTCCATTGCCAGCCTTTAATTCCATCGACACTACTACCTTCCAGTACAAAGTCTTCAGGGAATAACAGAAGGCTTCAGGGAATAGCAGTGTGAACAAAACGAAGTGCAATATTACTATACAAAATTGCAGAGAAGCGAGATGCTCCCTCAATTCATCCTTGCTGGTTACTATGCTAAGCAAATTATTCACTTTGGTTTTGCTGAAAGGAGTTTGGCAAATCCATGCAATTATGCTACTTATATGTAATGTATATTGTAAAACTATACAATAATCAAGTACAGTAAATCAAAGTATTATTTCCAGTTCCGGTTGTCATTTTATTACCAATGTTTGTATTCCTACAAAGAAAAAGAATCCCACTCAAATATATTGCAACCAATTCCCGCAGCAACGCGCGGGGGTATCATCAAGTTAAATAAACAATCATGCATATAAGAGCCACTAAATTTTTTCAATATGGTCTTCTCGACCCCCAAAAAAAAGAAAAGAAAATAAAACTATTTACATGGGAAAGCTCCCAACAAGTAAGAAGAAGAACAAGAAATGTTTTTGGGTTTTCATTTTAATTTCTTCTACAAGCATAGAATTTAAACTAACTAATTTTTTGGTTTTTTCTTAAGGTTTATCAAACACACAAGAAGAAAACTAGAAAAAGAAATTTAAACTAGCATGGATAATACAATGAAAGAGTATGAGCACCGACGACTAGTGTGTGAACATGAATGTAAAGTCGGTGAGAAATACGTACTCCCCAAGCTTAGGCTTTTGGCCTAAGTTGGTCTAATACCAAGGACCGCCTAGATGATATCCATAAATGAAACTGGGTTTGTACTGAGATGCAGAGGCGACCGCCTCCTGAGCAGCAGTGTGTTGGCGAGCTGCCTCCATTCCCCTCTCATATTCAGTTGCTTCTTTCCTGGTGACAACATATCTTCCTTTTGCCTGATAATCAAAAAGGTAGGGGGAAGGAAGAGTAACAGGGACGATGTTGCGTCTGTCATAGATTAGTCGATAATGGAGGAATTGTTCATTCCTCTCAAGAAAATGATGATCGAACATAGCTTCTTTATCCAAATAAACAGGAGGTACAATCATATCCCCCTCTTGTGGGGCTATGTTAAGAAAGTTAGGCACACGGGTTGCATAAATTCCTCCAAATAAATCCCCCCTTCTACTATTATTCTGCAACCTACGTGCAACTATTGCCCCCAAGTTATAACCTTTATAACCTGACACAGCACTCTTGAGGACACAAATATCAGGGACACACATGTGACATGCTTCATCCTTACCGTTAATGCATCTACCAATGAACAGAGCAAAATAATGTATAGCAGGAAAATGAATGCTCCCTATGGTAGCTTGTGCTATGTCCCTAGATTCTCCCATAGTGATACTAGCAAGAAAATCTCTAAATTCAGATTTGTGAGGATCATTAATATTACCCCACTGCGGGAGTTTGCAAGCAGTTGTGAAATCCTCTAAATCCATGGTATAAGATGTATCATAAATATCAAACATGACACTAGGAGAATTACGCTACAGTTATATTGGAACCTCCGCACAAAGGAATCAGTCAATTGATAGTATTGAGGACACTTATCTTGTAAGAAGTCCTCCGGCTCGGCATTACGCACATATGCGTCAAATTCCTCCTTGAAGCCTGCTTCGACCATAAAATCATCGGATGGCCACTCACAAGCCCGTACATTTGCGTCCCTCGGCAATTTAACATCTTGCTCACGTATAGCAATCCTTGGCCCTTTTTTTCCTAGGAACCACCTTGGTACATTCTTCTAAGCATATTTCTTTTTCTGAAAATTTCTGAAATTTTAGTAACTTCAAAATAAAAGTGAATAAAATTAAACAAGATTGATAGCAACTACTCCTACAAGTGCCTAGATCCTATATCATGCATTAGAATTGCTTGGGACCTCATAAATTTAACATGCAAGCTCAAGAACATGGTGACCTATGCAGCAAAAAATTGCAATGAATAAAGCACTAGAACAAAAACTAGTTGGACCAATGGAGGAGTCACATACCAAGCAACAATCTCCCAAAGCAGTTTTGTGAATGGAGCTTTGAGCTAGGAGATCGAAAATCGCAGCAAAACGAGCTAGAACTCGTGCTTGAGCTGGATGGGGATTTTTTTGGGTAGAAGATGAAGTGTATGGGTGCTGGCATAAGTGGAGGGGGGCTAGCAGGGGCCCACGAGACAGGGGGCGCGCCCTATAGGGGGGGCGCCCTCCTCTCTCGTGGCCTGGTGCTTGCCCCTCCTGCAGTGATTTCAGTGCCTAAAATCCTCAAATATTCTAGAAAAAATCATACTAAATTTGCAGGGCATTTGGAGCACTTTTATTTTCGGACTATTTTTTTAATGCACTGATAATTCAGAAAACAGACGGATAATACTATTTTTGCTTTATTTATTCTAAATAACAGAAAGTAAAAAGAGGGTACAGAAGGTTGTGCCTTCTAGTTTCATCCATCTCGTGATCATCAAAATGAATCCACTAACAAGGTTGATCAAGTCTTGTTAACAAACTCATTCCGAATAACATGGAACCGGAGAAATTTCGAATAACACTAAGTTACCTCAACGGGGATATGAAAATCCCCTAGAATAAGAATACCATACTTTTTCTTGACAGTAGGGAGAGGAAATTCAAAACCTCCAAAAATGATAGTTGGAACTTTTTCAATAGAATCGATGCTATGAACTTGAGATTGTTTCCTCAGAAATTGTACCGTATGCTCATTACCATTAACATGAAAAGTGACATTGCCTTTGTTGCAATCAATAACAGCCCCTACAGTATTAAGAAAAGGTCTACCGAGGATAATAGACATACTATCGTCCTCGGGAATATCAAGAATAACAAAGTCCGTTAAGATAGTGACATTTGCAACCACAACAGGTACATCCCCACAAATATCGACGGGTATAGCAGTTGATTTATCAGCCATTTGCAAAGATATTTCAGTAGGTGTCAACTTATTCAATTCAAGTCTACGATATAAAGAGAGAGGCATAACACTAACACCGGCTCCAAGATCACATAAAGCAGTTCTAACATAATTTCTTTTAATAGAGCATGGTATAGTTGGTACACCGGGATCTCCAAGTTTCTTTGGTATTCCACCCTTAAAAGTGTAATTAGCAAGCATGGTGGAAATTTCAGCTTCCACTATCTTTCTTTTATTTGTAATGATATCCTTCATATACTTAGCATAAGGATTTACTTTCAGCATATCAGTTAAGCGCACACGTAAGAAAATAGGTCTAATCATTTCAGCAAAGCGCTCAAAATCCTCATCATCCTTTGACTTGGATGGTTTAGGAGGAAAGGGCATGGGTTTCTGAACCCATGGTTCTCTTTCTTTACCGTGCTTCCTAGCAACAAAATCTCTCTTATCATAACGTTGATTCTTTGATTGTGGGTTATCAAAATCAACAACAGGTTCAATCTCTACATCATTGTTTTTGCTAGGTTGAGCATCAACATGAACATTATAATTAACATTATCACTAGGTTCATGTTCATCACCTAATTGTGTTTCAGCATCAGAAATAGAAATATCATTGGATTCTCAGGTGTGTCTATAGTAGGTTCACTAGAAGCATGCAAAGTTCTATCGTTTTTCTTTTTCTTCTTTTGAGAAGAACTAGGTGCCTCTAAATTATTTCTCTGAGAATCTTGCTCGATTCTCTTAGGGTGGTCTTCAGGATACAAAGGTTCCTGAGTCATTCTACCAGTTCTAGTAGCCACTCTAACAGCAAAGTCATTTTTACTATTTAATTCTTCAAGCAAATCATTCTGAGCTTTAAGTACTTCCTCTGCTTGAGTAGCAACCATAGAAACATATTTGCTAACGCGGTGAAGTTCATCTTTAACTCTCGCTATATTATCACCTACACGTCCTATCTAGAAAGCATTATTCTTTAACTCTCTACCAACATAAGCATTAAAACTTTCTTGTCTAGCCATAAAGTCATCAAATTCATCTAAGCATGGGCTATGAAATTTTGTAGAGGGAATTTCAACTTTATCATATCTATAGAGAGAATTTACCTTTACTACCTGTGTCGGGTTATCAAGACAATGTGGTTCTTCAGGCGGTATATTAAGACCATGTATTTCTTCAATAGGAGGTAAATTCTTAACATCTTCAGCTTTAATACCTTTTTCTTTCATTGATTTCTTTGCCTCTTGCATATCTCCAGGACTGAGAAATAAAACACCTGTCTTCTTCGGAGTGGGTTTAGGAATATGCTCAGGAGTTGGCTCAATAGGTTCAGGAATTTCTTTAGGAATTGGCTCGAGGAGAGTCCAATTATTTTCATTAGTCAACATATTATTCAATAGTATTTCAGGTTCGTCGACTGTTCTTTCCCTGAAAACACAACCAGCACAACTATCCAAGTAGTCCTTGGAAGCATCGGTTAGTCCATTATAAAAGATATCAAGTATTTCATTTTTCTTAAGAGGATGATCAGGCAAAGCATTAAGTAACCGGAGAAGCCTCCCCCAAGCTTGTGGGAGACTCTCTTCTTTGATTTGCACAAAGTTATATATTTCCTGCAAGGCAGCTTGTTTCTTATGAGCAGGGAAATATTTAGCAGAGAAGTAATAAATCATATCTTGGGGACTACGCACACAACCAGGAGCAAGAGAATTATACCAAGTCTTAGCATCACCCTTTAATGAGAACGGAAATATCTTAAGGATATAAAAATAGCGAGACTTCTCATCATTAGTAAACAGGGTAGCTATATCATTCAACTTGGTAAGATGTGCCACAACAGTTTTAGATTCAAGGCCATAAAAAGGATCCGATTCAACTAAAGTAATAATCTCAGGATCAACAGAGAATTCATAATCCTTATTAGTAACACAGATATGTGAAGTAGCAAAAGCAGGATCGGGTTTCATTCTAGCATTAAGAGACTGCTGCTTCCATTTAGCTAATAATTTCTTAAGATCATATCTATCATTGCAAGCAAAGATTTCCCTAGCAGCTTCTTCATTCATAACATAACCCTTAGGAACAATAGGTAATACATAATCATTGGGAGAACCTTCATCATCACTGTCATCAATAATAGGTTCTTCAATATTTTCATTCCCCCTAACTCTAGCAAGTTGTTCATCAAGAAATTCACCTAATGGCAAAATAGTATCACGCACAGAAGTAGTTTCATCATGCATAGCAGAAGTGGCATCATCAATAACATGCGACATATCAGAATTCATAGCAGTAGCAGGTTTAGGTGTCGCAAGCCTACTAATAACGGAAGGAGAATCTAGTGCAGAGCTAGATGGCAGTACCTTACCCCCCTCATAGTTGAGGGCAAAATAGTAGTTCAGTCGTCTTTCAAGTTCTTCATAGTGATCAACAGATATAAATCCCAAGTGACTCAGAGAATAGAGCTATGCTCCGCGGCAACGGCGCCAGAAATTAGTCTTGATAACCCACAAGTGTAGGGGATCGCAACAGCTTTCAAGGGTAAAGTATTCAACCCAAATTTATTGATTTGACACAAGGGGAGCCAAAGAATATTCTTGAGTATTAGCAGTTGAGTTGTCAATTCAACCACACCTGGATAACTTAGTATCTGCAGCAAAGTATTTAGTAGCAAAGTAGTATGATAATAAAGGTAACAGTAGCAAAAGTAAAGATAAATGTTTTTGGGTTTTTGTAGTAGTTGTAACAATAGCAACGGAAAAGTAAATGAGCGAAGAACAATATGTGAAAAGCTTGTAGGCAATGGATAAATGATGGATAATTATGGCGGATGCGATTCCTCATGTAATAGCTATAACATAGGGTGACACAGAACTAGCTCCAGTTCATCAATGTAATGTAGGCATGTATTCCATAAATAGTCATACGTGCTTATGGAAAAGAACTTGCATGACATCTTTTGTCCTACCCTCCCGTGGAAGCGGGGTCCTAGCGGAAACTAAGGGATATTAAGGCCTCCTTTTAATAGAGAACCGGAACAAAGCATTAGCACATAGTGAATACATGAACTCCTCAAACTACGGTCATCACCGAGAAGTATCCCAATTATTGTCACTTCGGGGTTGTCGGATCATAACACATAATAGGTGACTATAGACTTGCAAGATAGGATCAAGAACACACATATATTCATGAAAACATAATTGGTTCAGGTCTGAAATCATGGCACTCGGGCCATAGTGACAAGCATTAAGCATAGCAAAGTCATAGCAACATCAATCTCAGAACATAGTGGATACTAGGGATCAAACCGTAACAAAATTAACTCGATTACATGGTAAATCTCATCCAACCCATCACCGTCCAGCAAGCCTACGATGGAATTACTCACGCACGGCAGTGAGCATCATTTAATTGGTGATGGAGGATGGTGGATGATGACGACGGTGATGAATCCCCCTCTCCGGAGCCCCGAACGGACTCCAGATCAGCCCTCCCGAGAGAGATTAGGGCTTGGCGGCGGCTCCGTGTCGTAAAACGCGATGAAACTTTCTTTTTGATTTTTTTCTCCCCGAACGTGAATATATGGAGTTGGAGTTGAGGACGGTGGAGGTCCAGGGGGCCCACGAGATAGGAGGCCGCGCCCTAGGGGGGGCGCCCCCTGTCTCCTGGACAACCTGTGGCCCCCTGGCATTAATTCTTTTGCCAAAAATTCTTATTAATTCGAAAAATTTCCTCCGTGGATTTCCAGGACATTCCGAGAACTTTTCTTTTCTACACATAAAACAACATCATGGCAGTTCTGCTGAAAACAGCGTCAGTCCGGGTTAGTTTCATTCAAATCATTCAAGTTACAGTCCAAAACAAGGGCAAAAGTGTTTGGAAAAGTAGATACGTTGGAGACGTATCAGCGGACGACGAAAAACTTCGTTTCCCACCGACCACCCACTTTATCGCCACCGTCGACGACTTAACCGACATGCTTGATTACGACTCCGAAGACATCGACGGTATGGACGACGATGCTAGAGAGGAGCAGACCGCCTATAGGGCGTTGGACAGCCACCTCCTCGTACGACATATACATGGTGGATACACCCAAAAAAACAACGATTACAATGAAAATCCTGTCGAGGAAAAACCTCCTGAGATACAGCCAAAGCGTTGACATCAGCGGCGCCGCTCTAAGCCACGCCGTAGCAAAAATAGCAACACCGTCACAGGAGAAAATAGCACTCCGGACTATGCCGAAGACAATGAAGACCCCGTAGAGCAAACCTCCGAACAGGAGGAACGGGAAGATGGGCAAGCTAGCCCCGATGAACATGCCACGAATGAAGATGCGGAGGACAGTAATTACCTTCCGCTCTCCAAGGACGAGGTGAGCCTCGGTGGTGAAGACTTTATCATGCCTAAGGAGCCCGTCGAGAAGGAGCACTTTAAGCGCCGGCTAATAGCCACTGCAAGGAGCCTGAAACAGAAGCAACATCAGCTTCAAGTTGATCAAGATCTGCTCAATGAAAGATGGACTGATGTCCTGGTAGTGCCAAGGAATATGGCCTCGAGCGCCCAACCAAAAGCTACCCGAAGCGCAAACTGTTACCACAGTTTGATGATGAGGCGCTGGAGCCCGACCTACCTAGGTACAATGCGGCTGACCGACCATCATGTGGCCGGGACAAAGCGGCACCTCAAGCCGAACACCAGCCCGCACTACCTCGCCGAACAAACAGAAATACAATAGCTCGGGGATATACACATGACCTACAGAATGACTTGGAAAACAGAGCAGGTCAGACAAGATCAATCTATGGATCACGGGGGTGTGCCTCGATGTGCGATGATGGCCATCCGGCTGAACGTGACAAACATAACCATGTCCAGGCCGAAAACCGCCGATGAACTCCATCCGAGCTACGTCACGACTTGGCCCGATATAGATGCGCCCCACACCCTCTTTGCTTCACTGATGAAGTAATGGAACACGATTTCCCAGAAGGGTTTAAACCTGTGAACATCGAATCATATGATGGCACAACAGACCCCACGGTATGGATTGAGGACTTTCTTCTCCATATTTCTATGGCCCGCGGTTATGATCTTCAGGCCATCAAATACCTCCCGCTCAAACTCATGGGACTAGCTAGGTACTGGTTGAACAGTCTGCCCAAAAACTCCATTGGCAGTTGGGAGGACATGGAGGATGCCTTCCTCGACAACTTCCAAGGAACATATGTCCGACCTTCGGATGCCAACGACCTAAGTCACATAATCCAATAGCTCGGAGAGTCAGCCAGGAAATTCTGGATTAGGTTCTTAACTAAAAAGATCCAAATCATCGACTGTCCGGATGCCAAAGCCCTAGCAGCCTTTAAGCACAGCATCCGAAACGAATGGATGACCAGACACCTCGGCCAGGAAAAACCGAAGTCTATGTCAGCCCTCGACACTCATGACCCGCTTCTGTGCGGGCGAAGATAGCTGACTAGACCATAGCAATAACAATACAAGTGAACCTGGCACTTCTGAAGCTAGAAACAGCAATAGCAAGCCCCGACGCAATAGACATAAGCGTCGAAACAACGGTGACAACACCGAAGACATGGCGGTCAACGCCGGATTCAGTGGTTCTAAGTCCGCTCAGTGGAAGAAGCTATTTAAGAGAAATAATCCGGACCCGTCCAGTTTGGACCGCATACTCGATCGTCCATGTCAAATCCACGACACTCCTGATAAACCAGCCAATCATACCAACAGAGAGTGTTGGGTCTTCAAACATGTCAGCAAGTTAAATGCCGAGAACAAGGAAAAGGAGTCGCAAAGCGATGACGATGACGAGGAGCCCTGACCACCGAACACAGGGGGACAGAAGAAGTTTCCCCCGAGTTAAAATGGTAAACATGATATATGACACCCATATCCCCAAGAGGGAGCGCAAGCGTGCACCTAGGGACGTCTACGCGATGGAGCCAGTCGCCCCTATGTTCAACCCATGGTCGTCCTCTCCGGTCACCTTCGATCGGAGGGACCATCCGACCAGTATCCGTCATGGCGGTTCGGCCGCTCTAGTCCTAGACCCAATTATTGATGGATTCCACCTTACGCGAGTTCACATGGATGGTGGCAGCAGCCTGAACCTGCTCTATCAGGATACAATGCGCAAAACGGGTATCGATCCCTCAAGGATCAAGCTCACAAAAACCACCTTTAAAGGTGTCATACCAGGTGTAGAGGCCTGCTGTATAGGCTCAATCACACTGGAAGTGGTCTTCGGATCCCCGGATAATTTTCGAACCGAAGATTTGATCTTCGACATCGTCCCCTTCTGCAGTGCTATCATGCCCTGCTCGGACAAACTGCATTCGCTCGATTCAATGCGGTGCCCCACTATGCCTACCTAAAGCTCAAGATGCCCGGACCACGCGGTGTCATAATGGTCAACGGGAACACGGAATGCTCCCTCCGTACTGAGGAGCACACCGCTGCCCTTGCAGCAGAAGTACAGAGTAGCCTTTTCAGGCAGAACCTCAATTCGGCAGTAAAGCTCCCGGACACCGTCAAGCGAGTCTGAACTACTCTGCAGCAGGACAGTCCAGCTCGTCCAGAGCTTGACTAGCAATTCAGCCTCCGTCCCAGTCCCAATCAAGCAGTGGCATTTGTGCCACGCGTACTTAACTACGCAACTTCAAATACCATGGGCAAGGATGGAGGCACAGCTAGACCGTGGTCCATAATGCGGCTCAACCGCCCCTAGATCTGTAGACCTTCACTTTTTCCTTTTCATTTCAGTTTTTTCTCTTCTCGAGGATTTTCTGATAACCTGATCATCGGACCTATCACGGGACAGATACACCAAGAAGGCAAGGATCTTTGACGTACAAGGGAACCCCCAGGTGGTCTCTGCTAACGATTGTTATACCTATTTTAAAAAACCCGCACGCAGCTCGCCCTTGGTCGCGGCATGTCAAATAGCCTTATTTGCTTATCACATTACTGGTACAAATACACCTTGATGTATTAATCAAATTACAATGGAAAATAATTTGCGGTGCCAGCTCATTACTTGATTTTTCCTCTTTTTTATATTCTTACCAATTGCACCCGTACACTCTGGTACGCCTTAATTCGCCAAGGGCTTCATCATACCCCATAACACGGCAATAAAGTCCGAAAACTTTTATAGTATAGTTCGGCACCCCGAACTTATAGCATTATATGCATCAACTCCGAATCATGTATTTGGTCAGTAGTTGGGTTGCCCGGCTCCTGTTCTTAATACCTTACGTTCCGCTATATCGGCTAGGGTAGTAAAGGGAGAACTACTGCGATTGTGTCCTAGTTCTTCCGGATGAGCACCTCAGTAGAGAAAGCCGAAAACTGACTGTCATGATGCAGTGAGAGCTGGTCAGCTGTTCGAGAGGTTTCAAATCCTTAGAGATTTTTTCCGCATTATGTGAGGGATCGGTTTTTATCCAATCAGGTGTTTACATCATCCCAAGTCCGGACTTCCGAACACTAGGGGCCGCGCCTAAATTTTTGTTGTCAAACTCCTATGGCTAAGTGAGGGTGATAAAGCCATATAGTCCGATTGCCTTGTTCATTGCACTAAACACCTCCTTTAAGGACCAAACTCTGGAGTAAAGAGTGTTTAGATTTATCCCGAACACCCCTGTACTACCTACGTGGGGGCAGAAGCCGACGACTGGCCAACTCTCAGATTTAACAAAATGGCCGCACAGGAGGTAAAATTTTAAATAACAGACATTATATTACATAACAGATCTATTTCCTATTACAGGACAGGATAACATGAGTGCATTCATGGGAATATGATATCCTTAGCACATTGCTCCGCCACAAGGAGGGATTCCTCCAGAACACTGTCAAAATACAGTTGGGGTCGGGGTGCTCCTTGCCCTCTAGCGGCCCCTCGGTCATCATCATCATGGCATCCATCTTCGCCCAATGCATATTAGCGCGGGCAAAGGCCATTTGCGCGCCTTTGATACAGACTGCCGGTGTCAAAACCGGCGGATCTCGGGTAGGGGGTCCCGAACTGTGCGTCTAGGCGGATGGTAACAGGAGACAAGGGACACGATGTTTTTACCCAGGTTTGGGCCCTCTTGATGGAGGTAAAACCCTACGTCCTGTTTGATTAATATTGATGATGTGGGTTACAAGAGTAGATCTACCACAAGATCAAGGAGGCTAAACCCTAGAAGCTAGCCTATGGTATGATTGTTGTTCGTCCTATGGACTAAGGCCATCCGGTTTATATAGACACCGGAGAGGGCTAGGGTTACACAGAGTCGGTTACAAAGGTAGGGGATCTACATATCCGTATCGCCAAGCTTGCCTTCCACGCCAAGGAAAGTCCCATCCGGACACGGGACGAAGTCTTCAATCTTGTATCTTCATAGTCTTGGAGTCCGGCCGATGATGGTAGTTCGGCTATCCGGACACCCCCTAGTCCGGGACTCCCTCAATAGCCCCTGAACCAGGCTTCAATGACGACGAGTCCGGCATGCATGTTGTCTTCGGCATTGCAAGGCGGGTTCCTCCTCCGAATAATTTATAGAAGATTGTGAACACCAGGATAGTATCCGGCTCTGCAAAATAAATTCCACATACAACCGTAGAGAGAATAATATTACACAAGTTCAATCTGCTGACGTATTTTGTGGCGTAACGTCACACCACTACCAAGCCTTCAAATTGTTTTTATTGTTCCATCTCAGCGTGTTTAGCGAGGCGGTTTCCTTGGCATGTCTTGTCGAAGCAGAGATCGTGTTCCCCTTATTCCGGGATTCCCATCAATACGGACGTGGGTAACCCAACAGCACCATTGATTGCGGCGCTTGGGAGATAAGCGAGTTTTATCAGGCCGGTGGGGACGCATGTTTCCGTCCGCCCATATAAGGGGATAAAGATCCAATCCTTTTACCTGCGCCTTCTTCCTCCTTGGCTTATCCATCTCCGCGAACTCGAGCTCTAGCGCCCAAGCCCGCACATCTCACCTCAACCTTCTCCAAATATGTCCGGAGCGGGAGGCAAGTGGATGGCCTCCTCCGTTACAGAGGGGCATATCCAGAAGCTGCGCAACGCCGGATACTTGTCCAGTGACATCACGCATCGGCTCCCCGACGAGGGAGAGCTCATTCCCACCCCCATGCCCCATGAGAGGGTAGTATTCCTTCCCCATTTCCTCTGCAGACTAGGCTTCCCACTTCATCCCTTTGTCCGGGGGCTCATGTTCTACTACGGCCTAGATTTCCATGATCTGGCCCCGAATTTAATTCTCAATATCTCGGCATTTATCGTCGTGTGCGAGGCCTTCCTCTGCATCCAGTCCCACTTCGGCTTGTGGCTCAAGACCTTCAGTGTCAAGCCGAAGGTTGTGAAGGGCAGCCAAGCAGAGTGCGAAGGCGCCATGGTGGGCAGGATGTCCCACGTTACGTGGATGGAGGGCACCTTTGTGGAAACCATCAAGGGGTGGCAATCGGGGTGGTTCTACATCACCGAGCCGCGTGATCCCGAATGGGCAGCGGTCCCTGAATTCAGATCTGGCATCCCCACATGGCTCACCTCCTGGAAAGAGAGCGGCCGGATTTGGGGCGATCCGGAGGAGCTGACCAGACTCCAAGCCTGCGTCCAAAAGCTGGTGGACAAGAAGCTCAAGCTTGTCAACATAGTCCAGGTCATGCTCATCCACCAGATTCTCCTGTGCCAACGACGGGGCTTCAATATGTGGGAGTTCGATCCGGCGCAGCACCAGACTTTGAATGGGCTCTTCGACACTACGTATGAAGAGGTCTAGAAGGTGCTGTTCAAGGGCGCCGAGGCTCCCGCATCCGCTACCGAAGATCGCGGATTCAGCTCGCAGCGTCCAGCTAACGAGGTAAGTGATATTGTCCTTTACGGGACGCTTGTTATTCATAGTTTGACTCTATGCGGGATCTAAACTCCCTTTCCTTTGACAGGACTGGCTGAAGAAGGCCGCACAGGCTATCTGTCCGGCCCCATTGCCAGAGGACCCAGCTGACGCCCGCCTAACGGGGCTGCTGGCTCCGGCACCCCACGTGGTGCCGAAGAAGAAGGCCAAGAAGAAGGCCACGGGGACTCGGAGGAGTTCCCATTTTCAGGTGCTATCGGACGATGAATCCGAGGCCGACTCCTCCCACCAAGGCGAGGAGGAGAAGAAGAAAGCCTCTCCCCCAGCGGGGGGAGGGAAGAAAAGGAAGGCCTCCCCAACAAGGGAGGCCGAAGGGTCCAAGAGGGGAAAAACTCTTCCCCCGGACTGTTCCGCCAACGCCAGTGACGACGACGAGGACTGGCCTCCAAGGGCCAAGCCTCTGGCGAGATCGTAAGTATCCGGACTCCCGAATAACTTCAAGGTTTACGTTTTCCGCGACATTATGTCTTTCTAATGCCGCATACAACCCTGCAGTCCGCCTAAGGATGATCTCCCCACTTCGTCGAGCGGGTCCTTAGGGGCGTCGGATATGGATTCTCTTCCGACTGCCTCCACCCCCCATGATGCGGACGATGCCGAGGTGGGATCCCAGGAAGGGACCCACCAGGAGGAGAGGGCCCCAGAGGTGTCGCAGGACAACCTCCCGGACTTTGCACCGGACTCAGCCCCGGAACCCATAGTGGCTCCAGAGTCCGGCGGGCGACCCCTTCGGAAGAAGGGCAAGACCGCGACGCCGGCTGCCTCCGTCCAACCGGAGGTGCCGGATAATTTGCTGGAGGCGCTCAACGGCGCCTCCATCAAAGAGGAACACCGCACTGTTATGAGTGCGGTGATTCAGAAGGTTCAGCTCGCCAAGAGCGGGCTGACCGAAGCCTACAGCAGCCTTCTAACAGGCTTTGAGGTAAGAATTTCAATATATATAAAATGGTACCGCATAGACAGTAGCCCCTGATGCTCGGTTCGGTGTTCGGAAAGAAAAGCCGGACTAAGGATCTTTGGAAATATAAACGCAGGAGTCATGAAAATATGTCAATATGGGATTACAGGCTGTGCTGCTGACCTCTGCCGCACTAACTGCGGAGGTCAATACTTTGAAGGAAAACCTCGAGAGGTCCGAGAACGAGCTCGGCCATGCCAAGAAGCAGCTCGAGGAAAAATAAGGTGAGTAATACCTTATGAAAATTGTACCTTACAGAAAAGGATTTGGTTGCAAGAAAAATGACAAGGATAACTGGGGTATTGCAGGGGCCACTAACGAGGTGGCGACCCTGAAGGAGGCGGTGGCCGCGGCCGAACGCAATGCGGCTGCGGAGCGCACCGAGCGAGAGAAATAGGAGGCGCGGGTGGCGGAGGTACAGCAAGAGCTCCAGGATCTAGTGAGGAAACATGAGAGCCTGGAGCGTGACTCGAAGACTTGAGAGTCTGAGCTTGCAACGGCTCTTGAGAGTGCCAAAGCCGCTAAGGCCGAAGCCTACAAGGCCCTCCAGGAGATAGAGGCGGTGAAGAAAATAGCAGCGGGTAAGGCATTTTTCATGCAAAGTAAGCATGTGAGTGTTAATTACCTGTCGCTTCCCCGAATTCGCAGCTCTCCAGGAGCGTTCGTAGATTTCCCCGCAGCGTGTCCGATGCTGCCGCATTCTACCGGGCCGAGGAGGGGAGCTCAACGGAGAAGGTCTTCTGGTCTCAATATGCTGAGGCCGGACATCCGGTGCCCCTTAGCGACGAGCTGAAGCAGCTGGTCGAGCTCCACAAGGCAGCCGAACAGGCCATGAAGGGCCTCATAGTTCGGCTGTGGCCTAAGGAGGCTATGCCTGGGAGCTACTTCGGCCTGGTGCGGCGGCTGGTGGACGCGTGCCCGTGGGTTGAAGTTATCAAGCACTCCGCCTGTATCGAGGGTGCGCGTCGGGCCCTTGCCCGCGCAAAGGTGCACTGGGGCAAGATGGATGCCCAGAAGCTTGTGACGGACCCCCCACCAGAGGGCAAGGAGCATCGCACGCCCGAGATATATTATAGGAGTGTGCTGAAGGGCGCCCACACTATTGCGGGTGAGTGCTCCAAAGATGTAATATTTGAGTAGACTCGCATTTTGTTATCCTGTGCGCTGAAAACTTGGTTCATATGCGCTAAGCAACGCTTGTTAATTTAAAATATTACCTTCTGTGCGGCTGTTTATCAAATCTGAGAGATGGCAAGTCGTCGGCTTTAGCCCCCATGCCACGAGTGCTGGGGTGTTGGGCATAAACTCGAGCGCTCTTGTTCCCATTTTTGGATCCATCTAGGGAGGCGCTCAACACAATGAACAAGGCAACCGGACTTATAATGCTTGAACACTCTCACTTAGCCATAGAATTCTATAATTTTAAATTTCGGCGAAGCCCCTAGTTTTCGGAAGGCCGAATTTGGGGCGCTATCCACGCCTTGGCCGGACAGAATCCGGCTCCTCGCTCGAAGCGGCATAAGTCTTTAGGGACTCGCAAAGAACCTCTCGAACAGCGACCAGCTCTCGCCTCATCATGACGGTCAGTTTTAGCTTTCTCCACTGAGGCGTTAACCCAGCTCAACTGGGGCGCAATCGCAGTGGTTCTCCCAGTGCTACCTTAGCCGATAAAACGGAACGTAAGGTACCAAAACATGGGAGCCGGGCAAACCCAACTATTGACCCAAGAACATGATTCGGAGCCGATGCATATAATGCTATAAGTTCGGGGTGCCGCACTTGTGAAAGTGTTCGGACTTATCACACCATAACGCGGGAAACATAAGCCCCTGGTGTATTTAGCCGTACCAAAACGCACGGATGCAACATGTCATAGATGAACATATGTGTAAGAAAGAAATGCAATTAGAAGCAAAAAATGTGCTGCATTGCTTTACTCAATAAAAACTGTTCTAAGTGCAGGACGATACAAGTGGTGCGGTAAGCAAGGAATGGGACTGTTTAACATGTCCCCCTCCAGGGGTAGGCTACGAAATAATGCAAAAAACAGATTTAATGCTCATGATGGAGACCACCTGGATTTTCGTTTTAGCTTTTCTCCTTCCCTGGCTGTTGCATCGTGGGTTCGGCATGTCTGCTGCCGGACAGGGCCTCTGATGAACGGAGTCCTGTAGGTAAAAAATAAAAGGAAAAGAAAAAGAAACGACACACTTAAGAGCCCCTGGTGCGGTTGAGCCGCAGTCTCGGCTTATCGTGGTCGAGCCCCTTGCCCCATGCCCATGGTATCTTCAGAGTGTAATGGAGTACGCGAAGGGTCTGTCTTAATGTTTTACAGGGGCTAGGGTTGGGGCCGCACTGCTACGCGTGCTCGGAACGTGCCAGGTGGTCGTGTTGTAGGTTACTGTGGGCACGCTTAGCTGTGTCCGGCCGCTTGGCAGCCGGACTCGAGAATTGCCTAAAAAGGCTGCTTTGTACTTCTGCCGCGAGAGCCGCTGTATGTTCCTCCGTTCGGAGGGAGCGTTCAGTGTTTCCGTTGACCGTGATGACTCCTCTAGGGCCTGGCATCTTGAGCTTGAGGTATGCGTAGTGCGGCACCGCGTTGAACTTTGCGAATGCGGTACGTCCGAGGAAGGCATGATAGCCGCTGCGGAACGGGACTATGTCAAAGATTAACTCCTCGCTTCGGAAGTTATCCGGGGATCCGAAGACCACTTCCAGTGTAACTGAGCCTGTACAATTGGCTTCTACACCTGGCATGACGCCTTTAAAGGTCGTCTTGGTAGGTTTAATCCTTGAGGGGTCTATGCCCATTTTGCGCACCGTGTCCTGATAAAGCAGGTTTAGGCTGCTGCCGCCGTCCATCAGGACTCTGGTAAGATGAAATCCATCGACGATTGGGTCTAGAACCAATGCGGCGAACCCACCATGGCGAATGCTGGTGGGGTGGTCCCTTCGGTCAAAGGTGATCGGGCAAGAGGACCATGGATTGAACTTCGGGGCAACTGGCTCCACCGAGTATACATCCCTGAGTGCACGCTTCCGCTCCCTTTTGGGTATGTGCATGGCATATATCATGTTCACCGTCCGCACCTGTGGGGGGAAACCCTTCTGTCCTCTATTGTTCGGCGGTCGGGTCTCTTCCTCGTCGTCGCTATGGAGCCCCTTGTTGCTGTTTTCGACAATTAATTTGCCTGCCTGCTTGAACACCCAACAGTCCCTATTGGTGTGGTTAGCTGGTTTTTCAGGGGTGCCATGTATCTGGCACAAGCGGTCGAGAATTCGGTCCTAACTGAACGGACCCTGAGTTATTCTTTTGAATGGATTTTTCCGTTGACCGGGTTTAGAGCCTCTGAATCCGGCATTGACTGCCGTATCCTCACTGTTATCGCCCTTAATGCGGCGTTTGTTTTTGTTGCGACGCGACCTACCACTACGGTCCTTGATATTCGGACTGCCAGAATTTTTGTTGAGGTTGTTGCTGCGTGCTAGCCAGCTGTCCTCACCCGCACAGAAGCGGGTCATGAGTGATGTAAGGGCTGCCATGGATTTCGGCTTTTCATGTCCCAGGTGCCGGGCAAGCCACTCGTCGCGAATGTTATGCTTGAAGGCCGCGAGGGCCTCGGCATCCGGACAGTCGACAATTTGGTTTTTCTTGGTTAAGAACCGTGTCCAGAATTGTCTGGCCGATTCGTCTGGCTGCTGAATTATGTGGCTTAGGTCATCTGCATCTGGTGGTCGCACGTACGTGCCTTGGAAGTTATCAAGGAATGCGGCTTCCAGGTCCTCCCAACTCCCGAGTTACTCTGCTGGCAAGCTGTTAAGCCAGTGCCGGGCTGGTCCTTTAAGTTTGAGTGGGAGATATTTGATGGCGTGAAGATCATCTCCGTGGGCCATGTGGATGTGGAGGAGATAGTCCTCGATCCAGACCGCGGGGTCTGTTGTGCCATCATAAGATTCAATATTGACGGGTTTAAACCCTTCTGCGATTTGATGATCCATTACCTCATCTGTGAAGCACAGTGGGTGTGCGGCGCCTCTGTACTGGGCGATATCGCGACGGAGCTCAAAAGAGCTTTGTCTGTTGTGTTCGGCCCGGCCGGACTTACTGTGTCTGGGGTGACGGTGATTGTCACGCATCGTGGGGCACCCACGTGATCCATAGATCGATCTTGATTGTCTTGCCTTATCCTCCAATATGTCTCGCACGTCCGGAGTGTTCCCATGTGGCCTTGTGCTTTTCGAGCGATGCCGGGGTACGGGTCTAGTGAAGGGCCTTGAGGCCTCTCTGTCGCGACCACGGGGTGGTCGATCAGCCGTATTGTCTCCTGGTGAAGCGGGATCATATGCCTCCACCTCTAATCGGGGAGCAGCTTTCATTTGGGGTAGCTTTTGGAGGGGCGTTCGAGTTCTTGCTCTTCGGCCGCGAGGACTTCGGTCCATCTGTCGGCTAGCAGATCTTGATCAGCTCTAAGCTGCTGCTGCTTTTTCTTGAGGCTGTTTACCATGGCCATAAGCCTGCGTTTGAAACGCTCCTGTTCGACGGGATCCTCAGGCACGACGAATTCGTCGTCGTCGAGGCTTGCCTTGTCTCCGGAGGGAGGCATATAGTCCTCTACCTCTTCTTCGGCCGCTCTCTCATGAGGGCTGGCGCCCCCTCCTCCTGTGCTGGATCTTGCTGGAGTGGGTTGTCTTCGGCGCTATCCGGTGTATTATTGTCTCCGGTGCCGGGATTTAGAGGAGCGCCGCTGACGCTGGCGCTTGGGCTGTTTCTTGGAGGGGTCATCCTCCGCTATTCCTTCTCCGTTCCCATCCTTTGGGATATCCACCATGTATATGTCGTATGAAGAGGTGGCTTTCCAGTGCCCGATGGGCGCTGGTTCTTGGTCGTCTCCGGCATCGTCGTCCATACCGTCGATGTCCTCAGAGTCGTAATCTAGCATGCCGGTTAGATCGTCGACAGTGGCTACCAAGTGGGTGGTGGGTGGGCTCTGAATTTCTTTGTCGTCCGCATCCCAACCGTCCTGGCCGCAGTTCGGCCAGGCCTCTCCTGATAATAAGAGGTACTTTAGCAAATTCAAGATGTCGCCAAAAGGTGAGCGTTAAAAGATGTCCACCGCGGTGAACTCCATGATTGGCGCCCAATCGGATTCGACTGGAGGGGGCGTGGGAGGTCCGGAGTCCGGCAAGGAGTCTGGCACCTCGGAGTCACAAGCTTCATGGGGGGCAAGATAGTTGTTCGGCTCTATCGCCGTAGAGGTTGCAGCCCCCGAGGCGGTGTCTAGCCATCCATCCTTGGTCTGCGCAGCTGGCTCCGAGTCGAAGATCGGAGCGGGTTCGAGTGCGGCCTCCAGGGTACTGTCCGACTGCAGAGCTAAATCATGCCCATCGTGACAGTACGGCACGCTCGGCTGTGGCTCGAATCCGTCAAGGATCAAGTCCCCGCGGATGTCAGCCGTGAAGTTCAAACTTCCAAATCTGACCTGACGGCCAGGGGCGTAGCCTTCGATCTGCTCCAGCTGGCCAAGCGAATTGGCCCGCAGTGCGAAGCCGCCGAATACGAAGATCTGTCCGGGGAGGAAGGTCTCACCCTGGACTGCATCGTCATTGATGATCGAAGAAGCCATCGAGCCTATCGGTGACGACACAGAGGAACTCTCAATGAAAGCACCAATGTCGGTGTCAAAACCGGCGAATCTCGGGTAGGGGGTCCCGAACTGTGCGTCTAGGCGGATGGTAACAGGAGACGAGGGACACGATGTTTTTACCCAGGTTCGGGCCCTCTTGATGGAGGTAAAACCCTACGTCCTGCTTGATTACTATTGATGATGTGGGTTACAAGAGTAGATCTACCACGAGATCAAGGAGGCTAAACCCTAGAAGCTAGCCTATAATATGATTGTTGTTCGTCCTATGGACTAAGGCCATCCGGTTTATATAGACACTGGAGAGGGCTAGGGTTACACAGAGTCAGTTACAAAGGTAGGAGATCTACATATCCGTATCGCCAAGCTTGCCTTCCACGCCAAGGAAAGTCCCATCCGGACACGGGACGATGTCTTCAATCTTGTATCTTCATAGTCTTGGAGTCTGGTTGATGATGGTTGTTCGGCTATCCGGACACCCCCTAGTCCGGGACTCCCTCACAGACCGACCGCTTGACGGCTTCAAGCCGAGGGCAGGTGCTGACAAGCCGCTTCATGAGTCCGAAGTAGCTGCTGGGCATGGCTTCGGCAGGCCATAGCCGGATTATCAAATCCTTCATGGCTACTTCGGCCGCCCTGTGCAGCTCGACCAGCTGTTTCAGCTGATCGCTAAAGGTCACTGGATGTTCTGGTCCAAGGTATTGCGACCAGAACAGCTTCTCCATAGAGCTCCCCTCTTCGGCTCGATAGAATTCGACAGCGTCTGACACGCTGCACGGCAGATCTGCAAACACCCCTAGAGAACTCCAAATCCCGGTCAGTAAGAGGAACCTTTCCTTCACATATTTTCTCTGCATTATAAAAGCCTTACCCGTCGTGATCTTCTTGGCCGCCTGGATTTCCTAGAGGGTGCCCTGGGCTTCAGCTCGGGCATCGTGTGCGCTCTAGCGGGCCTTGGCAAGTTCAGACTCTTTATTCTTAAAGTCACGCTCCAAGGACATGTACTTATTAATGGCGTCCTGGAGCTCTTGCTGGACCTCATTGACCCGCGCCTCATGCCTTTCGCATGCGACCCGCTCCTTGGCTGCCTTGTCCTCGGCCTCGGCCAGCGCCTTCTTGAGGGCCGCTACTTCGGTCGTTGCCCCTAATAAAGTTCATGACACCATAGTCAGTATAAATCATTCATACTTCCTGAATATATACGAGGTTACTGCATACCTTGACTGTCCTCCAGCTGCTTCTTCACATGGTCGAGCTCTCCCTCAGCCCGCTCCAGATTCTGCTTCAGTCCGGAGACTTTCGTAGTGTGGGTGGTCGCAGCCATCTGTGACGCCTGCTTATTCACATAGACATATTAGATTAGACTCCTGCGAAAATTATTTGATCCTCTATTCGGCTTTTCTTTCTGAACACTAGACAGAGCATCAGGGGCTCCTGTCTATATTCTGACATTCTTTTTATAATTGTGTTGCTTACCTCAAAGCCTGTTAGAAGACTCGTGCATGATTCGGCAGTCCACTTTTCATGGACTGAATCTTCTCAATCACCATACCCATAAGGGTACGGTGTCCTTCAACAATGGAAGCACCTCGCAGCGCTTCCAGCAATCTATCTGGTGCTCTGGATGGACAGAGGTCACCGATGGAGTTGGCTCACACCCCCTCTTTCGAAAGAGGTGGCCTTCCTGACTCCAGAGCCACATGGGCCTCCGGAGCTATATTCGGCTAGGGGCTGAATTGGATACGACCCCCGTCGTCGGTGTCCATGGGGGTTTGCTCCCCCATGTGTTCGGCAATCGAGGTTTCACCCCCAGCACCATCGGGACGGCCTCCTAAGCATCTCCCTGGCCTGGGATCCTTCGAGACAACACCTCCGTTTTTTCCACGGCCTTCGGTGAGGAGGCCCTCGGAAGGGACCCGCTGTCCATCGCCGACTGTTCCAGTGACCCCTCCGAAGAGGAGGACAACTCGATGTTGGACCGAGCCGGAGTGCAAGTGCGTGATTCAACACGTCAAAAACAATAAAGTAAAAAGGTCAGATATATTACCATGTCCAGACACTTACGATTTGGCCGGGGGCTTGTCCCTGGGCTCCCTCTCCCAGCTGCTGTTGGTGGCCGCTACGGAGTTGTCCAGAAGGGAAGCTTTCCCCTTCTTGGGCGCCTCGTCCTCCCGGTGCGTGGAGGCCATCCTCTTCTTTCACCCCCCAGCAGGGGGGAATGGATTTCTTCTTCTTCCTCCTCCTCTTCCTCGTCGTCATCGGCGACAGAGGAGTGATCCTAGGCGTCTTCGGACATTGCGCCCGAAGCGCCCTTGCGATGGAGACCATCTCTAGTCCCCTTGGCCTTCTTCTAGGCATTCTTCTCCGGCACCTCATAAGGCGCCAGAAACAATATCTTTGTCAGAAGCGGGGTTTTGGGGCCTTCGAGCAGTGGAGACGGATAGTTAATCCGCTCCGCTATCTCTATCCAGGACTGAATATTGATAGGGAGGCTTAGATTCCTTCCTCAAATATGCTAGTAAAGGGTATACCCTGAAAACATGAAAAAACTTACCAGATTAGCCTGGCAAGTTAAGCTAAGCCCACGATTCTCGGTCGTGGGCGGTGGTGTCTCGCCGGCCTAGAAGAGCACCTTCCAGATATCTTCGTGCACCGTGATGAAGAGCTGTAGTAGTGTCTGGTGCTTGGTCGGATCGAATTCCCAAAAATAGCAAGTCCGGCGTTCGCACGGAAGGATCCGGCGAACGAGCATAACCTGGATCATGTTGACGATTTTGATTCTCTTGTTTATCATGTTTTGGACGCACGTCTGGAGCCCTATCAGCTCGTCCGAAGAGCCCCAGGCCAGGCCCTTCTCTTGCCAGGAGGTGAGCCGCATCGGGATTCCGGATCAGAATGCGGGAGCCACCGCCCAGTTGGTGCTGCGCGGCTCGGTGATGTAGAACCACCCCAACTGCCACCCTTTTTAGTCTCCACAAAGGAGCCTCCAGGCCAGGTGACATTGGGCATCTTGCCCAGCATGGCGCCTCCTTACTCAGCTTGTTGGCCACTCACCACCTTCGGCTTCACATTGAAGGTCTTCAGCCATAGGCCGAAGTGAGGTGGGATGCGGAGGAAGGCCTCGCACACGACAATAAATGCCGAGATGTTGAGCATACAGTTGGGGGTCAAATCATAGAAGTCTAGCCCGTAGTAGAACATCAGTCCGCGGACGAACGGGTGGAGGGGGAATCACAGCCCGTGGACGAAGTGTGTGAGGAACACCACCCTCTCTTGGGGCTCTGGGGTGGGGACGATTTGTCCCTTGGCCGGAAGTCGGTGAGCGATTTCCTTGGCTAGGTACTCGGCCTCCCGGAGCTTCTTGATGTCCTTCTCCTTGACGGAGGAGGCCATCCACTTGCCTCCTGCTCTGGATCCAGACATGATTGGAGTGCTTTTTTGGGTGGAGAGGGCGAGAGCTTGGGCACTGGAGCTCGAGGATGGATGGGCAGAGGAAGAAGAAGGCGTGGGTGAAATAGGATGAATCCTTATCCCTTTATAAAGGCAGTAAAAGTCATGTGCCTCCCCACTCACCTTAGAATTCGCCTATTCCCCAAGCGCCGTGCGGATGACACTGTTGGGTTACCCATGCCCATATTGATGAGAATCCCATGATAAGGGGACACGATCTCTGCTTTGACAATACGTGCCAATGAAACCGCAGCTCAAAATACGGAGCGGCAGGCTAAAAGACGGTTCGAATCATAACCGGGCAGTGGCGTGATGTCACGCTACCAAAAGTTGTCAGCGGATTGGATTCGTGAAATATTATACTCTCTACGGTTGTGTGTGGTACTTGTTTTGCAGAGCCGGACACGTTTTCTATGTTTGGAAGGCTATGTTGGAATATTCGGAGAAGGAACCCCCCTTGCAATGCCGAAGACAATCTGCGCATCGGACTCATCATCATTGAAGCCTGGTTCAGGGGCTACTAAGGGAGTCCTTGATTAAGGGGTCCTCAGACAGCCAGACTATATACTTTGGCCGGACTATTATGCTAAGAAGATACAATATGAAGACTTCTTCCCGTGTCTAGATGGGACTCTTCTTGGCGTAGAAGGCAAGCTTGGCGATTCGGATATGTAGATTCCTTTCTCTGTAACTGACATTGTACAAACCTAGCCCCCTCCGGTGTCTATATAAACCGGAGGGTTTAGACTTCTAGGGTTTAGCCGCAACAATCATAACCTCATAGGCTAGACTTCTAGGGTTTAGCCATTATGATCTCGTGGTAGATCAACTCTTGTATACTCATACTCATCAAGATCGATCAAGCAGGAAGTAGGGTATTACCTCCATAGAGAGGGCCCGATCCTGGGTAATCACTATGTCCCCCGCCTCCTGTTTCCATTAGCCTTAGACGCACAGTTCGAGGCCCCGTACCTGAGATCTGCCGGTTTTGACACCGACAGTGAACCCCTCCATGATGGTGTCTAGATTTGATCTGGTGGTTCTGGACTCTGCGGCGGCTAGAATTGATTTTCTTCGACTCCCTAGGGTTTCTGGAATATTGGGGTATTTATAGAGCAAAGAGGCGGTTCAGGGGGCACCCGAGGTGGGCACAACCCACCAGGGCACGCCTGGGCCTCCTGGCGTGCCCTGGTGGGTGCTGCCCTCCTCGAGGCACCCCCAGGTGCAGCCTTGGCCCACTAGATGTCTTCTGGCCCAAAAAAAGTCCTCAAAAAGTTTCATTGCATTTGGACTCCATTTGATATTGATTTCCCGCGATGTAAAAAACATGCAGAAAACTGCAACTAGTATTGGGCACTATGTCAATAGGATAGTACGAAAAATGATATAAAATGACCATAAAATGATGTAAAATATCCAAGAATGATAATATAACAACATGGAACAATCAAAAATTATAGACACATTGGAGACGTATCACTATCCAATGTGCATCTAGTGTATTAAGTTCATGGAAAACCGGAGTAATGCAGTAATAATGATGACATGATGTAGACAAGATAAACTCACGTATGAATAAACCCCATCCTGTTACCATTAGTAGCAACGATACATGCGTGCCATGTCTCTTTCTGTCACTGAGATTGCGCATCGCAAGATCGAACCCACCACAAAGCACCTCTTCCCATGGCAAGAAAAATCATTCTAGTTGGCCAAACTAAACCAAAAATTCGGAGAACAAATACGAGGCTATAACAATCATGCATAAAAGAGTTCAACAAAGATTCAAATAATATCTATGGATAGAACTGACCATAAACTCACAATTCATCGGATCCCAACACACACACCGTGAAAAAGAGTTACATCGAATAGATCTCCAAGAACATCAAGGAGAACTTTGTATTGAAGATTAAAAAGAGAGAAGAAGCCATCTAACTACTACCTACGGACCCATAGGTCTGTGATACACTACTAATGCATCATCGGAGGGGCAACAAGGATGATGAAGAACCCCTCCGTGATTGTTGCCCCCTCCTACAGAGTGTCGGAAAATGCCTCTAGATTGGATCTCGTGGTTCTGGAACTCGCGGCAGCGGAAAAAGTATTTCATTGACTCCCCTAGGGTTTTTGGGATTTTAGAGTATTTATAGAGGCGTAGGTAGGTCAAGGGGTGCCCGTGGGCCCCACTACCCACCAGGGAACGCCGGAGGCCCCTTCCGCACTATGGTGCCTAGTGGGCCCCACGAGCATCCTCTCGTGCCCTCCAGAAGCTTCCTGGGTCCCTTCCTACCAAAAAAATCCCCAAAAAGTTTTGTGGCATTTGGACTTCGTTTGGTATTGATATTCTACAAAGTAATAAACAAGCAAAAAGCAACTTGCACTGGGCACTATGTCAATATGTTAGTTCTCAATTGATATAAAGTTGCTAGTAAATGAATATAAAACATTGAAGGTTGATAATATAACAACATGGAACAATAAAAAATTATAGATACGTTGGAGACATATCAGCGTCGTGTATTATATGTGTCTTTGCTGTGCTTGCCTTTTAGTTTGTCAAGATCATCCTTACTAAACACACTTGTTTGAGAGAGCCACACACTTATCATAATTTGCAAGAATACTCTATGTGCTTCACTTAAACCTTTTGAGCTAGGCAGTTGCTCTAGCACTTCACTTATATCTTTTTGAACATGGTGGCGGTTATATTTTGAATACATATACTCTCATGCTTCACTTATATTATTTTGAGAGTTGATTTTTTAAACAAATGCACTCTCATACTTCACTTATATTATTTTGAGAGTTAATTTTTTTTGAAGAAATATTTGCGCTCTCGTACTTCACTTTTATCTTTTTGGGAGTTGATAATAACAATCGTAATTTGCATAAGATATGAATTTGGTCCCAGAGTGATAGATATCCAAGGGGGTTATATTAAAAACTTTCATATAGATCATTGGATATAACAAACTTGACTCCTTGCAATAGTTTTGCGATATGGAGATAGTAATATGTGGCTCATGTTGACGAGTAATCATGCTTTAGTAAGAATATTGTTGTTAAGGTTTGTGATTCCCTATGCAAGCACATAAAGTCAACAGTCATGCAATGAAGTTATATCCTACTTGTGGTGTACTACCTCCATCCGGGTTTATAAGTCTCGCCGACCAAAACTCTCATACCAAGAAGAGATGAAAATCGAAAGGACGAGCTAGTTTACCGCTGATTAATACATTTGCATGCAGCAAAAGACCTGCACGCCTCGCACCTTTTCATGGCAAGTGACCTCTGCATGCACATAGTACGCCTTCCTATGCCTCCCTTCCTCGTTACTTTATTTGCATGCAGTACTCTTGTAGTTAATTTTCTTGCATGCGGCCTAGTAATACCGGACCTTGCTGAGTTGCTCTCCGGCCTAAGAATCCCGAACGGAGGTAGTATTATTCAGTGTTAATTATGTTTAATGCGCGTTTATGACCGTTTTCCTTTTTTGGTTGGTCGCTTCTCAATCTATTTGCTAGCCTTCACTTGTACTAAGTGGAAATGCTGCTTGTGCATCCAACTCCTTCAACCAAAGTTATATCGAATGAGTTCACCTTACCTACCTATATGCGGTATTTCCATGTCGTTCCAAGTAAATTTGCATGTGCCAACTCTACTTTTAAAAATGAATTCCCTTTTTGTGTGCCCATACGGCTCATGAAGAGGTAGGGGGTGGCCAATATTTTTCATGCTAGGTATTTTATTCTCACGATCAGTATTTATTCACTCGTCATTGCATGAGAGTGCGGCAGGTAATAGGGATGCCCATCCTAAAATGAAAAAAAATACCATGATAATAAATTCCTTGGAAAGTGTTGGTATGGAAGGCACCCGTGAATATGGCTAGCCATGATTGTGGAAGATAGGTGGAAAGGAAATAAACTTTACTTTTTGTTTGGGAACCGCCTATAATTTTTCTAGCATGGAAGATACTGTGAATTCACGGAAGTTTTTGTTGACAGGAAAAGCGTGTCTGTCAGAATAATTTTATCTCTAAATTTAAGCTTTGAGCTTTGGCACCTCTACAAATCTCTGCTTCCCTCTGCGAAGGGCCTATCTATTTACTTTTATGCAATTTTATTCTTATTTGAGTCTCCATCTTCTCTTACAAAGCACCAACTAGGGAATACTATTGTCATACTTGTGTATTGGATGTAGCTTATATTTGAGTGTGTTTCATGAATGGTTCAATGATTGAGCATAATGGGCTAGGGATAACTTTCCTTAGCGTTGATATTTTGAAAGACATGATTGCTTGTTGATATGCTTGAGTATTGATGTTTTCATGTCAAATTATAGACTATTGCTTTGAGTCATTCAAGTTCAAATATCCATGCTACAGAAGAAAAGAATATATGATGAATATGTTAGGTCGCATTCCACATCAATTCTTTTTTTATCATTTACCAACTCAAGGACGAGCAGGAATTAAGCTTGGGGATGCTTGATACTTCTCCAATGTATCTATAATCTTTTATTGTTCATGCTATTATATTATCAGTCTGGGATGTTTTATACACACTTACTGTAACAACCGGAGACCGACGCTCCAGATGCCTTTCATGTTTTTGAGTCAGTCGCGTTAATTATTTGTTGGTTGCATTCATCATCGCATCATTCACATTGCATCAACACTCCATGTTGTCATTTTTTTTAAAACTTGCATCCGTTCGTAGTTGCCACTTCTTCCTCGTCTCTGTTGACCTTTCTCAGACCAACCATTCTTTTGTTATTCAACCGTTTGACCCTGTTTGCACAGTACATAGACCCCATCATGCGCGTCCGAAAACTTTTTCGAACCCGAAGTGGGCAGTCCTGACCGGTGGGTCCGGGTCAACCTGAACATCCCCAAACATTTTCGGTTTCTTGATTGAACTTTCCTAACCTATTTATTCTTGATAGTACGATTACAATCGGAGGCTTCATATCTACCCAATCCATCTCCCATCCCTATATAGAAACACACCTAGTCTAAATCTAGGCAAACCATAAAAATTAGGACTCCTGTCCCGTAGACGCCGCCACCTCCCACCTCCTCCTCGAATCCCGGTGCAACCCATAGCCCCGCCGCCACTTGGCATGCTGCCACCGACCAGCCACCACCCTACGGCACCACCCGCAACCAAAGAAACCAAACCTGGCTAAATGGGTTGGCCTTAGCATGCTGGCCCGATAGCCCGTGTGCCCAGCCCGTGACGGGCTGGCCCGACACGGTGCTTAATGGGCCGTGCCTGGCACGTGGCCCGGGGACGGCCGTGCCTGGGCTGCCTAGCCATGCACCGTGCTGGCCCGGCAGTCGCCAGTCGCATCAGCACATCGCGACAAGAGAAGTGTCCTGCACTCCTGCTCCTCCATGCTACCTACTGCGACTACGTGCATGTGCATGGAGCATGGCTGGCTGCATGCTGTGGTATTTTTAATTTGAAGACGTGCGTGCATGCATGCAAGGTGCAACGCGCCTCTGAGGAGCAGCGAGCAACCGCGTTTCTTTCTTTTTTTGAGTGAAGCGAGCAGCCGGGGATCTCCTATAGGAGGCTTATTGCAGCAAGCAGACGTGGTTTCACACAGGAGGTCACAGACCTGGGCCAGCCCATTTGCATGACGCGTGATTAAAAAGAAAAATCGGCTGCACCTACCAGGAATCGAACACACGATCAGCAGCAGACGCGAACGCTTTGCTAGCCAGTCCGCCCGGCAGACTTCTCTTGAGGACATACAACGTGACTTTTAAACAAACAAACAAAAGCGGTAAAACATAAAAGAAGAAAAGAATAACTCGCACAAATTTCACGAAAAAAGAGTGTTAGTGCGATCGAACACCTAACCTCCCGTGAGAGAACAACGTCACTAGCTCAGCAATTTCTTTTTTGAAATTTTGAATCTGATTTTCTTCTCACAAAGTGAATTGTTCTTTTGAAAAAAGAATATGTTTAAGAAAACATGACAAAAATTTAAAGACACAAACATTTTTTGGGAAATCTGTAAAATAAAAAAAAGGAGCAACATTGAAAACGAGAATTTATTTTGAAAGTATGAACAACATTTTGAAAAATATGTGAAAACATTTTGAAACAGCAACAAATTTGAAATTGCGAACATAGTTTTCAAAATAGGAACATTTTATGAAAATCCAGAACATTTTCTGAATTAAGAACACATAATGAAAATATGAACATTTTTTAATTTATGAGCAACTCTTGGAAAGCAGAACATTTTTAAAAATTACCGAACGCTTTTCAAAATTGTGAACACATTTCGATCATAAGAAGATTTTTTTAAAATTCATGACATTTTCTGAAAAAATGAACATTTTTTAAATGATGAACAAATTAAAATATTTGTGATATATCTGAACATTTTCTGAAACTTTAAAGCAGTTTCGTAACCAAGAACATTATTTGAAATTCCTGAACATTTTTTAAATTGTAAACACTGTCCAAATGTGCGAACACATTTGGAAAAAATTGGAACATTTTAAATAACAGAAACATTTGTTAAAAATCATGACCAATTTTTTTGACATCTAACATTTTTGAAATTCCAGAACAAAAGTTGAAAACACAATCATTTTTCGAATTTATGAATAATTTTTGAAACTATAACATTTTTTGGAACATCTAAAAAATGAGGAAACGAACATTTTTTTGGTTTTTATGAACAAGTCATTAAAATGGAAACATATTTTGAAATCCCAACATTTTTTGAAAAAGTTCGGAAAATTTTGAATAAAAAATTCTGAGTTGAAAAGCAAGAACATTTTTAATTCCCGAATAATTTTTAAAAAATGCAAAAGTTTTTTGAATTTGTGAACACTTTCAGAAATCACGAACTTTTTTGAATTTTGAATGCTTTTTCAAATCACGAACATTTTTTAAAAATCGTGAACAGCTTTCGAATGATGAAACCCATTTAAAAAAAGAAAATAGAAAACGAAAAAAGAGAATGAAATGAAAAGAAAAAGAAAAGGAAACACAAAAATGAAAGAACAAAAAAAACAAGAAAACATGAAAATTGAAAACAAAACAAAAAAACTGGTAAAGGAATAAAAAACCAGCCAGGGAATCTTCTAGAAAGTTCCTAGAATCGGCTGGCTATCAGTGGTAAATTGGGCCGACCCAGTTCTAGCGCTGCGGGCGTTCCCTCTATGCGTTGCGTCGACACTTTGACGCAATCAACGGTGAATAGGATTTTCCAGCAGCCGTGTCTCGATGTGCCTCCGAGCATGAGTCGTGCATAGCGTGCCGAACGGGCCGCCGTGCCAGCCCGTATAGTGGGAGGGCCCTGCTTGGGCCTGAGAGGGTAGCACGCTTGCCTGTCCGGCATGTCCCATATACTTAGCGTGCCTGACCGGGCAGTGTTGTGCCTCGCCCGTTTAATCCAGACCGGACCGTGGCGTGCCGGGCCGACTTGTTTGGCCAGGTTTGAACGAAACCCCGCCATGTCGTCCCCTGTCTCCCCACTTCGTCGCGACCCTCCCGAGGCCGTGCGCGGTCTGCACGAGCCCATCGGAGCCCGACCCTGTCAGAGCCGCCTCCATGCCTAGTCCCAGTCCAGGAGGAGAGGAGCTCGTCCTGATCTGGAGCTCTGTCGCCTCCCTCACGCCTCCCGTCGACCTCACCGGCCACCGGATCCCCACCGGAGCACGAGCCACCACCCGCTGCACCAGGCACCGCCTGTCAGGACCGGTTTTTCGGGATATTAATCTCCAGAAAATGGCCCTTGTGCTCACCAGCCCCAGGATTACTATTAGCTGATGAGGAACCAACTTGATACAGAAATTCCAAGCAAAATACAAAATATGTAGTACAAGGCCATTCTGGCCTGTGAGTACAACAATTGGTTTCTAGTGGTTGATGGCGGAAGCGGTTTTGCGGATCATCAGCGTCTATGGGACTCCATTTCCCATAGGAACAGCTGACCAGTTAATTCCTATCTTTGCGAGGCTGCTATCACCATTGCTTAGGTTCCGGGGCTGTCATCACATCGCTCCTCTCCATGCAAGAAATCTGGCCAAGACAATAGCCAGGGACAAGCCAGTAAGTACTTTGAATGTACTCGCAAACATTATGAACACGGGTATAATATAACAAATGATAATCATGCTCTGAAATGTTCTCTGATCATAACGTTAGTCATAAAATAAAATCCCTGATGCATGCAAGTAGGTTATTTATATAAAACATGAATATGCAATCAGTGAATGGAATGCACCGATCGGGTTTCTGAAGCGACGCCTCGAAAGGATAATAAATAACGAGCATGCTTCAATCGGGCGTCTGAGGGACACCACATAAAGAGTTTGTAAAGTAAATAAATGACAATATGCCACAGTCGGGCGTCTGAGCGACACTACGTCAAGGGCTTATAAAGTAAATAAATGACAATATGCCACAGTCGGGCGTCTGAGCGACATCACATAAAGGGCTTATAAAGTAATTAATTAACAAGCAGGCCACAGTCGGGCGTCTCAGCGACACCACATAAAGGGCTTATAAATAATAGAAATAACAAGCATGCCACAGTCGGGCGTCTCAGCGACACCACATAAAGGGCTTATAAGGAAGCAATCACAGTTAATATCCGGGAGGTAGAACCGTCCCAGGGATACTCAATACTTCCAATAACATAAAGGGGTTAGTCCATAGTAACACTAATCATAATCATCATAAGTCACACGTCATGATCCATGTTCTAGTTTAGTAGTTTCTCCTCCGAAGACCGACAATTGACCCATCCCAGACTGTAGTCCTTAACCATGGACACGGCTATTCGAATAGATATAAACTCTGCAGAGGGTGTACTCTTTACCCACGAGTAATGGATTCTTGTAGTCCATCGGGACTAATTCCGTCTATGGTCTTTTAATTGAAAACACACCTGACCGCACACACCAGCTTAACTTACCGGTGTTAGGAATCACCCACGACACCCGTTAAGCAAAACTCTAAGTGGGGAGGTTACAACCTCGATTAGCATGGGATCACAAAATTTATACCGCACGCAAACTAGGGGGGGCTACCCCTTCGGCTACAACCGAAAACACCCATGCCCCCGGACCAGGTGGCATGCCTACCGGAGGCCTCCGGTATCTTCCACCATGGCCTCTCTGTACGGTGTGTGCTAGGAAAGGGGTTGACAATTTACTGAACCGTACCCTACCTGCGGCAGGAACAAGTGGTAGTACGAAACAAGTATGGGGGTTACTGGAACAAGACTCGATCTACGGTCGACTCAGGAGGTTTAAAAATTCCCTGCAGGATATGTATAACAAAAATATTTCAACCAAAAAAATCACCACTCATTATACCTTACTATGCCATACCGGACATAACTGTCCCGACGAAGACCAGAGACAAGCTCACGCCTACCCAAGGCAGAGGCTTTCCCGGATTTCATTCTGGCATGCATGCAAGGCATACGAGGACGATGACCATCACAAGTATATCCACTTCCAATAGCAAGGAAGTCTCTAATATGCATTCATGCAAATGATCGCGTCACCACATAAAATAACGAGTTCTCCGTATTAAGGTGGTGTTATAATTGTGTCAACCAACACACAAAAATATTATGCCAGGGTTCAGAATGCTTGCCTTCAAGAGTATGCAAGTGGGGTGTGCCTTTGAAAGTTGACTTCTTCTTCAAAAACCTATTCTTGAAATTATTCAAATTAACACATAGTTTCAAAATAGTGCAAAAAAGTTGTTTGAATTTTTTTCAAATAAATCTTAAAATAAAGACTAAATTTGAGAGAGTTAGGAAAAAGAATCAACTCATTTGGAGTTTTATTTAAAAAGATATAGCCAGTCAAAGTTTGGTCAAATTTCTGGTTTTAAATAAAACAGAAAAAGAAAACAAAATGATTCGAATAGATACATGTCGAAGACGTACTCTGGGAATACGCCTCCACTTACGCCTGCATGGACCGGCGCTGGGTCACTGACAGTGGGTCCCATGGGCCCACTGGTCAGGTTTGACCAGTCGCCCGCGTCTTCTCTTCCTCCTCTGTCCGAGCGGGGCGGGGCTTCCGGCGATCGCCGCTGACGAACGGCGGCTCCCCACGGGGATCCAAGGACAGGGATAGATCCGCAGGACCAGGGCGGTCCTCCCGGTGGTCGCTAGGGTGGTGGGGGCGAAGGGAGTCGTCGGCGGTGAGCTTCGCGGCGGCCGACAGCTTCGGGTGAGTTTGGGGTTCTAGGCTCCGGTGGTTCCCGACTGTGTTTGAAAGGATGGGAAGCTCCGCAAGGTTGAGGGGAGGAGGATGGTGGTGCTGGAAAGGTGGGAGAGGGCCTGCTCGCGATGAAACGGACCGGAGTGTGGCGGCGGCCGAACCGGCCGAAGACGGGGGAGAAGGCCTTTCCCCGACGATGGCTGGCTGTGAGGGGTGCTATGGGGGTGGTCTGAGGTCGCCTGCGTGCTCGGATGAACTCAGGAGGCCTCCTTTTATAGCGCATCGAGGTCGGTCCCGAGGTGGCCGGAGATAAGAACGACGGCGAACCGCCATTCTGTGCTGCAGGGTGACGTGGCGGCAGCGCGAGCTAGAGGACGGCTTGCGGATAGGATCGCGCTGTTCCTAGAGGGCAGCTGGCGCGTTGGGGTGGCTCGGGCGGCGCCGTCCGGGGTAGAAGTTGTCGGGGCGGCGGTGGCAGCTTGCGGTGGCGGCGCTGTAGGGCGCCAGGTGGGGGGCCGGGCTGCCCTGCGGCGAGGGAGGAGTTGGGTGCATCGACTGGGAGAGGGGAGGGGCCAGAACGGGCGCGGGTAGGCGGCAGCGGGACGCGGCGGCTCGGGTGCACGCACGTGCAAAACGTGCGCTCTGGCCGCGCCCAGAGCACGCCCACCAGGTGTTCGGCAAAATGCCAGGGCTTGCTAGGAGGCTAGGGTGGAGCTGTGGTTTAACAGGATTAGGTTAGGGTAGTCTAGAGGCTTAGTGGACATGGTGGTTAGGCAAAACAAGTAGGTCCAGTGTGCAAACTAAAACTCATGTCAAAACTGATCATGCCCATAAGGTGTTTGACAAAATGCCAGGGGCACTTAGGCATTTCTTGGGGTGGTCAAACTTTCCAGACTAGTGCCTCTTTAGATGCAAAAGAGGGTGGTAAGGTCATTTGGACAAAACCATAAACTTGCTAGTGCAAGTTTTGCAAATCTTCAGTTTTGGACAGAAAGAAAAAGGCATGATTGCTTGCACTTAAAATCCTCCAATGGGTCCACTCTCCTGGAATTAAGGGTTTTGCATGGTGGTCTATAATTAGGAAAAAGAATCATGGGTAAAGGAGCAAGTTAAAATATGGTTGCAGTACAAATCATCAAGTTGGACCAGAATGAAAATGAGGTTGATTCACTCAAATTTTTCAAAGGACACAACTAGGTTTTTTGCATAAAGATGAATAATATACTACTACCATCATCCCATAATTTTGGCGGAAGCTTTAAAGAAAAATTTAAATAGGTTGTAGTGCAAAATGGCTAACTGGACCAGATTTGAAAATTTGGTGTAGAGCTCAAAATCTCCAATGAATAGAAGATATTTTTGCATAAAAGTGATTTAAAAACATCACATGACATCTCCAAAATTTGGTTGGAATTTTAAATAAATTTATCAAATGGTTGTAGTTCAAATAGGACCCTAAAACCATGGGAAACCATTATTAGAGAAATAAAGATCAGGAAAAATAATTATATAATTAATTCCTCTGATAAAAAGAAAAGTTTTCTTGAGAGGGTATACAGGTCCAACAAAACATTTGGAAAGTTTTCACTTGGGGTAAAAACTCCATAATAACAGAGAAAATAATGGTTCTGAAATTAAAAGAAAATCCAGAAAATAAAAGTTTAAGTTTGTTGGCAAAATTTTAATTAACAAAACAAGGTCAAATTTTTGGGGTGTCACACCGCCGGACCCTCTCCTTCCCCGTGCTCCTTCCTTCCCGACCTCTCTCTCTCATGCCTCTCTCTCTCTCTCTCTCTCTCTCTCTCAGGTAACCAGGGGCCTTGTCATGGCCATGGAGCTCCAAGATTCCGCTGCCCGAGCTCGCCCTCAACCCGATCCGATCGGGAATCGACCGGATCCGCTCGTTCTTGGCCATCTCCTATGCCTCCTCGCCGGATCCACCGCACCGCCGCCGCCAAGTCCATCTACTCCATCCCCGTTGTCGCCTCTGGTTCGAGCAAGGGTCACTAGCACAGCCGCTCCCGCCGCATCGTGCCCCGCGGGCCCAGACGCTCCCGCCATGGCTCAGCTTCGTGCCAAGGCCTGCAGCTGCAGTGCCCAAGGCCCAGCCGTGCCTCAGCCTCGCCTCTGCCTCCATGTCAGCCAGATTTGGCCCAAAGTGAGCACCCCGCCTATCCCTTGCCCAATGCACCCAATACGATAATAGTAGTAAATTCAAAAATTGCATATGAGGATTTTCCAAAATTGTTGTTTGTTGTTTTCGGACTCATTTAAACTTTCCTAAATAGGTAGTTTACTTATGCTTCACCTCTTCCCATGTTAACCAATATTTAATATTGATTAGTACATAAACTAGAGTGAACTAAATAAGTCGAATGTGGATTTCATCAATATGCAACTCATTGCATATTGAGCTCCACTTAATTTGTAGTATTATTTGTTTCATTTTGCCATGACATGCCTCATTAAAATGAACATGCATCATACTTGATCGTCGATACGTCTCGAATGTATCTATAACTTTTTATTGTTCCATGCTATTATATTATTCATCTTGCATGTTTTATATGCATTATTATGCTATTTAATATCATTTTTTGGGACTAACCTATTAACCTAGTGCCCAGTGCCAGATGCTTTTTTCCTTGTTTTTGTTTTCTATAGAAAATTAATACCAAATGGAGTCCTGATACGACTCCAACGTATCTATAATTTTTGATTGTTCCATGCTATTATATTACCCGTTTTGGATGTTTATGGGCTTTACTTTACACATTTATATCATTTTTGGGACTAACCTACTAAACGGAGGCCCAGCCCGTATTGCTTTTTTCTTGCCTATTTCAGTGTTTCGAAGAAAAGGAATATGAAACGAACTCCAAACGGAATGAAACCTTTGGGAGTGTGAATTTTGGAACGAACGAGATCCAGAGCACTTGGATTGGAAGTCAAGAAACAATCGAGGCGGCCATGACCTACTGGGCATGCCCCCTATCTCGTGGGCCCCTAGGGCGTCCACCGACCTACTTCTTCCTCCTATATATACCCATGTACCCCAAAAACATCAGAAGCGACCACGAAAAACTATTTCCATCGCCGTAACCTTCTGTATCCGCAAGATCCCATCTTGGAGCCTTCGCCGGTGCTCCGCCAGAGGGGGAATCGATCACGGAGGGCCTCTACATCATCTACAAGGCCTCTCTGATGAGTTGTGAGTAGTTTACCATAGACCTTCGGGTCGATAGTTATTAGCTAGATGGCTTCTTCTCTCTCTTTGAATCTCAATACCATGTTCTCCTTGATCTTCTTAGAGATCTATTCGATGTAACTCTTTTTGCGGTGTGTTTGTCGAGATCTGATGAATTGTGGGTTTATGATCAAGTTTATCTATGAGAAATATTTGAATCTCCTCTGAATTCTTTTATGTCTGATTAAGTTATCTTTGCAAGTCTCTTCGAATTATCAGTTTGGTTTGGCCTACTAGATTGATCTTTCTTGCAATGGGAGAAATGCTTAGCTTTGAGTTCAATCTTGCGGTGTCCTTTCCCAGTGACAGCAGGGGCAGCAAGGCACGTATTGTATTGTTACCATCGAGGATAAAAAGATGGGGTTTATATCATATTAATTCATTAATCTGTTCTTTATGAACTTAATACTCTAGATGCATGCTGGATAGCGGTCGATGTGTGGAGTAATAGTAGTAGATGCAGGCAGGAGTCGGTCTACTTGTCACGGACGTGATGCTATATACATGATCATGCCTAGATAATCTAATAAATATTTGCTTTTCTATAAATTGCTCAACAGTAATTTGTTCACACACCGTAATACTTATGCTATCTTGAGAGAAGCCACTAGTGAAACCTATCGCCCCCGGGTCTATCTTTTATCATATAAGCTTTCAGTCTACTTTTATTTGCAATCTTTACTTTCCAATCTATATTATAAAATACCAAAAATATATTTATCTTATCATACTATCTCTATCAGATCTCACTTTCGCAAGTGGCCGTGAAGGGATTGACAACCACTTTACTGCGTTGGTTGTGAGTTCTTGTTTGTTTGTGTAGGTGTGTGTGACTTTTGAGGAGCCTCCTACTGGATTGATACCTTGGTTCTCAAAAGCCGAGGGAAATACTTACGCTTGCTGCATCACCCTTTCCTCTTCAAGGAAAACCAACGCAAGCTCAAGACGTAGCAAGAAGGATTTCTGGCACCGTTTTCGGGGAGGTCTTCGCTCAAGTCAAGACATACCAAGTACCCATCACAAACTCATCTCCCACACATTTACATTATTTTCCATTTGCCTCTCGTTTTCCTCTCCCCCACTTCACCCTTGCCGTTTTTTTTCGCCCTCTCTTTTCCAATCTCCCCTCTCTCTCTTTTGCTTGCCTTTTTGTTTGCTTATGTGTTGGATTGCTTGTCGCGATGGCGCAAGACAATACCAAATTGTGTGACTTTTCCAACACCAATAATAATGATTTCCTTAGTACTCCGATTTCTCCTCTTAATGATGTTGAGTCTTGTGAAATCAATGCTGCTTTGCTGAATCTTGTTATTAAAGATCAATTCTCCGGCCTTCCTAGTGAAGATGCCGCTACACATCTAAACAACTTTGTTGATTTGTGTGAGATACAAAAGAAGGAAGATACGGATAATGATATTGTTAAATTGAAGTTATTTGCATTTTCACTTAGAGATCATGCTAAAGTTTGGTTTTCGTCTTTGCCTAAGAATAGTATTGATTCATGGAATAAGTGCAAATATGCTTTTACCTCTAAGTATTTTCCTCCCGCTAAGATCATCTCTCTTAGGAATGATATTATGAATTTTAAACAACTTGATCATCAGCATGTTGCCCAATCTTGGGAAATAATGAAATTGATGATTCGCAAATTGCCCTACTCATGGTTTGAATTTATGGATTATCATACAAAAATTTTATGCCGGATTGAATTTTGCTTCTAGAAATCTTTTAGATTCGGCCGCAGGAGGCACGTTTATGGAAATCACCTGAGGAGAAGCTACCAAACTTCTTGATAATATTATGGCTAATTATTCTCAATGGCACACTGAAAGATCTACTAGTAAAAAAGTGCATGCTATAGAAGAAATTAATGTTTTGAGTGGAAAGATGGATGAACTTATGAAATTGTTTGCTACTAAGAGTGCTTCTATTGATCCCAGTGATATGCCTTTGTCTACTTTGATTGAGAATAATAATGAATCTATGGATGTGAATTTTGTTGGTAGGAATAATTTTGGTAACCATGCTTATAGAGGAAACTTTAATCCTAGACCGTTCCCTAGTAATTCCTCTAATAATTATGGAAATTCCTACAATAATTCTTATGGTAATTTTAATAAGATGCCCTCTGATTTTGAGAATAGTGTGAAAGCATTTATGATCTCTCAAAAGAATTTTAATTCCTTGCCTGAAGAAAAATTGCTTAAAGTTGATGATTTGGCTAGGAACGTTGATATACTTTCGCTTGATGTTGGTTCTTTGAAACTTAGATCTACTCCTCCTAAGCATGATATCAATGAGTCTCTCAAAGCTATGAGAATTTCCATTGATGAGTGCATAGAAAGAACCGCTAGATTGCATGCTAAGAAAGATTGCTTTGTAAAGACGTGTTCTTCTAGTTTCCATGAAAATAATGATGAAAATCTAAAAGTTATTGATGTGTCCCCTACTAAATCTTTGTTTTGCAATATGAATCTTAATAATGATGGGACTGGAGATGAGTCAACTTTAGTTAAAAGGCGTCCCAATGATTCGGAGTTCTTAGATCTTGATGCTAAATTTGGTAAAAGTGGGATTGGAGAGGTCAAGACGTTAAATAGCATTGAACCCACTATCTTGGATTTCAAGGAATTTAATTATGATAATTGTTATTTAGAAGGTTGTATTTCCTTGTTGCAATCCGTTGTGAATTCTCCTCATGCTTATAGTCAAACTAAAGCTTTTACCAAACATATTGTTGATGCCTTGATGCAATATTTTGATGAAAAATTTCATTTGGAAGTTTCTATACCTGGAAAACTTAACGATGAGTGGGAACCTACTATAAAGATTAAAATTAAAGATCATGAGTGATATGCTTTATGTGATTTGGATGCTAGTGTTTCCACGATTCCGAAAACTTTATGTGATATTCTAGGTTTCCATGATCTTGATGATTGCTCTTTAAATTTGCACCTTGCGGATTCCACCATTAAAAAGCCAATGGGAAGGATCAATGATGTTCTCATTATTGCAAATAGGAATTTGGTGCCAGTAGATTTTATCATTCTTGATATAGATTGCAATCTTTCATGTCCTATTATTCTTGGTAGACCTTTCCTTAGAACGATTGGTGCGATTATTGATATGAAGGAAGGGCATATTAGATTCCAATTTCCATTAAGGAAAAGCATGGAGCACTTTCCAAGAAAGAAAGTCAAATTACCTTATGAATCTATCATGCGAGCTACTTATGAATTGAGTGCGAAAGATGGCACTACTTAGATCTATCCTCGCTTTTATGCCTAACTAGGGGCGTTAAACGATAGCGCTAGTTGGGAGGCAACCCAATTTTATCTTTGTGTTTTTTGTTTTTGCTTCTGTTTAGTAATAAATTTTGCATCTACTTTCTATTTAGATGTGTTTTCATGTTTTAGTTAGTGTTCGTGCCAAGTAGAACCTATAGGATAACCTATTGTGATAGTTAATTTGATTCTGCTGAAAAACAGAAACTCTGTGCGCATGAAAATAATTTTAGTATTTAACAAAAACGTGCTTTTGCGTTGATTTTTTTTGCTGTAGATCAATAGACGAATTTCCAGGACTCTCTATTTTAGTAGGAGTTTTAGAGTTCCAGAAGTATTCGAGAGTTACAGATTTCTACAGAGTGTTCTGTTTTTAATAGATTCTGTTTTTCGTGTGTTGTTTGCTTATTTTGATGCATCTATGGCTAGTATGTAAGGGTATGAACCATAGAGAACTTGGAATACAGTAGGTTTAACACCAATATAAATAAAGAATGAGTTCATTACAGTACCTTATGTGGTGTTTTTGCTTTCTTTCACTAACAGAGCTTATGAGATTTCCTGTTGAGTTTTGTGTTGTGAAGTTTTCAAGTTTTGGGTAAAGATTTGATGGACTATGGAATAAGGAGTAGCAAGAGCCTAAGCTTGGGGATGCCCATGGCACCCCAAGATATTTATTAGAATACTCTATGTGCTTCACTTATATCTTTTGAGCTAGATATTTTTTACTCTAGTGCTTCACTTATATCTTTTAGAGCACGACGGTGGCTTAATTTTGTAGAAATTGTTAGTCTCGAATGCTTCATTTATATCATTTTGAGAGTCTCTTAGAACAGCATGGTATTTGCTATGGTTATAAAATTGGTCCTAGAATGGTGGGCATCCAAGTTGGGTATAATAAAAACTATCATAGGAAGTGAATTGGATGCTATGATCAATTTGATACTTGATAATTGTTTTGAGATATGGAGGTAGTGATATTAGAGTCATGCTAGTTGGGTGATTATGAATTAAAAGCATGCTTGTGTTGAAGTTAGCAAGTCCCGTAGCATGCACATATGGTGAAAGTTGTGTAATAAATTTGAATCATGAGGTGTTCTTAGATTATGCATCGTTATGAGTGGCGGTCGGGGACGAGCGATGGTCTTTTCCTACAAATCTATCCCCTAGGAGCATGCGCGTAGTGCTTGGTTTTTGAAGACTTGTATATTTTTGCAATAAGTATATGAGTTCTTTTGACTAATGTTGAGTCCATGGACTATACGCACTCTCACCCTTCCATCAATGCTTGCCTCTTCGGTACCGTGCATTGCCCTTTCTCACCTTGAGAGTTGGTGCAATCTTCGCCGGTGCATCAAAACCCCGTGATACGATACGATCTATCACACATAAACCTCCTTATATCTTCCTCAAAACAGCCACTATACCTACCTATTATGGCATTTCCATAGCCATTCCGAGATATATTCCCATGCAACTTTCCATCGTTCCGTTTATCATCATGACACACATCATCATTGTCATATTGCCTTGCATGATCATGTAGTTGACATCGTAATTGTGGAAAAGCCACCATGCATAATTTTTCATACATGTCACTCTTGATTCATTGCCCATCCCGGTACACCGTCGAAGGCATTCATATAGAGTCATATCTTGTTCTAGTTTTGATTTGTAATTCATGAGTTGTAAATAAATAGAAGTGTGATGATTATCATTATTAGAGCATTGTCCCCAAATAAAAAAAGAAATTCCAAATAAAAAAAGGAAGGCCAAATAAAAAAAGAAGAAGAAGAAAGGCCAAATAAAAAAAGAAAGGCCGAAAAAAGTGGACAATGTTACTATCTCTTTTTTCACACTTGTGCTTCAAAGTAGCACCATGTTCTTCATATAGCGAGTCCCATATGTTGTCACTTTCATATACTACCGGGAATTTTTCATTACAGAACTTGGCTTGTATATTCCTACAATGGGCTTCCTCAAAATGCCCTAGGTCTTCGTGAGCAAGCAAGTTGGATGCACACCCACTAGTTTCTTTTGTTGAGCTTTCCTACATTTATAGCTCTAGTGCATCCGTTGCATGGAAATCCCTACTCCTCATGTTGTCATCAATTGATGGGCATCTCCATAGCCCGTTGATTATCCTCGTCAATATGAGACTTTCTCCTTTTTTGTCTTCTCCACACAATCCCCATCATCATATTCTATTCCACCCATAGTGCTATATCCATGGCTCAGGCTCATGTATTGCGTGAAAGTTCAAAAAGTTTGAGATTATTTAAGTACGAAACAATTGCTTGGCTTGTCATAAAGGGTGTACAAGATGGTAGCATTTTTGTGTGATGAAAATGAAGCATAGCCTAACTATATGATTTTGTAGGGATGAACTTTCCTTAGCCATGTTATTTTGAGAAGACATGATTGCTTTGATTAGTATGCTTGAAGTGTTACTATTTCTTATGTCAATATGAACTTTTATTTTGAATCATTTGGATCTGAACATTCATGCCACAATAAAGAAAATTACATTGAGAATTATGCTAGGTAGCATTCCACATCAAAAATTCTGTTTTTATCATTTACCTACTCGAGGACGGGCAGGAATTAAACTTGGGGATGCTTGATACGTCTCCAACGTATCTATAATTTTTTATTGTTCCATGCTATTATATTACCCGTTTTGGATGTTTATGTGATTTACTTTACACATTTATATCATTTTTGGGACTAACCTACTAACCAGAAGCTCAGCCCGTATTGCTGTTTTTTTTGCCTATTTCAGTGTTTCGAAGAAAAGGAATATCAAACGGATTCCAAACGGAATGAAACCTTCGGGAGCATGATTTTTGGAACGAACGTGATCCAGAGGACTTGGAGTGGAAGTCAAGAAACAATGGAGGCGGACAGGAGGGTGATGGCGCGCCCCCCTACTGGGCGCACCCCCCTATCTTGTGGGCCCCTCGGGCGTCCACAGACCTACTTCTTCATCCTATATATACCCATGTACCGCGAAAACATCAGAAGCGACCATGAAATACTATTTCCACTACCGGAACCTTCTGTATCCGCGAGATCCCATCTTGGAGCCTTCGCTAGCGCTCCGCCGGAGGGGGAATCAATCACGGAGGGCCTCTACATCATTTCCAAGGCCTCTCCGATGAGTTGTAAGTAGTTTACCACAAACCTTCGGGTCCATAGTTATTAGCTAGATGGCTTCTTCTCTCTCTTTGAATCTCAATACCATGTTCTCCTTGATCTTCTTGGAGACCTATTCGATGTAACTCTTTTTGCGGTGTGTTTGTCGAGATCCGATGAGTTGTGGGTTTATGATCAAGTTTATCTATGAGAAATATTTGAATCTCCTCTGAATTCTTTTATGTGTGATTAAGTTATTTTTGCAAGCCTCTTCAAATTATCAGTTTGGTTTGGCCTACTAGATTGATCTTTCTGGCAATGGGAGAAGTGCTTAGCTTTGGGTTCAATCTTGCGGTGTCCTTTCCCAATGACAGCAGGGGCAGCAAGGCACGTATTGTATTGTTGCCATCGAGGATAAAAAGATGGGGTTTATATCATATTGCATGAGTTTATCCCTCTACATCATGTCATCTTTCTTAATGCGTTACTCTGTTCTTTATGAACTTAATACTCTAGATGCATGCTGGATAGCGGTCGATGTGTGGAGTAATAGTAGTAGATGCAGGCAGGAGTCGGTCTACTTGTCACGGACATGATGCCTATAGACATGATGATGCCTAGATAATCTCATAATTATTCACTTTTCTATCAATTGATCGACAGTAATTTGTTCACCCATTGTAATACTTATGCTATCTTGAGTGAAGCCACTAGTGAAACCTATGGTCCCAGGTCTATTTTTTATCATATAAGCTTTCAATCTACTTTTATTTGCAATCTTTACTTTCCAATATATATCATAAAATACCAAAAATATATTTATCTTATCATACTATCTCTATCAGATCTCACTTCCGCAAGTGGCAGTGAAGGGATTGACAACCCCTTTATTGTGTTCGTTGTGAGTTCTTGTTTGTTTGTGTAGGTGCGTGTGACTTTTGAGGAGACTCCTACTAGATTGATACCTTGGTTCTCAAAAACTCAAGGAAATACTTACGCTACTATTGCTGCATCACCCTTTCCTCTTCAAGGAAAACCAACGCAAGCTCAAGATGTAGCAAGTCCAAATGGAACGAAAGTTTTTGATGATTTTTCTCGGACAAGAAGACACCCATGAAGCTTCCGGAGGAGGCCAGAAGAGGCACGAGGTGTCCACAAGCCTAGAGGCAGCGCCCTAGGGGTGGCGCCTCTAAAGCTTGTGGGCCCCCTGGAGCTCCTCCAACCCTAATCTCGGCTCTACAATTTCCAAAATATTCCTCGTATACCAGAGGGCACACCAAAAATACTTTTCAACCACCGCAAGTTTCTGTCCTCGTGAGATCCCATCTTGGGGACTTTTCTAGTACTCTGCCGGAGGGGGATTTGATCACAGAGGGCCTCTACATCAACCTTGCCGCCCTTTCGATGATGTGTGTGTAGTTTACCATAGACCTAAAGGTCCATAGCTAGTAGCTAGATGGCTTCTTCTCGCTCTTTGCTCTTCAATACAATATTCTTTTCGATGTTCTTTGAGATCTATTCGATGTAATATTATTTTGTGGTGCATTTATTGAGATCCGATGAATTTTGGATTTATGATCAGATTATCTATGAATACTATTTGAGTCTTCTCTGAACTCTTTTATGCATGATTAAGATAGCTTTGTATTTCTCTCGGATCTATTGATTTGGTTTGGACAACTAGATTGATTTTTCTTGCAATGGGAGAGGTGTTTTGTGATGAATCACAAGTATAGGAGACCAATCGTAGTCCTTTCAATTAGTAAGAGTGTCGAACCCAACGAGGAGCTGAAGGAAATGACAAGCAGTTTTCAGTAAGGTATTTTCTGCACGCACTGAAATTATTGATAACAGATAGTTTTGTGATAAGATCATTCATAATGGGTAACAAGTAACAAGTGTAGCAAAGGTGCAACAAGGTGGCCTAATCCTTTTTGTAGCAAAGTATAAGCCTGGACGAACTCCTATATAAATCAAAGCGCTCCCGAGGACACATGGGAATTACTGTCAAGTTAGTTTTCATGATGCTCATATGATTCACGTTTGTTACTTTGATAATTTGACATGTGGGTGGACCGGCGCTTGGGTGCTATCCTTACTTGGACAAGCCTCCCACTTATGATTAACCACTCTTGCAAGCATTCGCAACTATGAAAGAAGAATTAAGATAAATCTAACCTTAACATGAAACATGTGGATCCAAATCAGCCCCTTACGAAGCAACACTTAAACTAGGTTTTAAGGTTCTGTCACTCTAGCAACCCATCATCTACTTATTACTTCCCAATGCCTTCCCCTAGGCCCAAATCATGGTGAATTGTCATGTAGTCGATGTTCACATAACACCACAAGAGGAAAGACAACATACATCTCCTCAAAATATCGAACGAATACAAAATTCACATGATTACTTATAACAAGACTTCTCCCATGTCTTCAGGAACAAACGTAACTACTCACAAAGCATGTCCATGTTGAAGATCAAAGTGGTATTGAATATCATGAAGGATCTGAACATATGATCTTCCACCAAATAAACCAACTAGCATCAACTACAAGGAGTAATCAACACTACTAGCAACCCACATGTACCAATCTGAGGTTGTGGGGCAAAGATTGAATACAAGAGATAACCTAGGGTTTGAGAGGAGATGGTGCTAGTGAAGATTTTGATGAAGATTGACCCTCCCTCAATGAGAGGATCGTTGGTGATGACAATGGCTTCGATTTCCCACTCCGGGAGGGAAGTTTCCCCGGCAGAATAGCTCCGTCGGAGCCCTAGATTGATTCTGCCCAGGTTCCGTCTCGAGACGGCGGCGCTTTGTCCCGAAGTCTCTCTCTTGATTTTTTTAGGTCAAAATGCTTCATATAGCAGAAGATGGGAACCGGAGACCTGCCAGGGGGCCACAAGCCCTAGGGGTAGGGCACGCCCCCAGGCTTGTGGCAACCTGGTGGGTCCCCCTCTGGCCTTTCTTTGCCCAATATTTTTTTATATATTCCAAAACAATCTCCATAAAGTTTTAGGACATTTCTAGTTGTGCAGAATAGGACTCTCAGATTTGCTCATTTCCAGTCTAGAATTCCAGTTGCGGCATTCCCCCTCTTTGTAAAATAAGAGAGAAAAGGCATAGGTATTGTACCATAATGTGAAATAACAGCCCATAATGCAATAAATATCCACATAAAAGCATGATGCAAAATGGACATATCAACTCCCCTAATCTTAGACCTTGCTTGTCCTCAAGCGAAAGCCGAAATCTATAATCACGCACTACACCACGGTAGAGTTTATGTGACACACTTCTGTGGGGAAAGGTCCACTAGTCTCCACAAAAAAACTGTCGGTGTAGCTATGAAGTTTTGTCCTCGGACCATGTGTCGGCGTAGATACATCATTGTGGACACACTATGTGTTAGCAACCACTAAGCGACTACTTAGCTGTCGGCAAGTCACTAACAACATGCTATGTGTCGGCATATGTGTGGGCTATAACAATTTATCTGTCGGTGTAGGTACGTGCTTAGCGATATACAATATGTCAGCGTATGTAGGGTGTTTGGATATAGAACAAGTGTCGGCATATGTGCACACGTGTCAAGTGGCCAAAGCTTGGATTTCTTTTTCTTATTTGAGAATCCTGAAGCTTGGAAAGTTGGCGCGCCATTTAGGCGCGAGACGGGAGAAAATTCCAGCTGGCCCATGCAAAATAGCCCCCAAATCGGACCTAGTCCATAACCCTACCCGTGCCAGCCGCCGCCGCCGCCCTTGCGCCCCATGCCTATCCCCTCATCCTCGAGCTCAACCCACGGCCCTGACGCCGTCGCCACCATATCCGCGCTCCACCCCACGGTCCTGATATTGTCGCCGACGTCCTCGCACTCCGCCTGAGATCCAGCCGCCGTCCTCACGCTCAGCCCGAGATCCAGCTGCCGTCGGCCGTCCTCGCGTTCAAGGATCCACGCCCAACCCCCATCCCCATCCTCCAGCCCCCAACCTCGTCCGTCATATCCCTGCTGCCGCCGGTAGAGATCCATCCGCGAGCTCTCCATCCCCCTGCGCCCCTCCCGAAGCCAGACGTCCGTTGCTGCAGATCTCCTCACAAGACTTGTCTTTTCCAATAGGTAGGCATAGGCTCCTGCTGAGATATCCTTTTCTGTTCTGCTGCATGATGCGTGCTTGTACATTGCTGAACTTTGAACCATATGTCATTGCTGAACTCTGAAAATTAGAGTAACACTTTGATATCTTGTGCTAAGATTTGTTGATTTTACAGTTATGATTCCTATTTCTCAGCATCCCAATTTGGATACAAAGATTGGTGCTACAAAACATAGCAAGCCATCTGACATCCATGTCTCATAGCTGATTTTCATTTTTATATTTATCATATTATTCTGAACGCTTTATCTCCTTTAAATTAGAAAGTGATTATTCATTTAACATTTGATATGAGTGAAAGTTCATAAGTTGTTAGCATTGTGCGACTTCCTGATTTCTAGGTGGTCCAGTTTTTTGGGTGAGTTGGCGTGGTCAAACGGAGGCTCCTGGAGGTGCATGACCTCCGAGATAAGCACTTTTGATTGTGAATATGTATTTCTAAGTTATATAGTGCAAACGATTGAGTTGGCTTCAACTTCGCTGTAGAACTGAATATTGTTTGTGCTGTAACATCATGTAGTTTCTGATGCTTCATGGTTTAATTTTGGGTCGATGGGCTTGGTGCTGCAGGAGCAGGTGTACATGATGGTGAGCTTGCAGGGCGCCGAGTACGCGGTACTACCTGGCAGCAAGGACGAGAGGTGGACGAGCGGAGGGCGCTGAGGTGGACCCAGAGCCCAGTCAGTGTTTAAGTAGGCACATTCCAATTTTATTCTCCATCACTTTTGAATTGCATCGTCATCTGCACTTGATACTTATGAATAACAGTGTCATCTTTTGATATTATTTTTTTATGTGAGCACGGTGTTGTTTTCCTTTTGCATAAATATGGCATTAGCATTCAAACCTTAGGCTCAACATATACTCTCATCTTCCTCTGCATCCACATGCCTTCAACTACTTGAAGCTCTATATGGTTTCCAAAGGGGAGAATTGCAAGTTCTGATCACATTCAAACCTTAGAGGCACCTTCTCATAGTGCCTCACACCACATTTTTTTGACATGTGAATTCAATTTGTAAAGTCAGCCGCCTCAGTGCAGTGGCTAGATAGTTTGTTCATTCTGGTTGCTGGCATAATATTTGTTCTTTTGACAAGTTCATTCATTATACTAACCAAGTACATAACTTGCAGACCTTTCTGCCTGAAAAAAGCAGCCTCAAACTGATAAGAAGGCAGCATTTATTTCTATGAAGTAACGGTTATTTTTGTAGATGAATGACGACAAGGCGGCAACTAATGTACCAGGAGGTGCAGGTACTATAACATAATACATACATTAAGTTTATTGTTTCTCTCTTAGAAATATACCTAGATCATTTTGAGCCTTGACTAGAGCGCGACATTTCTGCCTGAACTTATAGCATTACTAGATAACATTTTGTATCTTGTTGATAAAACATAACTCCACATACTGCAGTTTATAATAAAAAATATGAAAATAACACAACATGATCTGAAGCGCACATACATTGCTTAGGAGTTAACATACACAGATCTGTTTGGTGTTATCCCTTTGGTGGTCACAGTCTGAAGATCACGTGGCATAAACTGAACTTCACATACTACAGTTTTTTGGTCAGAAGTTGTACATTTTCATTCTACTTCATCAGATAATGTACAAACACAATTATTTTCAAACTTTGAAGATTGCATCAGCTAACTTCATAGTACAAGAAATATGTCACGACCGGTTTTCCAATAAAAATATTTATTGAGAAACCAATCTTTTGAGTCCAGTATGAGAGAAATCCTCCTCACTGGTAGACAAATTCTTGATACAGTAAGCCAGTAGCATAAAATATATTACAGGGTCGAACTACGGTTGCTCAACCAAATTATTACAAGCACGCCAATAATTATACATAATGGCGGACATGACACAGTGGTGTGGAGGCATACTACTGACTCGAGGATAGGGCGGTGGTGGAAAAACACAGCGGGGAGAGAAATACAAGACTCTAAGTTTGTCATCTCATCGAGCGTCGAGGTGAGGCTCGATGAATTTATTTGGTAGCGGAAGCGGATATAAAACAGTGACCAAATCCAGGGTCGCACGAGACTGACTGGGACTCCTCTAGCTGTCGGACTCGCTATCAAACTCTTCATCCATGAGACCGCCTTCGTCAGCATCTGGCCAAATCAACAAGCCAGTGAGTACTTTGGAAGTACTCGCAAGACAGTTCGGACGTAAGATATAACAAATGCATGTATGGATACGTCATGTATAATTCACCAATGTACATTCAAAAAAATTAGCATAACAAGGTAAGTAAAGGAAAACGGCGGTAGTCCGCCTGATATCCGAATAGAGTATAAAAACCGCCGATCGGGTGTCTGAAGCGACGCCTCAAAAGGTGAACAAATAAATATAAGGAAATGATGCCACAGTTGGGCGCCTTAGCGACACCACAAAAAGGGCTTTAAAAGAAATACCACGGTCGGATGTCGGGGCGACATCACAGAAAGGGCTTTAAAAGAAATGCCACGGTCGGACGTCGGGGCGACATCACAGAAAGGGCTTTAAAAGAAAAGCCACAGTCGGACGTCGGGGCGATCACAGAAAGGGCTTTAAAAAAAATGCCATAGTCGGACGTCGGGGCGACATCACAGAAAGGGCTTTAAAAGAAATGCCACAGTCGGACGTCGGGGCGACATCACAGAAAGGGCTTTAACAGAAAGTAAAATACAACAATGCCATAGTCGGACGTCTGAGCGACATCACAGAAAGGGCTTTAAAGGAAAGTAAAATACAACAATGCCACAGTCGGACGTCTGAGCGACATCGCAGAAAGGGCTTTAAAGGAAGTAAAATACAACAATGCCACAATCGGACGTCTGAGCAACATCGCAGAAAGGGCTTTTATTCACAAGTGAATATACTCATAATAAACATTTAATTCATAAGAATAAATGGGTTAGTCCATCCATAGGAATAATCATTTAACCGGAATTAGCACTCATGCGAATCACCGGAGTCTCTGCCATCAAAACTGACATTTTGATTAGGATAAGATAATACGAATTTGGACATGGAATAGATGATTTGGAGGAATATATGACTCTGCAGAGTTTGTGCAAAATTTTCCCACAGCCAACGGATTTCCGTAGTCACGAAGGACTAGTTCCGTTTACGGTATTTCGGAAGAAAACACAGCTAACCAGTACACACCCATCCTACCTCTCGATGCTAGGAATCACCCTAGACATCGTCTAAGAAAAACTTTTGAGACGGGGAGATCACAATCTCGAATAGCATGGGATCAAATTTATATACGCGCGCTCTAAGGGGTGCCCCCCTCTCGGTCCCAACCGGAAACACCCACGCCCCCTGACCGGATGACTGGCTTTAATCCAGGGCCATGGAACCATCATCACGGCCTCTCCTTTTGGTGTGTACCAGAAAAGCGGTTTGCAACTTACTAAACCATATTCCTTGCGGAAAACATGTGGTAGTACAGGGAAGGAAATGAGAGGAACTGGACCGACACGGTTTGACACTGAAATCACATAGTCCGGCGTAAGACTGGCATGCTACGACACTACCATCTCACCCATCCTCATGCCAACACATGGCCATTCATACTCACATCCATCCACTTATGGATCATCGAACTCACTTACCTCATTATCGCATAAAATAACGTTCATCGATATGCTTCTCAACATGCTATGAAACTAACTAAATGCAAAACATGCCAAGACACTCATCATATCAAAAGTTCAAACATGCTTGCCTGGTTCAGAGTAGTCGGAGCCTAGCTCGGTGAAGTTCGCGGCTCCGTCACCTCCTTCGGTATCTACGGTATAAAGAAAATATATGTGCTATCGTAAATACCAAGGAGTGCACAGAAAGTATTTCAAATATTTTTCAAATAAATCTGATAAAAAACTAGACAAAATTTTAAAGAGAACAGAAAAAGAATCAATCAAAAATACTTTTCTGTTTAAAAGTTATAAGGGTTTTTGCCCAGGGACTCATCTGTAATGAAACAGAAAGTTTCGAGGGGCTAGCTTATAAAAACAAAAACGCTTCGGCAGAAACTACGCCAGCCCAAAGGGAAAACGTACTTTGCCCGAAGGCGCTTCCAGAAAATGTTTTAATAGAGAGAGCAGAGAGGCTGACGGTGGGGTCCCACGCGTCAGGTTTAAACTTCAAAAAGGGGGGGGGGAACGAAGCTCGTCGGCGCCCGAGAGCCGCGGTGGTCGCCGGCGGCGATCCACGGCGAGGCAGGGGGATCGGAGGGTACCTCCGTGCTCAGGGCGCCGTTCCGCGTTGGTTGGTGGTGGTGGTGGTCGCCGGCGAGTACCACGTCGACGGCGAGCTTTGCTCCGGCGGACGGCGGCTTGGGTGGTCGAGGGACTCGTCGGAGAGAGCTGTGAAGATCAAATTGAAGAGGGGGTTAGGCTCCTGGTAGCTAGAGAGGGTAACGGACGGGTTTTGGGTGCCGGAGATGGCCTCACCGGAGCGAATCGTGGTGGAGGCCGAGGCGGATCGGGGCGGCCGGAGTTGGGGGAGGAGACCTCCTCGAGGTCCTCCTAGTGGCCTGGCGTGGCGTTGGTGAGGAGTGGTGATGCTGCGTGCACAAGGGTGAGCTCGGGGGCCCTTTTTATAGGCGGCCCGAGGCGGTTGCTGTTGGGGAACGTAGCAGAAATTCAAAATTTTCTTACGTGTCACCAAGATCTATCTATGGAGAAACCAGCTACGAGTAGAAGGAGAGTGCATCTACATACCCTTGTAGATCGCTAAGCGGAAGCGTTCAAGTGAACGGGGTTGATGGAGTCATACTCGTCGTGATTCAAATCACCGATGATCAAGTGCCGAACGCACGGCACCTCCGCGTTCAACACACGTACAGCCCGGTGACGTCTCCCACGCCTTGATCCAGCAAGGAGAGAGGGAGAGGTTGAGGAAGACTCCATCCAGCAGCAGCACAACGGCGTGGTGGTGGTGGAGGAGCGTGGCAATCCCGCAGGGCTTCGCCAAGCACCATGGGAGAGGAGGAGTAGGGAGAGAGGTAGGGCTGCACCAAGAGGGAGAGAACTCATGTGTATGGCAGCCCCAAACCTCAACTATATATAGGGGGAAGGGGGGGCTGCGCCCCCTTTAGGGTTTCCCACCCCCAAGGGGTGCGGCCAGCCCTAGATGGCAAAGGGGGTGGCGGCCAAGAGGGGAGAGGAGAGGGAGGCGCACCAATATGGGCCTTAAGGCCCATCTGGACTAGGGTTTGCCCCCTCCACTCTCCCTTGCGCCTTGGACCCCTTGTGGGGGGCGCATCAGCCCTCCTAGGGGCTGGTCCCCTCCCACACCTGGCCCACGCAACCTTCTGGGGCAGGTGGCCCCACTTTGTGGACCCCTCGGGACCCTCCCGATGGTCCCGGTACATTACCGATATCGCCCGAAGAAACTTTTCCGGTGACCAAAACAGGACTTCCCATATATAAATCTTTACCTCCGGACCATTCCGGAACTCCTCGTGACGTCCGGGATCTCATTCGGGACTCCGAACAACATTCGGTAACCACATACAAGCTTCCTTTATAACCCTAGCGTCATCGAACCTTAAGTGTGTAGACCCTACGGGTTCGGGAGACATGCAGACATGACCGAGACATTCTCTCGTCAATAACCAACAGCGGGATCTGGATACCCATGATGGCTCCCACATGCTCCACGATGATCTCATCGGATGAACCACGATGTCAAGGACTTAATCAATCCCGTATTCAATTCCCTTTGTCTATCGGTATGTTACTTGCCCGAGATTCGATCGTCGGTATCCAAAACCTTGTTCAATCTCGTTACCAGCAAGTCACTTTTACTCGTTCCGTAACACATCATCCCGTGATCAACTCCTTGGTCACATTGCGCATATGATGATGTCCTACCGAGTGGGCCCAGAGATACCTCTCCGTTTACACGGAGTGACAAATCCCAGTCTCGATCCGCATAAAACAATAGATACTTTCGGAGATACCTGTAGTGCACCTTTATAGTCACCCAGTTACGTTGTGACGTTTGATACACCCAAAGCACTCCTACGGTATCCAGGAGTTACACGCTCTCATGGTCGAAGGAAGAGATACTTGACATTGGCAAAGCTCTAGCAAATGAACTACACGATCTTTGTGCTAGGCTTAGGATTGGGTCTTGTCCATCACATGATTCTCCTAATGATGTGATCCCGTTATCAATGACATCCAATGTCCATGGTCAGGAAACCGTAACCATCTGTTGATCAACGAGCTAGTCAACTAGAGGCTTACTAGGGACATGGTGTTGTCTATGTATTCACACGTGTATTACGATTTCCGGATAATACAGTTATATCATGAATCAAAGACTATATCATGAACAAAGAAATATAATAATAACTTATTCATTATTGCCTCTAGGGCATATTTCCAACAGTCTCCCACTTGCACTAGAGTCAATAATCCAGTTCACATCGCCATGTGATTAACACTCACAGGTCACATCGCCATGTGACTAATACCCAAGAGTTTACTAGAGTCAGTAGTCTAGTTCACATCACTATGTGATTAACACTCAATGAGTTTTATGTTTGATCATGTTTCTTGTGAGAGAGGTTTTAGTCAACAGGTCTGAACCTTTCAGATCCGTGTGTTCTTTACAAATCTCTATGTCATCTCCTAGATGCAGCTACCACGCTCTATTTGGAGCTATTCCAAATAACTGTTCTACTTGGAGCTATTCTAAATTATTGCTCCATTATATGTATCCGGTCTCTCTACTCAGAGCTTATCCGGATAGGTGTCAAGCTTGCATCGACATAACCCTTTACGACGAACTCTTTTACCACCTCCATAATCGAGAAAATTCCTTAGTCCACTAGTTACTAAGGATAACTTTGACCGCTGTCCTGTGAGCCATTCTTGGATCACTCTTGTACCCCTTGACTGACTCATGGCAAGGCACACTTCAGGTGCGGTACACAGCATAGCATACTGTAGAGCCTACGTCTAAAGCATAGGGGACGACCTTCGTCCTTTCTCTCTTTCTGCCGAGGTCGAGCTTTAAGTCTTAACTTCGTACCTTACAATTCAGGCAAGAACTTCTTCTTTGACTGATCCATCTTGAACACCTTCAAGATCATGTCAAGGTATGTGCTCATTTGAAAGTATTATTAAGCATTTTGATCTATCTTATAGATCTTGATGCTTATTGTTCAAGTAGCCTAATCCAGGTTTTCCATTGAAAAACACTTTTCAAACAACCCTATATGCTTTACCGAAATTCTACATCATTTCTGATCATCAATATGTCAACAACATATACTCCTCAGAAATTCTATAGTGCTCCCACTCACTTCTTTGGAAATACAAGTTTCTCATAAACTTTGTATACACCAAAATCTTTGATCATCTCATCAAAGTGTACATTCCAACTCCGAGATGCTTACTCCAGTCCTTAGAAGGATCACTGGTGCTAGCATACCTTTTAGCATTCTTAGGATTGACAAAACTTTTCTGATTGTATCACATACAATCTTTCCTTACGAAAACTGGTAAGGAAACTCGTCTTGACATCCATCTGCCAGATTTCATAAATGCAGCTTATGCTAACATGATTCCGACGGACTTAAGCATCGCTACGGATGAGAAAATCTCATCGTAGTCAACTCCTTGAACTTGTGAAAAAACTTTTCGCCACAAGTCGAGCTTCATAGATGGTGACATTACCATCCACGTCCGTCTTCTTCTTAAAGATCCATTTATCTCAATGGCCTGCCGATCATCGGGCAAGTCCACCAAAGTCCATGCTTTGTTTTGATACATGGATCCTATCTCGGATTTCATGGCTTCTAACCATTTGTCGGAATTTGGGCCCACCATCGCTTCTCCATAGGTCGTAGGTTCATTGTTGTCTAGCAACATGACCTTCATGACATGATTACTGTACCACTCTGAAGTAGTACGTATCCTTGTCACCCTACGAGGTATGGCAGTGACTTGATCCGAAGTTTCATGATCACTATCATAAGCTTCTACTTCAATTGGTGTAGGTGCCATAGGAACAACTTCCTGTGCCCTAATACACACTGGTTGAAGTGATGGTTCAATAACCATATCAAGTCTCCACCATCCTCCCACTCAATTCTTTCGAGAGAAACCTTTCCTCGAGAAAGGACCCGATTCAAGAAAACAATCCATATTGCTTTCGGATCTGAATTAGGAGGTATACCCAACTGTTTTGGGTGTCCTATGAAGATGCATTTTATCCGCTTTGGGTTCGAGCTTATCAACCTGAAACTTTTTCACATAAGCGTCGCAGCCCCAAACCTTTAAGAAACGACAACTTAGGTTTCTCTAAACCATAATTCATACGGTGTCATCTCAACGGAATTACGTGGTGCCCTATTTAAAGTGAATGTGGTTGTCTCTAATGCCTAACCCATGAACAATAGTGGTAATTCGATAAGAGACATCATGGTATGCATCATATCCAATAGGGTGCAGTTATGATGTTCGGACACACCATCACACTATGGTGTTCCAGGCGGTATTAATTGCAAAACAATTTCCACAATGTCTTAATTGTGTGCCAAAACTCGTAACTCAGATATTCATCTCTATGATCATATCATAGACATTTTATCCTCTTGTCACAATGATCTTCTACTTCACTCTAAAATTATTTGAACCATTCAATAATTTAGACTTGTGTTTCATCAAGTAAATATTCTCAACATCTACTCGAATCATCTGTGAAGTAAGAACATAACGATATTCACTGCATGCCTCAGCACTCATTGGACTGCACACATCAAAATGTGTTACTTCCAACAAGTTGCTATCTTGTTCCATCTTACTGAAAACGAGGCTTTTTCAGTCATCTTGCCCATGTGGTATGATTTGCATATCTCAAGTGATTCAAAATCAAGTGAGTCCAAGCGATCCATCTGCATGGAGTTTCTTCATGCGTATACACCAATAGACATGGTTCGCATGTCTCAAACTTTTCTAAAACGAGTGAGTCCAAAGATCCATCAACATGGAGCTTCTTCATGCGTTTTATACCATTATGACTTACATGGCAGTGCCACAAGTAAGTGGTACTATCATTACTATCTTATATCTTTTGGCATGAACATGTGTATCACTACGATCGAGATTCAATAAACCATTCATTTTAGGTGTAAGACCATTGAAGGTATTATTCAAATAAACAGAGTAACCATTATTCTCCTTAAGTGAATAACCGTATTGCGATAGACATAATCCAATCATGTCTATGCTCAACGCAAACACCAATCTCGATGGTAGAGGGAGCGTGTGATGCTTGATCATATCAACGTTGGAAACACTTCCAACACATATCGTCATCTCACGTTTAGCTAGTCTCTGTTTATTCCGTAGCTTTTATTTCGAGTTACTAACACTTAGCAACCGAATCGGTATCTAATACCCTGGTGCTACTAGGAGTACTAGTAAAGTACACATCAATACAATGTATATCCAATATACTTTTATCGACCTTGCCAGCCTTCTTATCTACCAAGTATCTAGGGTAATTCTGCTCCAGCGGCTATTCCCCTTATCACAGAAGCACTTAGTCTCGGGTTTGGGTTCAACCTCGGGTTTCTTCACTGGTGCAGCAGCTGATTTTCCGTTTCATGAAGTATCCCTTCTTGCCCTTGCCCTTCTTGAAACTAGTGGTTTCACCAACCATCAACAATTGATGCTCCTTCTTGATTTCTACTTTCGCGGTGTCAAACATCGCGAATACCTCAAGGATCATCATATGTATCCCTGATATGTTATAGTTCATCACGAAGCACTAGCAGCTTGGTGGCAATGACTTTGGAGAAACATCACTATCTCATTTGGAAGATCAACTCCCACTCGATTCAAGTGATTGTTGCACTCAGACAATCCGAGCACAAGCTCAACGATTGAGCTTTTCTCCCTTAGTTTGTAGGCTAAGAAAATTGTCGGAGGTCTTATACCTCTTGACGTGGGCACGAGCCTGAAATCCCAATTTCAGCCCTCGAAACATCTCATATGTTCCGCGATGTTTCGAAAACGTCTTTAGTGCCTCAACTCTAAACCGTTTAACTGAACTATCACATAGTTATCAAAACGTGTATGTCTGATGTTCGCAACATCCACAAACGACGTTTGGGGTTCGGCACACTGAGCAGTGCATTAAGGACATAAGCTTTCTACTATCCGCATAATTGCTACTTTCAACTTTCAACTATAATTTTCTCTAGGAACATATCTAAACAGTAGAACTATAGCGCGAGCTACGACATAATTTGCAAAGGGTCTTTTGACTATGTTCAAGATAATTAAGTACATCTTATGAACTCCCACTCAGATAGACATCCCTCTGGTCATCTAAGTGATTACATGATCCGAGTCAACTAGGCCGTGTCCGATCATCACGTGAGACGGACTAGTCATCATCGGTGAACATCTTCATGTTGATCGTATCTACTATATGACTCATGCTCGACCTTTCGGTCTCCGTGTTCCGAGGCCATGTCTGCACATGCTAGGCTCGTCAAGTTAACCCTAAGTGTTTTCGCTGTGTAAAACTGTCTTACACCCGTTGTATGTGAACGTAAGAATCCATCACACCCGATCATCACGTGGTGCTTAGAAGCGACGAACTGTAGCAACGGTGCACAGTTAGGGGAGAACACTTCTTGAAATTTTGTAAGGGATCATCTTATTTACTACCGTCGTCCTAATTAAACAAGATGCATAAACATGATAAACATCACATGCAATCAAATAGAGTAGTGACATGATATGGCCAATATCATATAGCTCCTTTGATCTTCATCTTCGGGGCTCCATGATCATCTTGTCACCGGCTTGACACCATGATCTCCATCATCATGATCTCCATCATCGTGTCTTCATGAAGTTGTCACGCCAAAGACTACTTCTACTTCTATGGCTAACGCGTTTAGCAATAAAGTAAAGTAATTTACATGGCGTTCTTCAATGACACGCAGGTCATACAATAAATAAAGACAACTCCTATGGCTCCTGCCGGTTGTCATACTCATCGACATGCAAGTCGTGATTCCTATTACAAGAACATGATCAATCTCATACATCACATATATTCATCACATTCTTGTTGGCCATATCACATCACAAAGCATACCCTGCAAAAACAAGTTAGACGTCCTCTAATTGTTGTTTGCATGTTTTACGTGGCTGCTATGGGTTTCTAGCAAGAACGTTTCTTACCTACGCAAAACCACAACATGATATGTCAATTGCTATTTACCCTTCATAAGGACCCTTTTCATCGAATCCGTTCCGACTAAAGTGGGAGAGACTGGCACCCGCTAGCCACCTTATGCACCAAGTGCATGTCAATCGGTGGAACCTGTCTCACGTAAGAGTACGTGTAAGGTCGGTCCGGGCCGCTTCATCCCACAATACCGTCGAAACAAGATTGGACTAGTAACGGTAAGCATATTGAACAAAATCAACGCCCACAACTACTTTGTGTTCTACTCGTGCAAAGAATCTACGCAATAGACCTAGCTCATGATGCCACTGTTGGGGAACGTAGCAGAAATTCAAAATTTTCTTACGTGTCACCAAGATCTATCTATGGAGAAACCAGCTACGAGTAGAAGGAGAGTGCATCTACATACCCTTGTAGATCGCTAAGCGGAAGCGTTCAAGTGAGCGGGGTTGATGGAGTCGTACTCGTCGTGATTCAAATCACCGATGATCAAGTGCCGAACGCACGGCACCTCCGCGTTCAACACACGTACAGCCCGGTGACGTCTCCCACGCCTTGATCCAGCAAGGAGAGAGGGAGAGGTTGAGGAAGACTCCATCCAGCAGCAGCACAACGGCGTGGTGGTGGTGGAGGAGCGTGGCAATCCCGCAGGGCTTCGCCAAGCACCATGGGAGAGGAGGAGTAGGGAGAGAGGTAGGGCTGCACCAAGAGGGAGAGAACTCATGTGTATGGCAGCCCCAAACCTCAACTATATATAGGGGGAAGGGGGGGCTGAGCCCCCTTTAGGGTTTCCCACCCCCAAGGGGTGCGGCCAGCCATAGATGGCAAAGGGGGTGGCGGCCAAGAGGGGAGAGGAGAGGGAGGCGCACCAATATGGGCCTTAAGGCCCATCTGGACTAGGGTTTGCCCCCTCCCACTCTCCCTTGCGCCTTGTCCCCCTTGTGGGGGGTGCACCAGCCCTCCTAGGGGCTGGTCCCCTCCCACACCTGGCCCACGCAACCTTCTGGGGCAGGTGGCCCCACTTTGTGGACCCCCCGGGACCCTCCCGGTGGTCCCGGTACATTACCGATATCGCCCGAAACTTTTCCGGTGACCAAAACAAGACTTCCCATATATAAATCTTTACCTCCGGACCATTCCAGAACTCCTCGTGACGTCCGGGATCTCATCCGGGACTCCGAACAACATTCGGTAACCACATACAAGCTTCCTTTATAACCCTAGCGTCATCGAACCTTAAGTGTGTAGACCCTACGGGTTCGGGAGACATGCAGACATGACCGAGACGTTCTCTGGTCAATAACCAACAGCGGGATCTGGATACCCATGATGGCTCCCACATGCTCCACGATGATCTCATCGGATGAACCACGATGTCAAGGACTTAATCAATCCCGTATTCAATTCCCTTTGTCTATCGGTATGTTACTTGCCCGAGATTCGATCGTCGGTATCCAATACCTTGTTCAATCTCGTTACCAGCAAGTCACTTTTACTCGTTCCGTAACACATCATCCCGTGATCAACTCCTTGGTCACATTGCGCATATGATGATGTCCTACCGAGTGGGCCCAGAGATACCTCTCCGTTTACACGGAGTGACAAATCCCAGTCTTGATCCGCATAAAACAATAGATACTTTCGGAGATACCTGTAGTGCACCTTTATAGTCACCCAGTTACGTTGTGACATTTGATACACCCAAAGCACTCCTACGGTATCCAGGAGTTACACGCTCTCATGGTCGAAGGAAGAGATACTTGACATTGGCAAAGCTCTAGCAAATGAACTACACGATCTTTGTGCTAGGCTTAGAATTGGGTCTTGTCCATCACATGATTCTCCTAATGATGTGATCCCGTTATCAACGACATCCAATGTCCATGGTCAGGAAACCGTAACCATCTGTTGATCAACGAGCTAGTCAACTAGAGGCTTACTAGGGACATGGTGTTGTCTATGTATTCACACGTGTATTACGATTTCCGGATAATACAGTTATAGCATGAATAAAAGACTATTATCATGAACAAAGAAATATAATAATAACTTATTTATTATTGCCTCTAGGGCATATTTCCAACAGTTGCCGTGAACGGGGATCTCCGGCGAGTGATTACGGCGGTGCCGTGGATGTGCAGTGGGATTAGGGGCTTGGGCATGGTCGTTGAGGTCCACTGGTTCCGTTTAGGCGCTAATCGAGCTGGAGTTTGGTGCCTTGGGGTGAGTTCGACAGAACGGGGCGGCGCGGGCCCGTCGGCGACAGGGAGCGCGTCCCGTGCTTGCCGGCCACGGTGGCGGTGCCACGGGCGTGCGCTGGCACGCATGAGGCCACGCGGAGAGCAGAGGGGCGATGGGCGGCACGGAATGGCGTTGAGCCGCCGTTCTTGTCCCCTGTCGGCCGCCACGGGAGGTCCCGACGCCGCAGAAGACGCTGGCGAGGGCGAGCCAGCGTGCCACCGATGCCAGGAAAGCTCCACGCACGCGTGTGAAGCTCCAGACAAGAGGGAGGGGCTGCGAGGAACGTGCCAAGCGCACTGTCTACGCGTGATAGAAACCGACGGACGAAAACGACACTGGAAACTGAATTTTCTGAATTTTGAACAGCAACAGTGCCTGCAAGGTGTTCGACAGAATGAATTTGGCCTCTGGTGATTTTTCCTTGAGCTGATTTTTGGTGGAGTGGCTTCTCATTGCTCAAGTAGGCTGCCTGAATTTTGGTGGAATTTTTGGAGGAGTGTAGATATGAATTTCGTCAAATTTGGCAAATCGGGTCCAAACTTGCAGAGACTGAATTTTGAAAAATTTGAAAAGAGGAGGAGTGGATCAAGATGGTTCTGGGTTGTGGGTACAAAGGACTATCCAGGAGAGTTGGTTTGAGGTCAAAACTCAAATGCAATAGGGTACTTGCTTTGAAAATTACTCAGGCTCCTAATAATTTTCTGAATTGATTTGAGAGGAAAAATAATTAGAATAAAATCCAAAACTTGCTTGGATTAGTTGGGACAGAGAACTTAGGTTGATCACAAGGTGTAGGGGAGGTTTTGGAGGGGTTTTACCACATGGGCAAAATGCCAAGTCATGGGTGGTTTTCAAGATATGAAAATCCCAAATTTTCATAGAGTTTCTTTTTAAAAGAAAAAAAAATTAAACTCCCAAAAATGAATTTGAGAGGGAACCAACAGAGAAGTAGTTTCAAAAGATTCAAACACCAATGTTTGAAAAAATAAAATCCTTGCCAAAGCAAAGGAAGTTTTTAAGAGGAAGGTTTTCTGAAAGAAAAATTTAAATGGCCTCTTTTCAAAGAAACATGTGACGCCCGGGTAATTAAGCTACAGTGCTCCTCTGCTAATGATGCCACGTCACCTCAATTATAGTTGCTAATCTCGAGTTAGTTCGAAACCGATTCAAATTCAAATTCAAAATCAGGCAAACGATAAAAGTTTTCAAATATTAAAACTAAAATGTTCGGAGTGAACCAAATATTGCATAGATAATTATGATGGGAAAACCGCACATTTATAAAATGTTTAGATACTATGAGATAAATAAAATAGTAGCAAAGAGATTAATTAAATACCTTTTATAATTAATAAAATGTCAAACTAAGTTATTTGGGGTCTAGATTTATTTTTGTGACTATGGACTAAGTTGAAATACTAAGTGTACATTTTACTAAATTAAAATGCAACTAAAATAAATAAAGAAAGAAATAATAAAAGAAAACAGAAAACAAAAAAAAGGAAAAGAGAGAAAGGCCCCCCCACTGGGCTTCGGCCCAGCAGGCCGGCCCGTTCGGCCACCGGCCCAACCGGCCACACCCCTCACTCCCATAACCCCCACCCCTGACAAACCCTAACCCCAACCACCCGCATCCCCCCCCCACGGCGTTCCCAC
>NC_041391.1:397490423-397522481 GCF_002162155.2 Triticum dicoccoides | reverse complement strand
GGCCGGCTGCACCGGCCGCGCCGAGCAGACCCCGCTCCGGCCTCACCTTGCTACCAGGCGGGCTGCGGCTTCGCCCGCACTCGCATGCCCGCACGTCCCGACCACCGAGGCCCACTGCCCGCCATCGCTCCGGCCACCGCTGCCCTTGCGCCCGCTCGCCGCCGGTCGGTTTTGCCCGCCCCTGGGCGTGCGCCCGTTCGGGCTATGCCCGCAACCAGCGCCCAAAACCGCTAGGCCCCTGGCCCTATGACATGTGGGGCCCACCCCCACAGAACGTTTTTGTTAAAAAAAAAGAGAAGAGTTTTAAAAACATATATATATAATAAATAATAAAAATGAATAAATAAATAAATAAATAACTTAATTAATTATGTTTAATTAACCTAGTTAACTAACTAACCTAATTAACTCTGTTTAATTAAACTTGTTAATTAAACAGTCAATGACATGCGGGACCCACACGTCAGTTTGACCCCGTCAACTCTGTTGACTGCTGACGTCAGCATGACATCATGCTGATGTCATTATTCCATTTTAGAATTAATTTAAATAACTAATTAAATTCCAAAAATTAATAAAATCTTTAGAAAATCATAACTTTTAATCCGTAACTCGGATTAAATTATTTTCAACATGAAAGTTGCTCAGAACGACGAGACGATTCCGAATACGCAGCCCGTTCGTCCGCCACGCGTCCCTAGCATAGTGAACCTGCAACATTTCACCTCCGGTTCATCTGTCCAAAAACGTGAAACACCGGGGATATTTTCCCGGATGTTCCCCCCCTTCACCGGTATCACCTATCCCTGCGTTAGATCACCTCTAGCACCGCATTTGTCATGTTATGCTTTGATTGCTCTGTTATTTATTATGTTCCCCCTCCGTTACTTTTTCCGGTAGATCCCGAGGCCGCTACCAGTACCCCCTGTGATCGACTACGGAGTTGACGACCCCTCCTTGTCTGAGCAACCAGGCAAGCCCCCCCTTTGATCACCAGATATCGCCTACTCTTCTCTATACTGCTTGCATTAGAGTAGTGTAGCATGTTACTGCTTTCCGTTAATCCTATTCTGATGCATAGCCTGTCATTGCTGCTACAGTCATTGATACGTTACCCGCAATCCTAAATGCTTAGTATAGGATGCTAGTGTTCCATCAGTGACCCTACACTCTTGTCCGTCTGCCATGCTATACTACTGGGCTGTGATCACTTCGGGAGGTGATCACGGGCATATACTATATACTTTACACTGTTACATTACTGGTGATACTGTTTGGAGATGGGGGCTGAAGGGGCAGGTGGCTCCATCCAGGTAGTGGTGGGCCTGAGTTCCCGACGGCCCCCGACTGTTACTTTGTGGCGGAGCGACAGGGCAGGTTGAGACCACCTAGGAGACAGGTGGGCCTGGCCTTGTTCGGCGTTCGCGGATACTTAACACGCTTAACGAGATCTTGGTATTTGATCTGAGTCTGGCTACGAGCCTATACGCACTAACCATCTACGTGGGAGTAGTTATGGGTATCCCGACGTCGTGGTATCAGCCGAAGCACTTCAGACGTCAGCGACGGAGCGGCGCGCGCCGAATTGGACTGGATCGCCACTAGGCTAGGTCTGCTTTCGGCCGCGTACGCAACGTGCAGGTGTGCTATGGGCGATGGGCCCAGACCCCTGTGCGCTTAGGTTTAGACCGGCGTGCTGGCCTCTCTGTTGTGCCTAGGTGGGGCTGCGACGTGTTGATCTTCCGCGGCCGGGCATGACCCAGGAAAGTGTGTCCGGCCAAATGGGATCAAGCGTGTTGGGTTATGTGGTGCACCCCTGCAGGGAAGTTAATCTATTCGAATAGCCGTGATCTTCGGTAACAGGACGACTTGGAGTTGTACCTTGACCTTATGACAACTAGAACCGGATACTTAATAAAACACACCCTTCCAAGTGCCAGATACAACCGGTGGTCGCTCTACCTCAGGGATATGAGGAGGGGATCGCCGGGTAGGATTATGCTATGAGATGCTATTTGGAGATGCTACTTGGAGATGCTACTTGGAGATGCTACTTGGAGGACTTCAATCTACTCTCTTCTACATGCTGCAAGACGGAGGCTGCCAGAAGCGTAGTCTTCGACAGGATTAGCTATCCCCCTCTTATTCTGGCATTCTGCAGTTCAGTCCACCGATATGGCCTCCTTACACATATACCCATGCATATGTAGTGTAGTTCCTTGCTTGCGAGTACTTTGGATGAGTACTCACGGTTGCTTTCTTCCCCCCTTTTCCCCTTTCCTTTCTTTCTGGTTGTCGCAACCAGATGCTGGAGTCCAGGAGCCAGACGCCACCGTCGACGACGACCCCTACTACACCGGAGGTGCCTACTACTACGTGCTGCCCGCTGACGACGACCTGGAGTAGTTAGGAGGATCCCAGGCAGGAGGCCTGCGCCTCTTTCGATCTGTATCCCAGTTTGTGTTAGCCATCTTATGGCAACTTGTTTAACTTATGTCTGTACTCAGATATTGTTGCTTCCGCTGCCTCGTCTATGATCGAGCACTTGTATTCGAGCCCTCGAGGCCCCTGGCTTGTATTATGATGCTTGTATAACTTATTTTATTTGTAGAGTTGTGTTGTGATATCTTCCCGTGAGTCCCTGATCTTGATCGTACACGTTTGCGTGCATGATTAGTGTACGATTGAATCGGGGGCGTCACAAAAAACCACAAGGTTTTTGATAAAAAACCAAATTAAAATTTTGGAGTGTCACAACACCTACCCCCTTAGGAAAAATCTCGTACCCGAGATTTCAGCTGATCCTTAAATAAGTGTGGATGCTCTGTCCGAAGAAAATCCTCGCTTTCCCAAGTTGCTTCACTGTCGGTGTGATTCCTCCACTGGACTTTGAAAAACTTTATGGTCTTCTGTCGGGTCCACCTTTCAGACTCCTCTAATATTCTTACGGAATGTTCCCGATAAGTGAGGTCTGGCTGCACGTCAATGTTTTCATGGGATACTTGTTTCTCTGGGTTGCTTACGCACTTCCTTAATTGCGAGACGTGGAACACGTCGTGAATGTCGGACAAGTCTTCGGGTAAGTCTAGCTGGTAGGCTACAGTGCCTCTTCGTGCCACTATGCAGAATGGTCCAATGAATCTTGGTGCTAACTTTCCTTTAATCTTAAACCGTTGCAGTCCTCTCATAGGGGATACTCTCAAGTATACGAACTCACCGGGTTCAAAGCTGACCCTACGATGTTTCTGATCATAATAACTCTTCTGTCGACTTTGAGCGGTCTTAAGTCGGTCTCTGATTAGCTTGACCTTTTCCTCGGCTTGTCTGAGCATGTCGGGTCCGAAGATGCGGCTGTCTCCGGTTTCTGACCAATTTAACGGGGTACGACATCTTCGTCCGTATAAAGCTTCAAATGGTGCCATTTGTAGGCTGGCCTGGTAGCTATTGTTATACGCGAACTCGGCGTATGGCAGGCTTTCTTCCCAACTGGTTCCATATGTGAGGACACATGCTCTCAGCATGTCTTCTAAAACCTGATTTACGCGTTCAGTCTGTCCATCAGTCTGTGGGTGGTATGCGGTACTGAAGGCTAGTTGGGTTCCCAGGGCCTGTTGTAAATGCTCCCAAAATCTTGAGACGAACTGAGTGCCTCTGTCGGATATTATAGTCTTCGGGACACCGTGCAGACAAACTATACGGGAGAGATAAATCCTGGCAAGCCTCTAAGTGTTGTAGGTCGTCTTCACTGGAATAAAGTGTGCCACTTTGGTCAACCTGTCAGTGATGACCCATATGGCATCATTCCCGTGTCGTGACCGAGGTAGTCCGACAATAAAATCCATCCCTATTTCATCCCATTTCCACTCAGGTATTTTGTTCGGTTGCAGTAGTCCGGCTGGTCTCTGATGCTCAGCTTTTATGCGTTGACATGAGTCGCAACATGCAATGAAGGCGGCTATGTCCCTCTTCATACCGTGCCACCAAAATCTTTCCTGAATATCTTTATACATTTTGGTTCCTCCAGGGTGGATTGAATATGGAGTGGTGTGTGCTTCAGCTAAAATTTGCTGTTTAAGGTCTTCTATGTTTGGCACGCAGAGCCTTTCTCCGTACCATAATATTCCTTCTTTGTCTATGACGTATTCCGAGGCCTTGCCCATACTCAACTTCCTTTTGATGCCTTCAATGCTGGTGTGACCGGGCTGAGCTTCTTTAATTTTCTCCACAAGGTTGGGTTGTATTTCCAAGTTTGATATGGTGCCTTCTGCTACCATTATCAAGTTGAGCTTGGCAAATTCTTGTTGGAATTCGGGCCTCAAGCTGTGCAGATTGTTTTCGTCGGAGCTGGGGTTCCGACTAAGGGCATCGGCCACTACATTTGCTTTCCCTGGATGGTAATGGATACCAACATCATAATCCTTTACCAACTCCAACCAACATCGTTGTCGTAAGTTTAGTTCTGGCTGTGTGAAAATATATTTGAGACTTTTGTGATCCGTATATATTTCACATCGATTCCCAAGTAAGAAATGCCTCCATTCCTTGAGTGCATGAATAACTGCTGCCATTTCTAAGTCATGAGTGGGATAATTTTCCTCATGCTTGCGAAGTTGCCTTGAAGCGTAGGCGACAACCTTGCCTTCCTGCATCAACACGCATCCGAGACCCTTTCTGGACGCGTCACAATATACTTCAAAATTCTTGTGTATGTCGGGTACAATTAATACCGGGGCTGTTGTTAACTTCCTCTTTAGCTCTTGGAAACTTTTCTCGCAGGCTTCTGTCCATTCAAACTTCTTATCTTTCTTGAGCAACCGTGTCATAGGCTTGGCTATGGTGGAAAATCCTTCAATAAATCTGCGGTAATATCCTGCCATTCCCAAGAAACTCCGTATGTCCGTTACGCTGGCTGGTGACTTCCAGCCAAGTACGGCCTTGACTTTCTCTGGGTCCACTGCGATATCGTCTTGGGTCAGTACGTGGCCTAGAAAGCCTACTTGTCTTAGCCAAAATTCGCACTTGCTGAACTTGGCATACAATTGGTGTTTTCTTAGCTCTCCTAGCACAATCCTGAGATGTTCTGCGTGCTCTTCTGGTGTCTTGGAGTATACCAGAATATCGTCGATGAATACCACGACGAACTTGTCCATAAACTTCATAAATACTTTGTTCATGAGGTGAACAAAATATGCTGGGGCGTTAGTTAATCCAAATGGCATCATTGTGAACTTGTACAGTCCATATCTGGAGGTGAAGGCTGTTTTGGGGATATCTTCCGTTCGTACCTTCAATTGATGGTATCCTGACCTTAATTCAATTTTTGAGAATACCTTGGCCTGAGCGAGTTGATCAAACAAATCATTTATCCTTGGCATCGGGTATTTGTTTTTGACTGTGACCATGTTAAGTGCTCGATAGTCAATACACAATCTCAGCGTTCCATCCTTCTTTTTGGCAAATAAAATTGGTGATCCCCAAGGTGAGGAGCTGGCTCGAATGTATCCCTTTTCCAGTAATTTCTTTATTTGCTTCTTCAACTCGATCAACTCGGATGGTGCCATTCTGTATGGTTTCTTGTATATGGGAGTGGTTCCTGGTGCTAGCTCAATGCGGAATTCTATTTCTCGGTCTGGTGGCATGCCTGGTAGCTCTTCAGGGAATACATCTGGAAATTCACGCACTACTGGAACCTTGTTTAGCTCAGAAACGTCCACCTTATTTAATCTCGGTTGCCGGGGTATTTTTCCTTCCTTGGCTGATACTCTTATTGTCTTCCCTTGGTGGTGTGTGAGAATTACGGTCCTGTTGAAACAGTCGATAAACCCCTTGTTGGTGGTTAGCCAATCCATCCCTAGGATGACATCCAGTCCTTTATTTTCCAACACAATAACATTTGCGTGAAACTCCAATCCTTCGAACTCAATGACCACACTCTGACAGTAATTCTGAGTAACTTGCTGAATCCCAGGGGACTTGATGGTCATGGATTTCTCCAGGGGAAGCATCGAAAAATTATTTTGCAAAGCAAAACTTTTCGAAATGAAAGAGTGAGAAGCTCCAGAATCAAACAAAACCATTGCAGGTATTGTGTTGACAGGAAACGTACCGAGTACGATATCCAGAGCATTTTGTGCCTCCTCTTTGGTTACGTGGTTCAAATGACCCTTCCTGTGGTTATTGTTGGGATTGAAATTGTTTCGCTTGGGCGCGGAATTGTTGCCATTGTTCGGCTTTGGGGTTGAATTCCTTGGCTTGGGGCACTGTTTGGCATAGTGCCCTTCTTCTCCACAAGCGTAACAAGTAACGCCGGGGGGATAGGTGAATTCTTTGTCCCTTGCATGATAATTCTTGATTGGGCGTGAGACATTGGATGAGGATTTATGTGTCCCACCCTTTTGAAAATCTGTCCTGCTTCGGTGATTGCGAGCATGGTTAGTCTGGTCCCTTTTTCGCTTGCGGATATCTTCCAGACTGCGTCTCTCATTTTCCAGAGTAATGGCTTTGTCCACCAGTGTTTGAAAATCAGGAAAAGTGTGCACGACCAGTTGGCATTTAAGCGCGGGCGCCAGACCGTCAAGGAATTTCTCCATCTTCTTGATTTCAGTCATACGCTCTTCATTGGCGTAGCGGGACAATAGAGTAAATTGACTGTTGTAATCTGACACTGTCATGTTCCTTTGTTTGAGGTCATCGAATTCTCTCTTCTTGATTTTCATAATACTCTTAGGAGTGTGTGCACCACGGAAACCTTCCTTGAAATCATCCCAGGTTATGTCATTTTCGTTGGGATGCATGTGCAGAAAATTCTCCCACCACGATGTGGCTGCTCCTGTGAGATAGTGTGGAGCATATAATACCTTTTCGGGGTCTGAACATTTTGCAATAATTAATTTTCTCTCCATATCTCGAAGCCAGTCCTCGGCTTCAAGAGGTTTGTCGGTATGGGAAAATGTTTGAGGACGTGTCTTCTGTAGCTCAAATAACTTGGAATGCTGCTGACACTGTCCATGGTGATTTCCCATGTTGATGACTTGGTTCATTATTTCACGATGTTGTTGCTGACTCTGTTCATAAAGGCGGCACATTTGTGAAAGTGCCGATTCACTGCCCTGTTGGCTTGACTGTCCTTGAGTGAACTCGTTGCTGGGTGGTGCATCATAATTTTCCTCTGGTGAAATTGGCATGGAGCGAGTCCAAGGACGAGACATTTTTCACTCTGGGGATATATTTGTAAGACCCATAAGAAAAGCGGAAAGAGTTGCAAAAACAAATCCATAAATGCATAAAGCTGGCAAATAAAATTAAATAACTCAGCTTACTTAAGAAAAACAAATCGACTTGCGCACGGAGAAGGACTGCTCACTACATATCCTACACGCGAGCGGTAATTATACAATACATCACTCAGGACATGCATACAAAATCCTGACATGTTATTTAGGCTAGTGCACTTCTCCAGATCCTACATGATGCGCAAACAGGCTACTTCTCACAACCTATGTACATATCTTACAAAGCGTTACATTACATGGCAGCAGGGCGTACTCAGGCAGAAATGTTGACGACCTCCTTTGCCCTACCGAGGGCGAGGCGTAGCGAGGTTGGGGACTCGACTTCCTCCTCGCTAATGGGCTCCATACATGTAGTGTTGCGCAGAGTGGACGGAGCGGTTGCCAGGGGCGGAGCAACACGTACAGGAGTGGGCGCGAAGGGTGGTGTAGTGCGCGCTGAAGTGGGTGCAATGACTTGGTTGAATTCTTCGGTAGAAGGCAGACGACGAGTAGGCGTAAAAGATGCTGATGACGAGACAAAAGTCAGTGGCGGTGCGATGGGTAGGAGCTCCCTCCTGTTGGCAGCACAGCCATGAACTGAGTCCATGCGGGTAGCTACGAAGTCGTCCACCAGGTTGTCGAAGGCTGCCTCCAGGGCCCGGAGATACTCAATGAGCATCTCAAAAGCCTCGTCTCGTTCTCCTCTGGGGCAGGAGTATACGTAGTGACAGGTGTATGGCACATGGCATGGGAGATAGCGGTAGCGACGAGTCTTCATCACGGGGAGGACATCCCTGAGACGAGCTATCACCTCACGGGCTGCCATCTGCATAGCATGCCTCTCCGTAGGCATGGCTCTTCCCACGAACCGGAAGCGGCGTAACTCACTACGCCCTCCCTTGAACTGCACTGCGGCCTGGTGCATGGTCAGACTGTCGTTGACTCGGTGCTGGCAGAGTGTGAAGACTGGGCGCACAGATGACCCCATCGCGACCTGAACGATGAAGGAAAGAAGCTTGACGAACCCATCGGGCACGTTGGTGAAGGTCTGAGACTCGCAGCTGTTGTCGGCCATCTACAAAAGTAGGCACAAATTCTGCATGGTCAGATCATAAATTTATGCTGTCTGGCAGAAAATGACTACAATTGCAAAAATATAAATTAGCTCTATCATGCTAATAACCAATTAGCGATCGCACCTAGTGGCTTCCTACAGTCAGCCTGGCTCTGGTACCAAGCTTGTCACGACCGGTTTTCCAATAAAAATATTTATTGAGAAACCAATCTTTTGAGTCCAGTATGAGAGAAATCCTCCTCACTGGTAGACAAATTCTTGATACAATAAGCCAGTAGCATAAAATATATTACAGGGTCGAACTACGGTTGCTCAACCAAATTATTACAAGCACGCCAATAATTATACATAATGGCGGACATGACACAGTGGTGTGGAGGCATACTACTGACTCAAGGATAGGGCGGTGGTGGAAAAACACAGCTGGGAGAGAAATACAAGACTCTAAGTCTGTCATCTCATCGAGCGTCGAGGTGAGGCTCGATGAATTTATTTGGTAGCGGGAGCGGATATAAAACAGTGACCAAATCCAGGGTCGCACGAGACTGACTGGGACTCTTCTAGGTGTCGGACTCGCTATCAAACTCTTCATCCATGAGATTGCCTTCGTCAGCATCTGGCCAAATCAACAAGCCAGTGAGTACTTTGGAAGTACTCGCAAGACAGTTCGGACGTAAGATATAACAAATGCATGTATGGATACGTCATGTATAATTCACCAATGTACATTCAAAAAAATTAGCATAACAAGGTAAGTAAAGGAAAACGGCGGTAGTCCGCCTGATATCCCAACAAAGCATAAAAAACCACCGATCGGGTGTCTGAAGCAACGCCTCGAAAGGTGAACAAATAAATATAAGGAAATGATGCCACAGTTGGGCGCCTTAGCGACACCACAAAAAGGGCTTTAAAAGAAATACCACGGTCGGATGTCGGGGCGACATCACAGAAAGGGCTTTAAAAGAAATGCCACGGTCGGACGTCGGGGCGACATCACAGAAAGGGGTTTAAAAGAAATGCCACAGTCAGACATCGGGGCAACATCACAGAAAGGGCTTTAAAAGAAATGCCACAGTCGGACGTCGGGGCGACATCACAGAAAGGGCTTTAAAAGAAATGCCACAGTCGGACGTCGGGGCGACATCACAGAAAGGGCTTTAACATAAAGTAAAATACAACAATGCCACAGTCGGACGTCTGAGCGACATCGCAGAAAGGGCTTTAAAGGAAAGTAAAATACAACAATGCCACAGTTGGACGTCTGAGCGACATCGCAGAAAGGGCTTTAAAGGAAAGTAAAATACAACAATGCCACAGTCGGACGTCTGAGCGACATCGCAGAAAGGGCTTTTATTCACAAGTAAATATACTCATAATAAACATTTAATTCATAAGAATAAATGGGTTAGTCCATCCACAGGAATAATCATTTAACCGGAATTAGCACTCATGCGAATCACCAGAGTCTCTGCCATCAAAACTGACATTTTGATTAGGATAAGATAATACGAATTTGGACATGGAATAGATGATTTGGAGGAATATATGACTCTGCAGAGTTTGTACAAAATTTTCCCACAGCCAACGGATTTCCGTAGTCACGAAGGACTAGTTCCGTTTACGGTATTTCGGAAGAAAACACAGCTAACCAGTACACACCCATCCTACCTCTCGATGCTAGGAATCACCCTAGACATCGTCCAAGAAAAACTTTTGAGACGGGGAGATCACAATCTCGAATAACATGGGATCAAATTTATATACGCGCGCTCTAAGGGGTGCCCCCCTCTCGGTCCCAACCGGAAACACCCATGCCCCCTGACCGGATGACTGGCTTTAATCCAGGTCCATGGAACCATCATCACAGCCTCTCCTTTTGGTGTGTACCAGAAAAGCGGTTTGCTAGTTACTAAACCATATTCCTTGCGGAAAACATGTGGTAGTACAAGGAAGGAAATGAGAGGAACTGGACCGATACGGTTTGACACTGAAATCACATAGTGAGTACCACGTCGACGGCGAGCTTTGCTCCGGCGGACGGCGGCTCGGGTGGTCGAGGGACTCATCGGAGAGAGCTGTGAAGATCAAATTGAAGAGGGGGTTAGGCTCCTGGTAGCTAGAGAGGGTAACGGGAGGGTTTTGGGTGCCGGAGATGGCCTCACCGGAGGGAATCGTGGTGGAGGCCGAGGCGGATCGGGGCGGCCGGAGTTGGGGGAGGAGACCTCCTCGAGGTCCTTCTTGTGGCCTGGCATGGCATTGGTGAGGAGTGGTGATGCTGCGTGCATGAGGGTGAGCTCGGGGGCCCTTTTTATAGGCGCCCCGAGGCGGTTGCCGTGAACGGGGATCTCCGGCGAGTGATTACGGCGGTGCCGTGGATGTGCAGTGGGATTAGGGGCTTGTGCATGGTCGTTGAGGTCCACCGGTTCTGTTTAGGCGCTAATCGAGCTGGAGTTTGGTGCCTTGGGGTGAGTTCGACAGAACGGGGCGGCGCGGGCCCGTCGGCGGCAGGGAGCGCGTCTCGTGCTTGCCGGCCACGGTGGCGGTGCCACGGGCGTGCGCTGGTACGCATGAGGCCACGCGGAGAGCAGAGGGGCGATGGGCGGCGCGGAACGGCATTGAGCCACCGTTCTTGTCCCCTGTCGGCCGCCACGGGAGGTCCCGACGCCGCAGAAGACGTCGGCGAGGGCGGGCCAGCGTGCCACCGACGCCAGGAAGGCTCCACGCACGCGTGTGAAGCTCCGGACAAGAGGGAGGGGCTGCGAGGAACATGCCAAGCGCACTGTCTACGCGTGATAGAAACTGACGGACGAAAACGACACTGGAAACTGAATTTTCTGAATTTTGAACAGCAACAGTGCCTGCAAGGTGTTCGACAGAATGAATTTGGCCTCTGGTGATATTTCCTTGAGCTGATTTTTGGTGGAGTGGCTTCTCATTGCTCAAGTAGGCTGCCTGAATTTTGGTGGAATTTTTGGAGGAGTGTAGATATGAATTTCATCAAATTTGGCAAATCTGGTCCAAACTTGCAGAGACTGAATTTTGAAAAATTTGAAGAGAGGAGGAGTGGATCAAGATGGTTCTGGGTTGTGGGTACAAAGGACTATCCAGGAGAGTTGGTTTGAGGTCAAAACTCAAATGCAATAGGGTACTTGCTTTGAAAATTACTCAGGCTCCAAATAATTTTCAGAATTGATTTGAGAGGAAAAATAATTAGAATAAAATTCAAAACTTGCTTGGATTAGTTGGGACAGAGAATTTTTGAGAGGAAAAATAATTAGAATAAAATCCAAAATAATTAGAATAAAATCCAAAAATGCCAAGTCATGGGTGGTTTTCAAGATATGAAAATCCCAAATTTTCATAGAGTTTCTTTTTAAAAGAAAAAAAAATTAAACTCCCAAAAATGAATTTGAGAGGGAACCAACAAAGAAGAAGTTTCAAAAGATTCAAACACCAATGTTTGAAAAAATAAAATCCTTGCCAAAGCAAAGGAAGTTTTTAAGAGGAATGTTTTTTGAAAGAAAAATTTAAATGGCCTCTTTTCAAAGAAAAACCACAAGGTTTTTGATAAAAAACCAAATTAAAATTTTGGAGTGTCACAAAATAGAACTTCACATTGGTTGATCCTACTACAGTTTCTTGCATGTAAGATGTTGAATAAAATTTGTAGATTTGTTTGCCATGGCAAAATGCGTATTCTATGTATATGTAGATATGTCTGCATGATGATTCCTTTTATCATTTTATAAATATTTTACCTCATGTAAGACAAAACTATGTTATGTGTGTTATGGACATATGTCATAAATACTTAATTCTTATGCTTCTCTTGGCTGCCAATCTCCCTATGAGCTTCAAAGCAGTTGAGCTGACTACACTTCCTACCAAATTCTTGTGGGGTATTTTCAGGTAATCAGCAACCTAGTACGCATGGATGTGATGACTTGGAAGTGTTATGGTGCATTTGGTTGTCTAAAATATTTTGGACCAGCAAACTTAATTGTAATCATGAATCTTATGTGTGTTCTGGACCATTTGGTGCTCAAGTGCTATGGAGTAGAAATCTTGTGCTCATGCATGTGACTCAAGTGTTTTGGACCATTTAGTGTTTGAACTATTTTAGACCGGGGTCCTTTGATGTGACTTGTGTTTTCTGGATGGTTGCCAAGATATGCAAACTTTGCTTTGTGTAGATTGACTCGTGTTTGAACCTGTGAACAATATATATGTGTGTATTTTTATTACCATATTATCAGTGGCTGTGCAATATGTGTTCATCTTGATCTTGTGGATAACAGTTGAACATTTGTATAACATTTGAATTACAGCAGTATCCAATTGTTGTTTTGGCTGTGCACCATCTTACCAACAATTTATATGTCGGCAAAAACATTCCAACGCAGTAAGTGTTGGCAAAAGTATGCCGCTAACTACACAAACCATGTGTCAGCAATGCTAAACACCTATTTTGACAGGCTAATTGTTGGCATAGGTAGGGTGTGCCTTGACTTACCATGTGTCAGCATAGGTAGGGTGTACCTTGACTTACCATGTGTCGGTGTAGGTAGGGTGTACATTGACTTACCATGTGTCGGCGTAGGTAGGGTGTATGCTGACAAAAAAAGTGTCGGCAAGTGAACTTCTGTCGGCAATACCTTTCCCCACAGCAAGTCCTCCGACTGTTTTATCTTTTGTCAGCATATGTGTTACCTACAATTTATCTGTCGGCAAAGGTACCATATGCCAACAGATTTATGTGTCACCAAAACTTGATCGTGGTGTAGTGATGTCCACATGTTTAGTGATAAAGGTGTTGATAAAAATAACATACGGACATGAGGGCATCATGGTCTTCTTTGGAACAACATATTGTCATATAACTTCTTATACTAAAGTGATAAATCGTTCACAAGGTAAAAGTATGAATCGGAAAACTCTATTGAGAACTAGCGAACTATGATCTCAGTCACTGAAGCAATTGCAATTTATCATAATATCAGAAAGACTCGTCGTAAGAGATTTTATATAGCAAGTCCGCATACTCAACCATCTTTTAATCTTTCACAATTGCTAACACTCACGCGCTACTTATGAGATCAAAGCCTCAATCGGACACAGAAAATGATGGGGGCTTATAGTTTTGCCTCCCAACCTCTTACCTCAAGGGTAATGTCTGTTGGTGCAATATCTTCCTACCTTGTGTTTTGGAGATTGTTGACAGAAACTGGTATGGACTGATTTTTTTGCTAGTGCATAATAGAGAGAACAAGTCCATACACAACAAAAGAGAATGTTGTCTCCAGTGCTGAGTTTGAAGAGCTTCACCGAGGTACATCTGCATTGTAGAGAAGCACGAGCTATATTTGTTGAAGTACTAGAGTCGAGGTGATTGATTTAAAGAGATCGACCCCTCGAAAGTTCTCTGCTGAAGCAAAGCTTTTGGTTCGTTACTGTCGTCTGAAGAAATTGACTGCAGCGATTGAAGTCGTAGACAAAGTGAAGATGTAGTATTCATTTTGTTGTTCTTCTTTCATTCTTTCGAGTCACAGGACTTCTGTACTATTAAGAGGGGTATAGGTTCTCAATGCTTAGATCCACCGTGATGCTTAGCAAAAACCTATGAAAGATGCAAAGAGAAATCTCCTTGTGCTCCGAGGAAATACTTGCCAGCAAGAGACTGTGATCTTCTTTGTTGCGAGAGATTTGCCTCGAACCTAGGAGTTAGCATTACTTGTTCCTCAAGTAATGTTGCCGTTGTGCTCAAATCCAACCATTGGAATCGTGTTATTCGGCCATTGGCTGATCCCGATGCCCAATTTGGTCATTTCCCATCTGGGAAGGCTGCGACTATAAATAGCTACCCCTCTCCAATGTTGTCCGTTAGTTGCTCCGCTTGATATTTCTTAGAAGATTGATTTGAGCAACCCCTATCTGAGTGATTTGAGTTTAAGATCCACTGAGAGAAAAACCAAGAGCCCAAACTTAGATAGTGGTTTAGCATCACAATAGTTCCGACTGAGAGTTTTTGTACCTATTACTCTTGAGAGTTGCACACTCTCTAGACAGATAGGTTTCGGCTTCGAGTGTTGAAGAGTTGTTGTCTTCACCGAGCTTGATCTTCAGCAACCAAGAGTGATTGTGGTTCGCGAAGGTCGACCGAAGGTTTGGAGATCGTCGACAAGGATCTACTATGAGTGAAATCAACCTGAGTCTGATCAACTCTGCGTTGAAGGAGAACTTGGTGAAGAGAGTTTATCTTCCATGTTAAGTCATAGCCCCTCAAACCAGAAAGCCCTTTGGAAGAAGGGTGAACTGGTCTACCAAATCTCTCTGTCGCCTTCGAGCACCTCTTGTTACACCTACTCTACTGCATTTCTTTTAGTAGTTATTATTCGTGCTCTATGCCGATAGATTAGTTGATCATCTCGTACTATTGTCATCATCTTGTCTACTTGATCTTCTTGTACTGTTGTCATCATCTTGTCCATCAGTGCTCTTCCAGTTCATTATCATTGCCTCTATTCTTTCATTACCATTCAGTTCTTATGATTCACTTATGAATTCGTTCTATAGCATTTTGTTCAATACCCATGATGTTGTGCCTCAATTTGTTACATCTGTTTGCATGTTGCATCACTCTCATTGTGGTTAAACCTGTGATCTATCAAGCTCGTACTATTGTCAATGCTTTTCTCGATGAATATGCTTCTAATGAAGAGGACTGATTCGGTATATTTACTTCGATACTGGATTTCGCTTTTGTGATTGGGTTTTGTTTCAAAGCTTTTGAAAGAAAATTTGAATCTCCCATTCACCCCTGTGTTCGATATACTCTCGGTCCTAACAATTGGTATCGGAGTGGGTTCTCTCTGTCTCTGTTTATTAAAGGTCTAACATCCTAGATCCTTGCACTCTGAAAGATTTCCTATCTTCGATGCAAATGACTATCTATACAGGAAGGAATGAATGAGAATCAGAGTTCAAGCTGTCAAATATGATCTGTGGCAGATTTTGGAAGATGGATGCACCATTCAGCAACAGATCTGTTTGACTTTCGATGACAAAGCAAATTTGCAGTTGGATGCTCAAGCAAAAGATATCAACTTTGGTAGTCTATCAAAAGACATTTTCTTTCGGTTCCACACATTCAACATAGCAAAGCAAATTTGGGATGCTCTCAATAGTGCTCATGAAGATTTTGTTGCCCAATGAGATCCTCACATTCAAATGCTTCATGCTATGTTCACTGGATTCAGAATCCTGCGTAAAGAAAGTGTAATGGAACTCACTGATCGTTTGACAAACATTGCGGAAAGACTACATCAGCGAGGAGAAACTGATATCACCGATAGAGATGTAGTCGACAAGCTTCTGAGCGCACTTGATGAATCATTTGACTCTATTGTATCTGAAATCAAGCAAAGACCGGACTATGAAGAGCTACACTATGTTGAGGTCATGACACTACTGTCAATTCATGAAGAAAAGATGGAACTGGAAAAGGCCAATCAAGAATATTCTTTGGAAAGTGAAGGAGAAATTCTCTCACACTATGGCAATTCTGAAGAATAAGAGGATGTCAAAAATCAACACACCATCACTCAAGAACTTGAGATGCTCACACAAAGGTTAAGTGATCTAAAAAGACACAATCTGTGTCTCATAAACAATGACGAGCATGACGCACCAGAATCATCGAGAAGAAGATTGCCTCTGAAAGATGTGAAGTGCTTTAAGTGCAAATTATACGGTCATGTCATCGCTGATTGCCCTGGTTGGGAAGGAAAACCCAACAGTAAATGGAAATACCTTCACTGCAGTGGTTATACTTGGGTGGATTGTCATACTATGCCCTCAAAGGAAAATGCATCTCCATCATCTTCTTCGACGAGACTAGTCACTAACGTGAAAGCCAGAGCTACATTGAATAAAATATGAAGAGGATGCCACGTCTAAACAGAGTGTGTGCTGATCTGACAATGGGCTCTGATGAAGAACCCACTGACACTGAATCAGATGATGAAGAATTCTACAAAAAGATTGGGAGAAGTAATGCATATGTTGCCATTGAATCATTAAAGAATATCAGTGAATCTGATACTGATGATGATGCTTCAGGTTACGATGATTCAAGTGATGATGAACTAGTCGCCTTCTGTCTCATGACAAAATCTTCTAAGGATCAGGTATCTACAAAACACCAAAGATCCATGAACGAATATTCTCCTGAATATATATCCTATGCTAAGATGTTCAAGATTGCAAAATCTCAAAATGATGAACTTGAAATGCTTGAGAGAAATCTCAGCAAAACTGAAGGATTACTGGTCGAAGATATGGAGAAGAATCAAAAGTTGATTGAAGAGCAAGATGCTTTTTATCAACTATGATGATCTTACCATTCGATATGACTCACTTAGAGTTGACTACGAGAGTTTGTCAAATGAGGTCCTTAACATGAATCAAGAACTTGTGTCACTAAAAGAGTCTCATAACGAGCTGGTTTTAGGGAAAGCTTCTCTCTTCGCCGAGAAATCTGTTCAACTTCCTGATGGTTTTGTACCCCCATGCTTAACTTGCCTAGAACATAGCAATGCAGATTCTCACGCTGAAACTTCTACTGCTATCATAAAGAATATTGCTACTACTGAAACTGGTACCACTTATCCCTCTTCCGAGGATTTTGCTGTTATCAAGAAGAAAATTGCAGGCTAAAAGGCTTACTTGAGACTGGAATTGTAGGGAGCCTAAAAGGGCATCAAACCTTATGTGATGTGCTCAAGAAGTCCATACTACACAGGAAGCCTCAGAAGGAAGGATTAGGTTTTGAAAAGAAACTCAATGTGGATGGATCCTATTGGACTCCCGAACAATATCCTCGTACGACTTGGATTCGAGTGAAGAGTAAAACCCTCGAACCTGAAACTCTATCAGGTTATCTTTCGCCCATTCTTGTTGATACTGACGAGTTGAATGACTCAAATTGTAAACTCTTCAAACAACAGAATGGTAAGGTTTTCGCTCAATATGTTGGAACTAATTGTAGGACAGGTTCACCCAAGAAGCAAATTTGGGTAAAGAAATGCACTATTGAAAATCTATGTGTTACTGCTAGCCTGACTATGAGAGATAACTCCCGTCGAGGAAATGGCTATTATTCTCAGCCTACTCGAATATCATTCTCGAATGATTATCACCCTGAACTGCGTCAGAGGGAGTACGTGCATACATCTTCAAATCATTATATTCATGCATCTGGAAACAACTTCAATGCTTATCCATATGATTATCATCCTAGTGCACAAGTGTCTCGCAGGATACACCAAAGAAATATTCCTAGCCAGACAAAGCAAATGAGATCGTCACCTCCCACGCAAGTGTGGGTTGTGAAGAGCAACTAATCGGTTCTTGCAGGAAATTCTCTCAGGGATATCTCATGTTTATCATAAGCCCTGAGTTCAATCTTTGTTGATGCTTACTCTTTCTGAGTTTTCTTTCATAGTGTTTGTGTTTATCCTTCATTTGGTCTATGTTTTGAGTCAGTTTTGTTTCTAGATTTTTTACTTGACTCTTCGTGTCATAAACATGCAAGTTGATTTGATGAAGATTTCATTTCAATGTACTTGGTCGCAAATGAAATCAACTTCAATTTCTCATCTGTTTTGGCACCTGCGCTTCCTCAAACCGTTTGACATCTAGTTATGTTACCGAGATTTTCACAGGAAACTGCTGACATGTGCCCGCGATCTCATGATCGTGATCCCGTCCCTTGCATGTGGAACGTCCTTAGTTTTTCGTCCGTAGATTTCGGAGTGCGCGGTTTCTCCCTCAGGCTATTTATACCCCCTCTCTAGGTCTCTTCTTCCTTAGTTCATTCGCTATTCGGCCTCAACCTCTCCTCTCGCTCTCTATACGAGCCCGAGCTCAAAGCTTCATCGACGTCAAGCCTTGCCGTGAAACTCAGCTGGAGCTCCGTCTCCATTGGTCGCACCAGTGCAGTAACTGTTCTCTCCCATCCTGACATAGTTGATATATTTCACCAAGTTAGGGCATTCAGATCTTGAAATGCCCTATTCCCTTCCCGTTCTAGGGCAGTTCATCCCGACGCCATTTATCATGTGTTATTTTCTTGCGGTAGATCTTTTAGGATCCACTAAGTCATGACTTGTATGATTTGTAGCAGTCGCTCGTACTAGTCTTTTTTTTTTCGAGAGTAGGCAAATTGCGTACCTTAGCTTTATAGAGGAGTGAAAGAAATGTACAAGAGTGTTACAAGCATAGCCACCAGCCACAAGCCGACTGAGGCCATGGCCAACTCCAACTCCACACACTATGCTAACTCCTCACACAATGATGTCAACTCCACACCTACTCGCTGTCGCCCACATGCACAGCTCATCAAGAATTCTAGTCACTAAATCAGAGGCGGTAATAGATGAAGTCGCCGGATGGAAGACTCGAGCATTACGTTGCTTCCATAAGTGCCAGCACACCAAAATCACCAGGCTATCAAAAGCACTACGAGACTCCTTGCGAATCAGTTTACGGGTGCTACCCCACCACGATTCCAAGTTATCGTTCACCACCGGCGCTAGGGTTGGCGCAATCCTTACGCTGGACAAGATCATGTTCCATACCTGCCGTGAGTAGACGCATTGGATGAGAAGATGCTCCACATTGTCCTCCTCCTGATCACATAGATAGCAGGCGGAGGGGTCATCCTGTAGTCCATGCCGAAGCCTCCGGTCCGAAGTCAAAATTCTATGTTGTATTGCAAGCCACAAGAAGATTTTGGAGGTGAGGGGTGCCCAGCTTTTCCACACCCAACGCGCGTAGGCCACACTAATTGCAACTTTGAATAGCATCTGATAAGCTGAGGCCGAGGTATAGACTTGCTTGGAGTTCCAGGGCCATATCGCCTCATCCCTTTGGGTAGGGTCAAGATGTGTAACAATAGCAATCTCCCAAAGCTTGATTAACTAGACTAGATCATCAGTTGTAAGATCTCCTAAGATATCCGCGACCCATCGGTGGTTCATCAGCCCCTCATACACTATCCGCTTGTTCACCGTTTGGGTGCGAACCTTGCTCCATATGCCCGGAGCAATCTCCTTAGCAGTTCCACCATCCATCCATCTATCCTTCCAAAACAGAACCTTGCTGCCATCACCAAGTTTCCAATGCACAAGGCTGTCAAACATCCTCTGCACCTGAGGGTCGCTCGCCATCGGGAGCCCATGCCATGGTCGGCTAGGGTCAGTACGTCTGAGCCACTCCCAACGCAACCTTAGAGCCGGGCCTTGACGGTATAGATCAAGTAGTCCGAGGCCACCTAGCTCTTTAGGCCTGCAAACCCTTTGCCAAGCCACAAGGCATTTACCTCCATGAATCACTTCCGATCCTTCCCAAAAGAAAGCTCTGCACCGTTTATTTACTTGCTCAATTGCCCATTTAGGAGCATCCACTATGATAAGATGGTGAGTGGGGCGCGCCATCACAATGCCATGAACCAGGACTGACCTCCCAGCCCTAGTGATCATCCCTTTTTGCCAGCCTGGCATGAAATTGAGCACATTATCCACAATCGGTTGCCATTCCGAGCGTGTCAATTGCCATATGGAGAGCTGCAGCCCCAGGTACTTGCAAGGAAAAGAGTCCATGCTCCATGGCATTGCGCCCGCCACCAACTCCTTGTCACCTTCATCATCCCTAATCATGATGGCCGTGGACTTGGAGTAATTTATGTTCAGTCCTGAAGCAGTCCCAAATATATGCAAGGCCTCCTTGACAAATCGAAGATCTGGGATGGTAGGTCTAATAAATAGAACCACGTCATCCGCGTAGACGGAAAGTCTTGGCATGGGGGTGCAACCCGGCATCATACTCAAGACTCCACTCTCCTGAGCTTTCGTGACCAGCGATGTGAGGACATCCATGGCAATTACAAAAAGCAGCAGTGAGACCGGATCGCCTTGCCGTAGCCCTTGAGCATGAGCGAATTTTGATCCCGCGTGCCCATTGACCACCACACGTGAGCTAGCCATAGAGAGCAAGATCGCCATCCAGGACATTCAAATGTCCGAAAACCCCTTGGCACGAAGAACCTCGAATAGGAATGGCCAAGACAAGGTGTCAAATGCTCGCGAGATACCCAACTTGAGTAAAACACCTTTCGCTCTCCGGCGATGTAGGGATCTAGCCACTTGTCTCATGAGCAAGAAATTGTCATGTAGATTTCTCCCCTTGATGAATGCCGATTGATTGGCGTGAACTAGCTCATTCATACGCGGCCGCAACCGATTGGCGAGTAACTTGGAGCCGATTTTGGGCAAACTATGAACCAAACTGATGGGACGGAAATCTCCCACAAGACATGCACCAGCCTTCTTAGGGATAAGAGTAATCAGGGCTTGGTTTAGTCTTCCAAAGCCGCGGCCATTGCCAAGAAAGAGATGGTGTATTGCGGCAAGTAAGTCTCCTTTGATAGTGCTCCACGCCTTCCGAAAAAAGAGGCCAATAAACCCGTCCGGACCCGGAGCACGATCGGCCGACATGTCCTTTATCATGGCCCAAACTTCCTCCTCCGTGAAATACGCGTCCTGATCCAGCAGGTCCACCGGTTGGATCCCAAGAAACTCTAGATCAATAGTGCTCTCGCGCCCTCTTGCCGAGCCTAGGAGTTGTTTGTAAGTTTTGAAAAAGATATCCTCCTTGCCGTGCTGGTCCGTGATAAGGTTGCCGTCATGCGAAATCGCCGGAATAAGTTTTTAGTCTTTCTACCATTTGCCAGCTCGTACTAGTCTCTTGGATCTAGGGTTCATTGTGCGTACATCAAAAGATTAGAGGAATGGTTATGTTGTCTTTTGGCATATTGCGATTCACTCGATGATATCTTGCAAGTGTATACCATGAATCCCTTGCTTCTTCCGAAAACTCATCTGCTTTTGAGATAAAATTCATCTGTGCATATTTGTGACTTCTTCTCGTGCCTTCTTTTGAATTTGTGTTTTTCGCTCAGGGGTGGTCATGGAAAATAGTTCTGATTAGCATTCTAGGTCCGAGGAAGAAATTTGACAGCAGCCACTGGTGGCTGACAAAGCAAAGTGGCTGAAAGAAAAATCAGCAAAGCCACCAAGAGTACCGAAGAAAAAGGGCGAATCAGAATATGCAAAAGAAGATGATGATATTCCCTCAGCACACAGTCAGTCAGAGGACGAGCTTGTCACCGACTCCAAAACCATATTCTCTAATGGAAATCCCAAGAAGGGTGGTCACATTAGAGAGAGAAACACCGTGACTGAGATGTTTGATCCGGAAACCTAAAAAACTCCACCTGGAGTTGAAACCGCTCCAGAAAGGAACAACACTGTGCAAAAGATTCGTCATCATTGGGCGAAGAAATGGTTCAACTATGAGAATGTCCAAAGGAAATACCAGATTCTGTTTGCATTCACTCCACGCTAGAATGATTGCATTGCAGAGGGCTGCCTAGGGCAGGGTGACGAGAAAGTAAGGCCAACACCACTGATGTCACTTGAACTACGCCGGTATTTCCCCAAAGAGGAAGGGATGATGCAGCACAACTATGGTATGTATTTCCCTCGGTTATGAAACCAAGGTATCAATCTAGTAGGAGAACCAAGCAACACTATGTAAATGGTACCTGCACACAAAGAACAAATACTTGCAACCCGATGCGTAAGAGGGGTTGTCAATCCCTCCACGGTAAAAAAGAAGATAAATTTGTGGTAGATTGGATAAATATATATCGATGCAACGTGAAATAAAATAAGTAATAAAAAAGTGCAGCAAGGTATTTTTGGGTTTTGGAAATATAGATCTGAAAATAAAGTGGCAAACAATAGATCAGAAAGCAAATACGATAAAGAATAGACCCGGGGGCCGTAGATTTCACTAGTGGCTTCTCTCGAGAAAAATAGCATACGGTGGGTAAGCAAATTACTGTTAGGCAATTGATAGAACTTCAAATAATTATGACGATATCCAGGCAATGATCATTATATAGGCATCACGTCCAAGATTAGTAGACCGACTCCTGCCTGCATCTACTACTTTTTCTCCACACATCGACCACTATCCAGCACGCATCTAGTGTATTAAATTCATGGAGAAACGGAGTAATGCAATAAGAACGATGACATGATGTAGACAAGATCTATTCATGTAGGAATAGACCCCATCTTGTTATCCTTAATGACAAAGATCAATATGTGTCTTGCTACCCCTTCTATCACTGGGAGAGATCACCGCACGACCGAACCCATCACAAAGCACCTCTTCCCATGGCAAGAAAAATCAATCTAGTCGGCCTAACTAAACCAAAGATTCGAAGAAGAAATACGAGGCTATAAGTAATCATGCATATACGAGATCAAAAGAAGACTCAAATAACTTTCATGGATAAAATAGATCTGATCATAAACTCAAAGTTCATCAGATCCTGACAAACACACCGCAAAAAGAGTTACATCAAATAGATCTCCAAGAGACCATTGTATTGAGAATCAAAAGAGAGAGGAAGCCATCTAGCTACTAACTACGAACCCGTAGGTCTACAATGAACTACTCACACATCATCGGAGAGGCACCAATGAGGATGATGAACCCCTCTGTGATGGTGTCTAGATTGGATCTAGTGGTTCTGGAACTTGCGGTGGCTGGAATTGTGTTTCGTCGACTCCCCTAGGGTTTTTGGATTTTCAGGGTATTCATAGAGCAAAGAGGCGGTGCGGGAGGCGGCCGAGGTGAGCACAACCCACCAGGGTGCGCTTGGGCCCCCAGGCGCGCCCAACTGGGTTGTGGTCCCCTCGGAGCCCCCCTCTGGTACTTTTTTGGCCCAACAGGTGTCTTCTAATCCAGAAAAATTCTCCAAAAAGTATTGCTGCATTTGGACTCTGTTTGGTATTGATTTTCTGCGAAGTAAAAAACAAGCAAAAAACAACAACGGGCACTGGGCACTATGTCAATAGATTAGTCCCAAAAAATGATATAAATTTGCTATAATATGATTGTAAAACATCCAAGAATGATAATATAACAGCATGGAACAAGCAAAAATTATAGATACATCGGAGATGTATCAACCACCTCCCAACGCTCATGTTGATTCCTTGAAAACCATCACCAATTATCCCGAAGAGATTGCATAGAGGGAAAAGTCCAAGGCCAAGCATGAGGCAAGACACGCAAAGAACACTCAAGTGGAACAGCTTAATGTTGAGTTGACTCAACAAGATGTGCAAGATAAGAAGGAAATGGCCTCTGCCCGAAAAGAAAAGAAGAAGAGGAAGTCTGTTTCTCCTCGAGCATCAAAGAAGAAGTCTGTTTCCAGGAAATCAAGGAAGGTTGCATCTGCTTCGTCCAGTGATTCTTCTAATGATAATGCTGACGAAGAAATTCCCATGTATGATCAAAGAGCGCTGATTGATAAGCCTTATGAAACTCCTTCCCCAGCAAAGATTTCGCCGCCAATAAGATCTTCACCAAGCCTTGCTCTAGTCCCTTCAGATAAACCTTCGGGTTCTTCTACCCCAGTGGCAAAAGAAAGTTGATAACTGATGAAAAAGCCTCTGCTCTTGCCAAGAAGGCGAAGAAAATTATTCCTGCTTCCAAAGTGGAATATGATTTTGATATGATGTTTGACATCATTGAAGGTGCTTCTTACGATGCAAAGCCTTCTGAGCTCAGTGGTCTGGGTTTGCCCGAAGATGTTACCAAGATGGTAATGAAGCATTTCACTGAACTGAAAGGAATAACCAAGGAGCTGAACCAGGCTATGGAGGACGTTGAGAAGATGAGAAACGAAGCTCGCTCTGAATCTGAAAGGAAAGATGTGAACAAGGGAATCCTTGAGATCACCAAAGCCCTCACCGTGATGAGAAATAACAAGATTGAGTGGCACCCCAAGCTGAGGATGGATATTTCTCAACTTTGCGATTGTAGGAATGATGAGATTAAGCATCAAGAAGATCTTGCTCGACGCAGAGAAAAAGAAGAAAAACACCAGAGAGCTCAGGCTAGAGCCAATAAGCCAAAAGAAATCAAGGATCATCGTACTCTATCTATAACTACTGATGCTCCTGTTGATACAAGTGTCCCACCGCAACAGATTCTTCCATCCCCTCGTCACGAGGAAGAAACCGAGCAACAAGCTGAGCCTATGATAGTTGTCATTCCTACTTTAGTCGAACAAGATGCTGATGTAGTGGACATATAACTGGTTAATCCTCATGAAGCAAATGTGGTGCCCGAGCAAAATGCTCCTGAAGAAATAATTGGTGAAGAGGTTGAGATGGAAAAGGTAGTCGCATCACCTTTGAAGGAAATTCAAGATGAACCCTCTGGATCCACCAAGGAGGGTGAGAAGGTTGAGGAGGAGCAAATTGCTTCCCAAGGAAACACCCCTACGGCCTCCTCATATGGTGCTCCTACCCCGATGGAGGTTGACCCTGCTCCTGTTTCTTTGGCTTCACAGCTAGAATAGGAAGAGAAGAAACTTGAAGAGCCCATGGCTCCCGAAGAGAAAGAACACCAAGTTGTACCACCTGTGTTTCCGTAGCAGATTGTAGGAGATCAAGTTGTGACTAAAGAATCTAAAAAAGTTGATGTACCATCCATAGTTGAAACCTCACTGAAAGAAAAGGCCCTTGTGCCTGAAACTGAGAAAGCCAGCGAAGAAAAATGACGGTCAGTCTAGCCATCTGTGCCATCTGCTTTAGAAAAGGCTATAAGGACTCCTTCTCCATTGAAGTCCATTGACGAGAACGCGCCAGCTTCTGAGGATATTCAGCCGATGGAAATTACTGAGGAAGAATTAAGGAAAAATACTTAGGAATCGTTTCCACTATTTTCAGCTGAGTATGGCCCGAATGGCCCAACATTCAATGAACAACTTCATTCATCGAATCTTGCATTCTTTGGGGTGAGTCCCTATGAAGGAGAAAGGACTTCATCATCACTAAGGTTCTGGACAGAGGAACATGCAGTCTATTATGCTCGGATCTTGTTTGGCAAGCACATAATTTTCAATCATAAGATGTTAAACTTTGTCAAGCTCGAAGAAATGCCCTGCTTCCACAATGCAATTGATCATATTGAACATGCTCTTCTGAAGGGATTCATGTGTTTCAATAATGGCTAGAACAAGGAAGTTATTCTTCAGTTCTATGCCACGCTGTACAACACAGGAGAAATGGGAAATACCTCAACCTGGACGCTTGAGTGGATGGCTGGCAGAGAGAGAATGAAATGCTTAGCAGATCATTTTCTGGCCAAATAAATTTGCCTCAATGTATATTTGAGAATGACAAAGAACACATGCTGCATTTTTGGGAAGTGTCCGATGCACAACTCCACATCCTGATGGATCCCACCATGGTGGGCGACGAATGCATTGATGTTGATCCGAAGTTGGCTTATGATAACAAGGTGCTATTTCACATTCTGTGCAATACCATCACGCCAACGAATAGGCCAAACTCCATCAAAGGCATTGTGGGAAATGCACTTGTGGCAATATCTCAAGGGATTAAGTTTGACAATCCTGACCTTTTCATTTGGAACCTGGCATGTGCTGGTGGCAGCCCTCAGTCATTGAAGCCCTATGCTCCTTGGATCATGTTCGCCATCGAGTAGCTTACAAACGAAAAATTCTTCTGGGATAACATACCGAAGGTATTTATGCCACCTGTTCATGACACTCTGCGCATTGTGAAGGATAATAGGAATGGAAAAGAACCTCTTGATACTGCTGCAACTGCTTCCACGTTAGAAAATGCTCCGAAGGTTAAAGAAGACAAGATTGAAATTCCTCATGAGGAAAATCCATCACTTTATGAGATTTGCATTCACACGCAGGAGACCGTGGAAAGACACATCAAGATGCATAGGAAGGAAAAGGTGGAATTTATGACTGAGTTGAGTCTGATTCATAATCACACTCGTCAAATTCTTCTGCATGAGAAGGATGCAAGGAAGCGATCATGGACCTTACCGAGGAAGCATTACTCTCGCAAGGATCTAGCCAGGAAGGGCCTCTTAAAGGAATATGACTACTTGGACTTGCTAGCTGTCCCGCGCATCCAAAGACAAACTCCAGTGCTCCCACAATGTTTTGCCTCAACTGATCTATTGTTTGTCAATCATGACGATGAAGTTGCAGACACTGTCGGCACTCATGTTTACAAGCCGGATATCCGTCAGTCCAAGTCTGGCAAGAGCAAAGCTGCAACCCCCTCTTCTTCCTCGACCATTCCGCATTTCCCGACTCTGATTCTTTGAGTGGTTTTAATTCAGATTTAGAAGATTCTCCACGGGAATAATTCCTTGTGTGTCTTCTCTTTCCTTTTTGACACTTGTTGACATAAGGGGGAGAATTACATTGAGTGATAGTTTATCACGGTTTGCAGGGTGCTTAACTTTCGCCTTTTGGTTTTCCCTCGAACAATTTGCTTCAACAACTTATCGCACCGCATGTGGTGCTGAAACACTCGATCGTCATGTAACATTATAACCCCCTTCCGCAATATCATTTCCTTCACACTATTTATCTGCTGGTACCATTGAATATGTTTCTTCTATGAATGATTATCTTCGACAATTATCTATCTTATAGAAACACATATCTGCTTCTCAAAGAACAGAGAATCATCAAATGATGATACCATTTTGAAGTAGTACCTCAAGTACTAAATGAACCATAACTACTGGGGTTGGATATGCTCTGATTACTATCTCTCATTACCTAACCTTGCAGCAAGAAAAAGTCAGCCTATGCTCAATTGCCTCATCGAAGGCTATCTATGTGGCTAACAAAGTGTTTTATCATCACCGGTATCCTCTGCATCATCTATTTTTCTCGGAAACCACCTCCGAAGCATATCCACTCCGAGTAACATATCCATATTTTATCTTGCTCTGATCATATCCAATATCTAACATGCAGGAAAACTTCATCTCGTGTGGATTAAAATTGGAATATGAGAAAACCTTCATAATATATCCTGGTCACGAATCAATCAACACTTATCTTACTTCCAACCTTCTTCAAAGATTTTGTGACAGGAACCACCTCAGACACCGACGAGTGCATTGAAAGAGCTCATGTATAAGATATTCAACCAACGTCACTCATCTGAAGAGAAATATCTTTTGTCCGGCTCATCAGGATATGAAACACAAATTAAGGGGGAGAATATCTTATCTTCGTAGTTATCTCTCGCCTTTTATTATTCTTCGCATTACATTCCATGCTTTGTCTATCATTCGATGTGATGTGTTTTGTCAACAATCATCCAAAAAGAGGGAGATTGTTGGTGCAATATCTGCCTACATTGTGTTTTGGAGATTGTTCACAGAAATAGGTATGGACTGATTTGTTTGCTAGTGCATATTAGAGAGAAAAAGTCCATACACAACCAAAGAGAATGATGTCTCCGGTCCTGAGTTCGAAGAGCTTCACCGAGGTACATCTATGTTGTAGAGAAGTAAGAGCTATATTTGTTGAAGTACTAGGTCGAGGTGATTGATGTGAAGAGATCGACCCCTCGAAAGTTTTTTGCTGAAGCAAAGCTTTTGGTCCGGACTGTCGTGCAAAGAAATTGAATGCTGCGATGGAAGTCGAAGACAAAGTGAAGACGTAGTATTCATTTTGTTGTTCTTCTTTCATTCTTTAGAGTCATAGGACCTCTGTACTATTAAGAAGGGTACATGTTCTCAATACTTATACCCGCTATGATGCTTAGCCAAAACCTATGAAAGATGCGAGCTCTTTGTGCTCTGACGAAATACTTGCAAGCAACAGACTATGATCTTCTTCGCTGCGAGAGATTTGCCTCGGACCAAGGAGTTATCATTACTTGTTCCTCAAGTAATGATACCATTGTGCTCAAATCCGACCATTGGATTCGTGTCGTTCGGCCATTGGCTGAGCCCGATATCCAATTTGGTCATTTCCCATCTGGGAAGGCTGCAGCTATAAATAGCCACCCTGCTCCAACGTTGTCTGTTGGCTGCTCCGCTTGAGATTTCTGAGAAGGTTGATTTGAAAAACCCATCTCCGAGTGATTTGAGTTTAAGATCCACTGAGAGAAAAACCAAGAGCCCAAACTTAGAAAGTGGTTTAGCATCACAGTAGTTTTGAGTGAGAGTTCTTGTACCTATAACTCTTTAGAGTTGTGCAGGTTTCAGCTTCGAGTGTTAAAGAGTTGTTGTCTTCACCGAACCTGATCTTTAGCAACCAAGAGTGATTGTGTTCCGTGAAGGTCGACCGATGGTTTGGAGATCGCTGACAAGGATCTACCACGAGTGAAATGAACCTGAGTCTGATCAGCTCTGCGTTGAAGGACAACAGGGTGAAGAGAGTTTATCTTCCATGTTAAGTCACATCCCCTCCAACTAGACATAGCCCTTTGGCATAAGGGTGAACTTGTCTACCAAATCTCTTTGTCGCCTTCGAGCCCCTCCGGTTACATCTACTCTACTGCATTTCTTTCAGTAGTTATTATTCATGCTCTGTGCCGATAGATTACTTGATCATCTTGTACTGTTGTCAACATCTTGTCCATCATTGCTCTTCCAGTTCATTATCATCACCTATATTCTTTTGTTACAATTCAGTTCTTATGATTCACTTATGAATTCGTTCTCTAGCATTTTGTTCAATACCGATCATGTTGTGCCTCATTCTGTTACATATGTTTGCATGTTGCGTCACTCTCATTGAGGTTAAACCTGTGATCTATCAAGCTCATACTGTTATCAATGCTTTTCGCGATGAATATGCTTATGACAAAGAGGGCTGATTCAGTATATTTCCTTTGATACTCGATTCCGCTGCTGTGATTGGGTTTCATTTCAAAGCTTTCGAAAGAAAATTTTGAATCTCCCATTCACCCCCATCTGGCTGATATACTCTCAGTCCTAACAGTGTCAAAAATTATACTTTATGATAACCTACATCCGAGTGGATATATATGTCTGGATCTTTCCCCAACATATAGTGCTTGCCAAAAATAAAAAGTGTAAAAAGGAAAGGTGAAGATCACCATGACTCTTGTATAAAGGTAGAAGGTAAAAGTAACAGATAGGCCCTTCGCAGAGGGAAGCAGAGGTTGTCATGCGCTTTTATGGTTGGATGCACAAAATTTTAATGCAAAAGAACATCACTTTATATTGCCGCTTGTGATAAAGAACTTTATTATGCAGTTCGTCGCTTTTATTTCTTCCATATCACAAGTTTGTATAAAATTTATTTTCTTCACACTAAAAGATCATACATATTTAGAGCCATTTTTATTGCTTGCACCGATGACAACTTACTTGAAGGATCTTACTCAATCCATAGGTAGATATAGTGGACTCTTATGGCAAAACTGGGTTGATGGATGTTGGAGGCACAAGTAGTATCTCTACTTGGTTCAAAAGATTTGGCTAGCATGGGATGAGAAGAAGCTCAAAATGTTGGAGGATCCATGACAATATAACTTCTATTTGCATATAAGAAAACATAACCCATTATGTTGTCTTCCTTGTCCAACATCAACTTTTAGCATATAATATTTTAATGAGTGCTCACAATCATAAAAAAATGTCCAAGATAGTGTATTTATATGTGAAACATCTCTTTCTTTATTACTTCCTATTAATTGCAACAATGACCAACACTATGTTTGTCAACCCTCAACAAATTTTATTCGTCATACTCCTTATATGTGAAGTCATTACTCTCCACAAGATCATTATATGATCCTTTTACTTGTTTTATTATTTCCTCTTCTTTTCCAAGAACAAGGCAAGAAAGCAAAGCCCTCAAGTCAAAACTACTCTTTATTATATAACTCATGGACTCGATTACATAGATAGATCACAAAGCAAAGCTGAAAGACTAGATCATACTAAAAACTTTTATTCTACTAGATGATGATAAAACCAAAAGAATCAAACTAAGATAAGCGGTGAAGGTAAAGATGTGATGGTGATACAATACTGGTACACCTCCCTCAAGCTGGGCACAAACCAAGGGGAGTTCCCATACCCATGTACTCAACTCTCCTTCAGAGGTGGTGGTGATGGGGTTGTCTTTTTCTCCAGCTTGCGTCCGAGGCTAAAATTTTCCTCCCCGAGATCCTCATTCTCCATCTCAAGCTTTAATACCCTTTTGCATAGTGCCTCCTTGCTTTCCCCCAGAAAACGAGATGGAATAAATTGGATGTTAGATTTGTTTCCTCTGTCAGGAAGGCTTGACCTCTTGAATTCCACTTGCATATCTCCAGGTTGAGGTAGTGGATCTTCATCATCATCGGAGTTGTCTTCCCTTGTTTTCTCCATGTCATATTCTTCCTCCTCCTCCGTAGTACAACCGTAATGCTCTACCTTCCCATAGACCTTTGGGTTTGCGACATTAATGACCCAAAAGTATAGGGGATCATTCGTAGTCCTTTCAATAAGTAAGAGTGTCGAACCCAACAAGGAGCAGAAGGAAATGACAACGGTTTTCAGCAAGGTAATGTCTGCAAGCACTAAATTTGTAGGTAACAAGTTGTTCGATAGCAAGATAGTTTGTAACGAGCAAGTAATGGTAACAGTAACAAAAGTGCAGCAAGGTAGCCCAATCCTTTTGAGGCAAAGGACAGCCAAAACAATCTTTTATGATAAGCTAAGTGTTCTTGAGGGTACATAGGAATTTCATCTAGTCACTTTCATCATGTTGATTTGATTTGTGTTTGCTACTTTAATAATTTGATATGTGGGTGGACCGGTGCTTAGGTGTTTTTCTTACTTGAACAAACCTCCTACTTATGATTAACCCCTTGGCAAGCATCCGCAACTACAAGAAAAGTATTAAGAATAAATCTAACCATATCATTAAACTATTGGATCCAAATCAGCCCCTTACGGAGTAGCGCATAATCAAGGGTTTAAGCTTCTGTCACTCTCGCAATCCATCATCTAATAACTACTCCACAATGCATTCCCTTAGGCCTTAATAAGGTGAAGTGCCATGTTGTAACGCCCCGGATCCGATGCGCCGGGTGTCTTCCAGCTATTCGCCTTCTTTGCCATGTCATTTGCTTGCGTGTTGCATTTTGCCATGGCATCATCTGCATTTCATCTGCATGTTTTTCAAAACTTGCATCCGTTCGGGTCCTCCTGGTTCTCTCCATTGTCCGTTCGGAGTCCAGACCACACTCGCATGCACCCGTCGCCCCTCTCAGACCATGTTTCGTGAGCGGGAGAAAAACATTCTCGGGATGGACCAAGATTTGCAGAGTGGCCTTGGTATATCACCGGTAGACCGCCCGTCAAATTTTGTTCCATTTGGAGGTCGTTTGATGCCCAACGATTAACCGCGTAGCCTGAAAACCCCTCTTCTTTGCAGCCCAGCCCATCTTCACCACAGCCCATGAGCCCATCCAAACCCCCTCCATGCTCTCGTTCGTTCGATCATGATCGTGTGGGCGAAAACCGCTCCCCATTTGGAGTCTCCTAGCTCCCTCTACCTATAAATATGTGTGCCTCCCCGAAATTCTCGGTCTAAACCCTAACCATCTTCCCTCCGCACTGCCGGACACCTCTCCCCACCGGCCGGACATGTCCACGCCGCCCCTCACCAAATCACGCGCCGCCACGTGGCCTCTCTGCCGCCAGCCACCGTGCCCCACTGCTGCGGCCCGCGAGACCCACAGTCGGCCC
>NC_041391.1:397483251-397490083 GCF_002162155.2 Triticum dicoccoides | reverse complement strand
CCCGCGCCTCCCGCCGCCAGCCCGAGCGCCGCCGCCGGACTCCGCCCCGCTGTCGCTCATCATTGCCGCCCAGCGCCGCCGCCACCCGCCTCCCATCTCCCTCGCAGGCGCGCCGCCATCGCCGCCTCCAGCCGGGTCCGCCGCCCGCGACCTCCTTGGAGTCGTCCCAGACCTCCTCCGACCCTCGTCGGCCTCCTCCGCGTCCTCCTCGCCGGAGAGCTGGCCGGAGCTCTCGCCGGCGCCGGATCTGGGGAGTGGGATGAGATCCCCCACTCCCCCGATCCAAACACCTCCCCCGCCCAGGAGCCCTTCGTCCCGGTTCATCCTCGTCTAGTTTTTCGTGGGGTAAAATCTCACCAAGTCCCCAATTTGTTGCATTCTGTTGCTCTGTTCATCACATGACATCTTCTTGCATACTGCTCCGTTTTGCATGCATGATTTATCAAAATGTTCACTTTGAGATTCTCTTCATTTTATACCATTGTGCAATGCTTGTTTGAGTTCATCTTGATGCCCTAATCATTGTTGCAAGAGTGCTATATGAAGTTAACTGCTGTCTGTTAACAGAACTTGATGATTTGTCTTTTTCATTGCATTTTGTGTGTGCATCTTTGGAGCTTGATGTCTACATGAGTTTTGATCTAAATCATGCCATCTTTACAGTTGTGCAATCCATGTATTTTGTGTGCCTTGTGGTGAGTGCACCAAGCTCGTGAAGTAGGGTACTTGCTGTTACTGTTTTGCTAGGCTGATTCTGCTATATCATGATGCTATGTAAACCTGCTTCTACAAGTCATTCTATGCATAATCTGGAGATGTTCACTAAGTATGTTTATTTATACATGTAATGATATATCCACCCGTGCCCCTGGGTGCATTTATACCCTGATGTAGCATGTTGTAATCTTGCTCTCAAATTGCTAAATAATGTTGCTGCCAGCTTGTTGACTTTAAGTTCAGTTTTGCCATGAGCTTTGCTAGTGATCCATGCATCCTATGAACTTTATCTTGCCATTCTTAGCTTCATAAACATGTCTTCTTACTGTTGGTTGACTTCACATGCCATGTATTGCTCTGTGGTGAGTTGTACAAGCTCACCAACATGCCTACTTATCGTTGTTCCTGCCATGTCTGAATCTGTCATATCATTGGCCATGTTTGCATGGATGCTACCATCTTTTCTGTTTATCTTTGGAATTAGTTCAGTAAGGGAGTTTTGTTCTTTGTCTTTAGTATTATCATTTCATGCCTTTGTTTTCCATGATAAGTCCCTGTAGCATGTTGTTTGATAGCTCTAAACATTGCAACCTAATGTTAGTTCTGCCATGTCCAGTGATTTCTACCAAGTCAGTGAACTGTTATTATTTGCAATGTTGCCATGTTCTTTTGAGCATGTTATGGTGTTTTCTGGAGATAGCTCAGTGTTCATGTTTTGTCGTACTTTACCTGGACTTCATGCCCATGCCTTTTGTTTTCACATTGAGATGCTGTAGCATGTTGTTTAGATGTTTGTAAGATGCCTAGTTGCTGTTTTGGACAGATTGTTGTCATATCTTGTTTGGAGTGTATGTGTTGCACCGTTGCTCCGGTTTGAGTGTGCTCTATATGAAACTTTCTTAGATTTGCATGAAGTTTCAAATTATCATGTTGCATCCATGTTTTGAGAGTGTTTGCTTGATGTTTGTATGCATTTTGCATCAATGCCATGTTTAACTTGTTTTGCTCATATCTTCTAGGCCGTAGCTCCGAATTAAATGAACTTTATATGTAACTTGACTAGAATCTCGTGTAGATCATCTTGGTGCATATTAACTTGCTGTTTAACAACTTGAACATAAGTTTTATTCAGTTCTGGATCAATTTCTAAATTTGCATATGAGGACTTACCGGAATTGTTATATGTTGTTTCCGGCCTCATTTAACCTTGCTTTGATGTGTTGTTCTTCTATGCATCATCTCTTGCCATGTGTAGCTTCATGTAGTCTTGTCTTGCATCATACTTGGTTGAGCATCATGTCTCGGCTATGTGTTGTGTGTTTACCTTGTTTGCTTCTTTCCGGTTGTGCTCCTTCTCGTTAGTTCCTGTTTTGTTGCGATCGTGAGGATTCATTCGTCTACGCTTGGTTCATCTTCGTGGCTTCATCTTCTTCATGGACTCGTTTTTCTTCCTTGCGGGATTTCAGGCAAGATGACTATCACCTTGGATCTCACTACTATCATTGCTATGCTAGTTGCTTCGTTCTATCGCTTTGCCGCGCTACCTATCTCTTGTTCTTCAAGCCTCCCAATTTGCCATGTCAGCCTCTAACCTTTTTCACCCTTCCTAGCAAACCGTTGTTTGGCTATGTTACCGCTTTGCTCAGCCCCTCTTATAGTGTTGCTAGTTGCAGGTGAAGTTGAAGATTGCTCCATGGCGGACAGGATTATGTTGGGATATCAAAATATCTCTTATTTAATTAATGCATCCACATACTTGGTAAAGGGTGGAAGGATCGGCCTTATGCCTGGTGTTTTGTTCCACTCTTGCCGCCCTAGTTTCCATCATACCAGTGTTATGTTCCTTGATTTTGTGTTCCTTACGCGGTTGGGTGATTTATGGGACCCCCTTGAGAGTTCGCTTTGAATAAAACTCCTCCAGCAAGGCCCAACCTTAGTTTTACCATTTGTCTAACAACCTATTACCCTTCCCTTGGGTCGGCCAACCCAAGGGTCGTCTTTATTTAACCCCCCGGGCCAGTGCTTCTCTAAGTGTTGGTCTGAACTAGGCAGCCTGCGGAGCCACCTCGAGGCAACTTGAGGGCTGGTTTTACTTGTAGCTTGACCTATCCGGTGTGTCCTGAGAACGAGATACGTGCGACTCTTATCGGGATTGTCGACACATCGGGCGGCTTTGCTGGTCTTGTTTTACCATTGTTGAAATGTCTTGTAAACCAGGATTCCGAGACTGATCGGGTCTTCCCGGGAGAAGGAATATCCTTCATTGACTGTGAGAGCTTGTGATGGGCTAAGTTGGGACACCCCTGCAGGGTATAAACTTTCAAGAGCCGTGCCCGCGGTTATGTGGCAGATGGGAATTCGTTAACGTCCGGTTGTAGATCACTTGACACTTGACTTAATTAAAATGCAACAACCGTGTGTGTAGCCATGATGGTCTCTTTTCGGCGGATTCCGGGAAGTGAACACGGTTTCTTGGTTATGTTTGACGTAAGTAGGAGTTCAGGATCACTTATTGATCTTTGCTAGCTTCGAGACCATTCCGTTTGCTTCTCTTCTCGCTCTTATTTGCGTATGTTAGCCACCATATTTTGCTTAGCCGCTACTGCAACCTCACCACTTTACCCCTTCCTTTCCCATTAAGATTTGCTAGTCCTGATACCCATGGTAATGGGATTGCTGAGTCCTCGTGGCTCACAGATTATTACAACAACAGTTGCATGTACAGGTTATGTGATGATCTTGACGTGAGAGCGATGTTACTTGTTTTGGAGTTCTTCTTCTGCTTCTTCTTCAGTCATGGGATAGGTTCCAGGTCGGCAGCCTGGGCTAGCAGGGTGGATGTCGTTTGAGTTTCTGTTCCCATTTTCATTCGTAGTCAGATGGTGCTCTTATGTATGATATTATTGTATTCGTGTGGCATTGTATGCCTCTTGTATGTATCCCCATCCATTATGTAATGTTGATGTAATGATATCCACCTTGCAAAAGCGTATCAATATGTGGTTCTATCCTTGGTGGGACCTTCGAGTGTCTTTAGGATAGTATCGCATATTGGGCGTGACAAGTTGGTATCAGAGCCTCGACCGACCATAGGAGCCCCCCTTGATTGATCGTGTAGTTTCGCCGTTGTTGAGTCTAGAAGAAAACTGTTTTCGAAGTCTAGTTATATCAGAGAGTAGGAATTCTTTTTACTCCTCAGCCCCTTCGTCGCTCTGGTGAGGAATCTTGACATAGGTGTTTTGAGTTACTTCTCTCCCCCTTCAAATTTTTCTTTAGGTTCACGCGGTTAGTTTTCCGATCGTGGGTTCTCAGCTGTTTTCATCCGGTGCATTTCTCATCAAGTTGATTCGACCCTCTCCGTTTTTGCAAGTTCAATCCTCAGTTGTTTTCTTTTTCCCACCCGCCCACCCCTTTTTCTCCTCGGAGCCGGAGTCTGTAATCGAGTATCCATCCTACTCGCGCGAAGCATTTGCAGTCTTTCAACCGGTGTTTCCTCTTGAAGTTATTCATCGGTTTTTCCCCTTCCAAGTTGCCTTTGTTTTCCCGCCCTCCCACCCTCTTCTTCCCGAAGCCTGAGTCTCTTTCAAGCATCAATTTCATTCATGCGGATCCTATTCAGTCTTTCGTAAATTATCTCAAACGGTGAATTCTCACCTCGTTTGACATTCATCATCTCCTTTTCTTCTCCGGTGGATTCAATTCAAGTTTTTCGGTGTTGATAGTATTCTTTCCCCTTGGTTATAGTGTTTCCTCTGCTCGTTCGTCTCTCGCCAGTTATCCTTTCCGAGTGTTGAAGACATCTCAAGAGATTCGTCTGTGTTCGAATTAATTCGAGGTTGTCACCTCATTCAAATATTTTAATTGTTCTGGTGCATCATCTATCTGTTCAACATCCCTTTCCAACGGTGTTTTTTCTCTTTAGTGGGCCCTAACCCACAGGTATTTTCCCAGGATCTTACCTGACTCTTCTAATTCCCGCGGAGTTATTCTCAATTCTTTTCAAGTGTGACGTAAGAATGGATCCCATCAGTCAGATGCCTTTCCAAGGTCGATTTCAAATCAGTTTCTTTGTTGCCTCAACCTCTTCGCTTTTCATTCGTCCGGAGTGTCTCAACAATTTTTGGTGTTGTTTCCCATCGTCATTGGAAGACCGAAGAAGAATTTTTCCTCTAAATCTTCCTCGTTCTCTCGAAGATTCGCGGTTCTAACTTCTTGTTATCCTCTCGACTTATTCCGTTTGTCAGATATTCTTTCTTACCCATCCTGAGTATGTCAGGAGTTGTTTTTCCATTTCTTTTCACAGGAGGCCATCATTCTAGAAGAATTCTTTGTCCTCACATTTCAGCTACCGTTATCCAATTATCCCGGAGCTTCATTCAAGTGTTCTTTAATCAACTCATGATCTCTTTATTCTTTTGCATCTAAATCCCCTCTAGCATATGCGTTCTTCTAATTCTTCCCGCTGATTCAGTCTCTTTCATCAGTCATTTTCGAATTCTTATGGTGGTTCAGTCAAGATTCTTTTTCCTTGATTATCATTTTAATCCATTCGTTCTTTCCAATCTACCGGTGGTTCATGAAGACTTTCTCAAGTTTTACGCCATATACTCCTCAATCCTTTTCAAGGGGAATAAGTTGCATGCCAAATCCGGTTGTCATCAATTAAATTGGATGAGGTTAAGCATAACGTAATTCTTATTCTTACTTCATCGTCGTCAAGTAATCCCTTCCTTCAGAGTTTGTTCTTGAGAAATAAATTCTAGTTTCAAGTGTTTTCATCTTTTCTTTTCCGTAGTTCAAATTTCCTCGGCCATTTCGTTGGAACCTCCATCTAAATCACCGCAAGATTTAGTCTTATTCTTTCATCCTTCATTCTATCTCATCATTCTTTTTTGTCATCGGAGTTCTTCATGGTGGTTTTTCATGATTTAATTCATTCTTCAAGAGTTCATCAAGATTTTGTAGGAAGAGTTCAAGTATCTTTTCTTCTCGCGTCTCGAAGTGCAAATAATTCTCCGTTTTCTTCTGAAGTGGAGTTTTGCATTTCTTCTTTCTTCTCAGTTATTCAGACTTTTCGTTGTGGTATAATTTCACCTCAAGTTTTGACTTGTTTTTGATAAGTCCACAGCCAGCTTATTCTTTCGTTGTTGATTTTCTCAACAACTCCATTCAATCCTTCCTTCTAAGTTCTTTTCATTCAATTCTTTCAATTCTCCCGGAGGCATTGCTTTGTTCATCTTGTCAAGTGCCTTCTCATTGGGTGAAGTTCATGTTCTATTTCTCCCATTTTCAGCCGGAGTGCTACCTAAATTCTTCCATTCTTATTCCTTTCATATCTTGTTCTAACCGGAGTGGTTTCATAGTCTATCTTATTCCGTGAGCTTTCGATTCTTGTCATTCTCATCGTTCCTCTCTTCTTCTCGAGTGCTCTCGATTCTTTGCTTCTTCTCTTGAGTTCTTGTTTCACCTCATCCCTTTTCCCTTCCGTCTCGGTCCTAAGATCTCGGGACGAGATCTCTTGTTAGTGGAGGAGTGTTGTAACGCCCCGGATCCGATGCGCCACGTATCTTCCAGCTATTCTCCTTCGTTGCCATGTCATTTGCTTGCGTGTTGCATTTTGCCATGTCATCATCTGCATTTCATCTGCATGTTTTTCAAAACTTGCATCCGTTCGGGTCCTCCCGGTTCTCTCCGTTGTCCGTTTGGAGTCCAGACCACACTCGCATGCACCCGTCACCCCTCTCAGACCTTGTTTCGTGAGCGGGAGAAAAACGTTCTCGGGATGGACCGAGATTTTCCGAGTGGCCTTGGTATATCACCGGTAGACCGCCCGTCAAATTTCGTTCCATTTGGAGGTGGTTTGATGCCCCAACGGTTAACCGCGTAGCCCGAAAACCCCTCTCTCTTTGCAGCCCAGCCCATCTTCACCATAGCCCATGAGCCCATCCAAACCCCCTCAATGCTCTCGGTTGTTCGATCACGATCGTGTGAGTGAAAAGCACTTCCCATTTGGAGTGTCCTAGCTCCCTCTACCTATAAATATGTGTGCCTCCCCGAAATTCTCGGTCTAAACCCTAACCTTCTTCCCTCCGTGCTGCCAGACACCTCTCCCCAC
>NC_041391.1:397464703-397482755 GCF_002162155.2 Triticum dicoccoides | reverse complement strand
GCCGCTCGTCCTTGCCGCCCAGCGCCGCTGCCGCCCGCCTCCCCGTCTCCCTCGCCGGCGCGCCTCCATCGCCGCCTCCGGCCTCGCCGGCCCTCGCCTCCGGCCTGGTCCGCCGCCCGCAACCTCCCCAGAGTCGTCCCCGACCTCCTCCGACCCTCATCGGCGTCCTCCTCGCCGAGAGCTCGCCGAAGCACTCACCGGCGCCGGATCCGGGGAGTGGGATGAGATCCACCACTCCCCCGATCCAAACGCCTCCCCCACCCTGGATCCCTTCGTCCCGGTTCATCCTCGTCCAGTTTTTCGCGGGGTAAAATCTCACCAAGTCCCCAGTTTGTTGCATTATGTTGCTCAGTTCATCACATCATATCTTCTTTCATACTGCTCCATTTTGCATGCATGATTTTTCAAAATGTTCATTGTGAGATGCTCTTCACTTTGTCCCATTGTGTTATGCTTGTTTGAGTTCATCTTGATGCCCTGATCATTGTTGCAAGAGTGCTATATGATGTTAACTACTGTCTGTTAACAGAACTGGATGATTTGTCTTTTTCATTGCATTTTGTTTGTGCATCTTAGGAGCTTGATGTCTACATGAATTTTGAGGTACATCATGCCATCTTTAAAGTGGTACAATCCATGTAATTTTGTGTGCCTTGTGGTGAGTGCATCAAGCTCGTGAAGTAGGGTACTTGCTGTTTCTGTTTTGCTAGGCTGAATCTGCTATATCATGATGCTATTAAACCTGCTGCTACAAGTCATTCTATGCATAATCTGGAGATCTCCACTAAGGATGTTTTGTTACACATGTAATGCTCTATCCATCCATGCCCGTGGGTACATTTATAGCCTGCTGTAGCTTGTTGTAATCTTGCTCTCAAATTGATAAATAATGTTGCTGTCAGCCTGTTGACTTTAAGTTTAGTTTTGCCATGAGCTTTGCTAGTGATCCATGCACCCTGTGAACTTTCTCTAGCCTTGCTTAGCTTCATAAAAATGTCCTCTTATTGTTGGTTGACTTCACATGCCATGTATTGCTCTGTGGTGAGTTGTACAAGCTCACCAACATGCCTACTTATCGTTGTTCCTGCCATGTCTGAATCTGTCATATCATTGGCCATGTTTGCATGGATGCACCATCTTTTCTGTTGATCTTTGGAATTAGTTCAGTAAGGGAGTTCTATTCTTTGTCTTTAGTATTAGCATGTCATGCCTTTGTTTTCCATGATAAGTCCCAGTAGCATGTTGTTTGATAGCTCTAAACATTGCAACCTAAGTCTGTGAACTGTTATTATTTGCAATCTAGCCATGTCCTTTTGAGCATGTTATAGTGTTTTCTGGAGATAGCTCAGTTTTCATGTTTTGTCGTGCTTTACCTGGACTTCATGCCCATGCCTTTTGTTTTCATATTGAGATGCTGTAGCATGTTGTTTAGATGTTTGCAAGATGCCTAGTTGCTGTTTTGGACAGATTGTTGTCATATCTTGTTTGTAGTGTATGTGTTGCACCGTTGCTCCGTCTTGAGTGTGCTCTATATGAAACTTGCTGAGATTTGCATGAAGTTTCAAATTATCATGTTGCATCCGTGTTTTGAGAGTGTTTGCTTGATGTTTGTATGCATTTTGCATCAATGACATGTTTAACTTGTTTTGCTCACATCTTCTAGGCCGTAGCTCCGAATTAAATGAACTTTATATGTAACTTGACTAGAATCTCGTGTAGATCATCTTGGTGCATCTTAAATTGCTGTTTAACAACTTGAACATAAGGTTTATTCAGTTCTGGACCAATTTCTAAATTTGCATATGAGGACTTCCCGGAATTCTTATATGTTGTTTCCGGCCTCATTTAACCTTGCTTTGATGTGTTGTTCTTGTATGCATCATATCTTGCCATGAGTAGCTTCATGTAGTCTCTTCTTGCATAATACTTGGTTGCGCATCATGTCTTGGCTATGTGTTGTGTGTTTACCTTGTTGTTTGCTTCTTTCCGGTTGTGCTCCTTCTCGTTAGTTCCTATTTTGTTGCGATCGTGAGGATTCGTTCGTCTAAGCTTGGTTTGTCTTCGTGGCTTCATCTTCTTCATGGACTCGTTCTTCTTCCTTGTGGGATTTCAGGCCAGATGACCATCACCTTGCATCTCACTACTATCATTGCTATGCTAGTTGCTTCGTTCTATCGCTTTGCTGCGCTACCTATCTCTTGTTCTTCAAGCCTCCCAATTTGCCATGTCAGCCTCTAACCTTTTTCACCCTTCCTAGCAAACCGTTGTTTGGCTATGTTACCGCTTTTCTCAGCTGTAAGTGCATCTAGTGCCACCCCTAGTTGGTTTTGGAGTATTGATGACAAATTTGGTTGAGGGACTAATGCGTTTGTGAGAATTGCAGGATAACGCAGGTAGTGTCCCTCATTGATTCGGTTTACCTACCGGAGATGACCCCTAAAAATGTATGAAGACATTGACGACAATGGTGGTATGTGAAGATATTCATATTGAAGACTGTGACATGAGAAGACATTGAGTGAAGACTATGGAGCGCGAAGACTGTGTCGTTTCATTGTTTCCTTTTTCTTATTTGTTGAGTCATAGGAACCACCGTACTGTTAAGTGGGGTCCAAGTGAACAAAGTCAGAATGACTGAAGTGATGCTCAACCCAAATCCTATGTCTTCGAGCGAAGACAATGAGAGCAAATCTTATCCAGAACTAGATGAGTCAGCTTTGCTTGTAGCCCAAGTAAAGTTGCCGTGTGTGTTTGAAATCTGACCGTTGGAACACGTGTCAGTTCCTTAGTGACCCAGGGTCATTTCGGACATATCAGGTCGGGTTGCCTAGTGGCTATAAATAGCCCACCCCCTACACCATAAATTGGTGGCTGCTCAGAGTTAGTGCACGGCTTTTGTCGTTTGAGAGCAACCCACCTCGAAGCCTTTGAAAGAGAGAGAAATCCTTGCGAGGACAAAGCCCAAACACCCAGAGCCAAAGAGTGTTAGGCATCATTGAAGTCTTTCTGTCTGCGTGACCTAAAGACTTATTACACTTGAGCACTGTGAATCCTCCAGCCGGTTAGGCGTCGCATTTTGAGCATCCAAGAGTCATTGTGGATCGCCGGTGAACGAAGTCTGTGAAGGTTCAGAAGTCTACCTTGAAGACTTACCAGAGTGATTGGGCGAGGACTGTGTGTCCTTTGCTCAAGGGGAATAAGGTGAAGACGCGGTCTTCTGAGTTGAATCTCAGCCTCCCTAACCATACATATAGTTGTCACAGCAACTAGAACTGGTCCAAGAAATCATGTGTCTTCAACAAGTCACTGGTTCTATCCTCTCCCTCCCTTTACTTTGTGTTTGTCTTCGTGAAGTCATTGCCTATTTGTTGTACCTGTTTGACTTCATTGCTTGACTACTGTCGTTGGTTGGCTTCATACTATCTTCCATCCTGATCCTTACTACTAAGCTGCTATTAGTCTTGTACTTTCACATTATCGCATACTTGACTATGGTTTGCTTGTTGTAGTTTATCTTCCGCTGCATATCAATTAGGTCATTTCTATTATTTGTCTTCGAAACTTCCACGTTTTGAAGACTTTCATAAAAATCGCCTATTCACCCCCCTCTAGTCGATAACTAGCACTTTCAATTGGTATCAGAGCAAGGTACTCCCTTGTTCTGTGTGATTCGGTTTAACCACCTGGAGTTTTAGCTAGGTCGACTGCAGGGATAATCAAAGTCTTCGCTGCTTGCCCCGTGTTCGATGGAACTGAATATCCCTACTGGAAGAATAAGATGCGCATGCATCTTGAAGCCATTTATGTCGACCTCTGGTATGTCGTCAAGAACGGCGGTCCCAAAACTGGTGAAGGTGTCACCCCTGCTGATGTCAAGAAGTTCATTCAACTGGACTCTACTGCCAAGAACATCATCTGCGGTCATCTGACCAAAGGACAGTATGGCCATGTGAGTGCTCTGGAAACATCGAAGCTAGTATGGGACTGGCTATCCAAGGTCAACGAAGGCGTCTCAACCCAGAGAGATCAAAGGATCAGTGTTCTTTGCAACCTCTTCACCCGCTTCAAGAGAAATGATAATGAAAATGCCCAGCTCGCGTTTGATCGCCTCACCGATATCACAAATGAGCTTCGTGCTCTCGGCGCCACTGAGGTTACCAAGCATGAAATCGTCAAGACACTACTAAGATCACTTGACAGCTCCTTTGACACCCTTGCCCTCATGGTACAAGAACGCCCTGACTTCAAGACACTCGATCCGTCTGATATACTTGAGAGTCTTAATACACATGAGTTCCAGCTTTCTGAGAAAAGAGATATCTATGGTCCCAACTATGGCCGAACTTGCGCTTTGAAGGCAAAAGTTGTTTCCTCATCTGAAGAAGAATCTGACTGCAGTTCTGATGATCCTGAAGACATTGGAAAGTAACTTGCTATGCTTGTGAAGAAGTTCCAGAAGTTCACTTAGAAGAAGGGCTTCAGAAAGTCTTCACGATCTAGCTCAAGAAATGATGAAGCTTCCACTCATGACTACAAGAAGAGAACATGTCACAAGTGCAAGAAACCTGGACACTATATCTCTGTGTGTCCACAGTGGGACAATGAGAAGAAGAAGAAGAAGAGCAAGGAATATGATTCTGATGACAAGAAGAAGAAGAAATCTTCAAAGTCTTCTTCCAAGTCCTCATCAAAGTCTTCATCTCATAAGAAGAGCTCATCTGGCAAGGCTCGTGCTTTTGTTGGCAAGGAGATGGATTCAGAGGAGGAGTCTGCTTCTGAGGAGGTGGAGGTGGAGTCTGAAGAGGAGTCCGACCCTGGCATTGCAAGTCTGGCTCTAGCGACAACCTATGTTCCCAAGTCCATCTTTCACACTGAAGACAATGACTTCCACACCAATGCTGAAGCTGATGACAAGGATGACCCTGCTCCCACCTACTGCTTCATGGCACGTGGTGCCAAGGTAAAATCACGTGATGCTTACTTTCAAACATCAAGTGAAGATGACTCTGATTGTGAATCCAAACCCAGCTACAAAACACTTGCTAAAATTGCAACTGAACAACAAGAAGCTATGGAACATACTCAAAAACTATTAGACAAAAGCGACGACCTGTTGGACGCGGAAATGACACGTTCATAGTCCTTAGTTGAAGACATAAAAAATCTTCATGCTAAGTACCAAGAACTTGAAAGTCGTCATGAAACGCTCTCAACCACTCATGAAAAACTCTCCTATGATTATCTTCAAAGGAAGCAAGACATGAGAAATTGAGAGCGGCTCATGAAGATCTTGAAAAAGAGAATGAGTCACTTCGTGCTCAACAGATCAGTCCCGCTCAGGATGGATTTGAACCACCATGTCTAAAATGCCTTGAGCGTGATAACGCTATCTCTGTTGCTGAATGTTCCACTGCTACTACTGTTGCATTGTCTTCAACTACTGATGTGGTAACTAACCCCTCTGCGGAGGATACCACTACTATTGCTGATGAAAAGGCTAGGTTAAAGACATTGCTTGAATCAGGGATGTATAAAAGTCTGAAAGGACATCAGACACTTTGCGATGTCCTCAAAAAGCAGATTCTGAACCGAAACCCTAGGTAAGAGGGTGTTGGGTTCGAGAGGAAAATGAATGTTGATGGTTCCTACTGGAAGCCTGGGCAGTATCCCAAAACCACATGGGTTTCTGCAAAGGGACCTTCAGTGGATCCATCCACCTTATCTGGCTTTACCTGTGCTAATCCTATTATCATTAATGAATCCCTTGATGCAAACTATAAGCTGTTCAAGAATCAGAATGGTGAAGTGTTTGCCAGGTATATTGGTACTAACTGCATGAATGGACCACCTATGAAGAAGATCTGGGTTCCCAAAACCTGTCTTGAGAATCTTCCAGTGAATGTGATCATGACACCACCTGGGAAGAAGACAAACCCCAGACCTAAGGCGTCATATGGTCCAAAGGCTTCATACAGACAGAGGACTCACCTAAGTCACCCTAACGCCAATGTTTTGCAAGGAAACCATACTCAAACTTATGAATGTGAGCGTGTGTCTTCAAACCGCTATGTTCATAGAACTAAGAACTTTTCTGCTTATTCATATGAGTATCATTCATCTCCTGCAAGGCTATTTGCTAGGGCTCCAAAGCCGAAGTTCTCAGATGCTGCACTTAGACTCATTGCTTCTAAGCCACCCCTGAAGATGTGGGTGGTTAAGAAGAATTAACTTTCTTCTGCAGGGAAGGGTCTCCAGCCGAAAATCATATGACTGGTGATCAAAGTCTTCTCATGGACTCAACCTTACGTCCATCAGACAAGAGTCACATCACATTTGCTGACACTGGTAAAAGCAAGGTATTGGGTCTAGGTAGAGTTGCAATCTCAAAGGATCAACACATGGATAAAGTGATGCTTGTTGAATCCCTTGGTTTCAACTTAATGTCTGTCTCGATGCTTTGTGACTTGAACATGATTGTGCTATTCGGAAAATATCGTTGCCTTGTACGAATGGAATCTGACAAGTCCCTAGTCTTTGAAGGGTATCGAAAAGATGATCTATACATGGTAGATTTCTCAGCAGGTCCACAGCTTGCCGTATGTCTTCTTGCAAAACCTTCAGAATGCTGGCTCTGGCATCGGAGGCTGGGGCATGCTGGCATGAGGAACTTACACAAACTCTCCAAGAAGAAGCATGTCATAGGCATCGAGGGTGTCAAGTTCAAGAAGGATCATTTGTGTGGTGCCTGCGAAGCTGGAAAGATGACTAGGGCAAAGCACCCCTCGAAGACAATCATGACGACATCTCAACCCTTCGAGCTGTTACACATGGACTTATTTGGACCTACTCACTACTCTACCCTCACAACAACTGCTTGTCTCTATGGCTTCGTCATTGTTGATGACTACTCAAGATATACATGGGTGCACATAATTCTCTACAAGACTGAAGTGCAAGATGTCTTCAGATGCTTCGCCAATCGAGCCATGAACAATTATGGCATCAAGATCAAGCATATCAGAAGTGACAACATCAGTGAGTTCAAGAACACCAGACTTGATATTTATCTGGATACAATGGGAATCACTCATGAGTTCTCTGCTCCATACACACCTCAGCAAAATGGCATCGTAGAGCGCAAGAACAGAACCCTCATTGAGATGGCTCGAACAATGCTCGACTAGTACAAGACACCAAGAAAGTTCTGGCCTGAAGCTATTGATACAGCATGTCACGTCATCAACCGTGTTTACATCCATAAGCTTCTGAACAAAACATCCTATGAGCTCCTTACTGGCAAGAAGCCAAATGTCAGCTACTTCAGAGTATTTGGAGCTAGGTCCTAGATCAAGGATCCCCATCACAAGTCAAAATTTGCACCTAAGGCTCACGAAGGCTTCATGCTCGGTTACGGAAAGGACTCACACTCTTACAGAGTCTTCAACCTCTATCTCTATAAAATTGTCGAAACTGTGGACGTGCGATTTGATGAAACCAATGGTTCACAAAGAGAGCTCCTGCCAAGTACACTAGACGAAGCTCCGCCCAGCGAATCTATCAAGCTGATGGGAACTGGTGAAATCATGCCTTCTGAAGCACAGCCTGAAGAGGAACTTATCATTTCTGCACCTAACCAACCTGAAGACAATGCTCAGACTGAAGACAATCCTCCCAATGATGACAATGATCAGCAAGAGCAAGGTCTTCGTCTAGTTCATCCTCGAGTTGAAAATGAAGTACAAATTGAGAAGATAATTGATAGCATCAATGCACCTGGTCCACTTACTCGCTCAAGAGCAACACAATTAGCAAATTTCTGTGGGCACTTTTCTTTTGTGTCAATATTAGAACCCAAGAAAGTTGCTGAAGCCTTTATGGAACCTGAATGGATACAAGCTATGCAAGAAGAACTTCAACAGTTCAAGCTAAACGATGTTTGGGAACTTGTCAAGCGTCCTGACCCTCGCAAGCAGAACATTATTGGCACAAAATGGATATATCGAAACAAGCAAGATGAGCATGGTCAAGTCGTCAGAAACAAAGCACGTCTTGTGGCTCAAGGATATACTCAAGTTGAAGGAATTGACTTCAATGAAACATTTGCTCCGGTGGCTAGGCTTGAAGCTATTCGCATACTGCTAGCCTATGCTAACCACCACAACATCTTGCTATATCAAATGGATGTGAAGAGTGCATTTCTCAACGGCAAGATTGAAGAAGAAGTATACGTCGCTCAACCACTTGGCTTTGAAGATCCAAAACATCCTGATATGGTGTACAAGCTAAACAAAACACTGTATGGCCTCAAACAAGCTCCTCGCGGGTGGTATGATACAATCAAAGACTTCCTGAAGAGCAAAGGCTTCAAACCTGGATCCCTCGATCCCACACTCTTCACGAAGACATATGATGGTGAACTGTTTGTGTGCCAAATTTATGTGGATGACATTATCTTCGGCTACACCAACCAGAAGTACAGTAATGAGTTTGGATACATGACGCAAGAGCAATATCAGATGTCCATGATGGGTGAGCTGAAGTTCTTCCTTGGTCTTCAAATTCGTCAGCAAAGGAATGGCATCTTCATATCTCAAGAAAAATACCTCAAAGATTGTCTAAAGAAGTTTGGAATGGAAGATTGCAAAGGTTACACGACGCCAATGCCTGCCAAACACCATCTGGGTCCCGACGAAAATGGTAAAGAGTTCGATCAAAAGGTATACCGCTCCATGATTGGTTCCTTACTTTACCTATGTGCATCTAGGCCAGATATTATGCTTAGTGTTTGCATGTGTGCTCGATTCCAAGCGGCACCAAAGGAATCGCATCACTTAGCTGTGAAGCGAATTCTTCGATATTTGGCTTACACCCCAACACTCAGATTATGGTATCCAAAGGGCTCAAAATTTGATCTGGTTGGATTCTCGGATGCTAATTATGCTAGTGACAAGGTGGATCGCAAGTCTACATCAGGCACATGCCACTTTCTGGGACGATCACTTGTTTGTTGGTCTTCAAAGAAGCAGAACTGTGTATCACTCTCAACTGCTGAATCTGAATACATTGCTGCTGGATCATGCTGCGCTCAGCTTCTATGGATGAAGCAAACTCTCAAGGACTATGGAATCAATCTGAAACAAGTACCTCTCTTCTGCGACAACGAAAGCTCCATCAAGATTGCCAACAATCCAGTCCAGCACTCGAAGACAAAGCACATTGAAATTCGTCATCACTTTCTCAGAGATCATGTCATGAAGAAAGATATTGACATCATTCACATCAACACCGAAGAGCAACTGGCAGATATCTTCACAAAGCCCTTGGATGAGAAAAGGTTTTGCAAGTTATGGTGTGAGCTAAATATCTTGGAATCGTCAAATGTCCTGTGATCAGGCACACATCCTAACACTTATGCATGTTGATGACTTAGATGTGCAACACACGAAGTAAAATATATCTTCAATCAATGAAGACTTACATTCTGAGTGTGAATACATTAACGTGGAATTTGACTTCGGAGCGCCACGATAATTGTGCGCCGTGTCTGGGTCTAATACTTCCTATATGGTGGGTAACGCCACCACCAAATTTCTCTGTTTGAAGTGTTTCACTCATGGCGTTATTTTTGCTATGTCTTCGCATTTGGTTTGTCTTCAATTTCAGCTTATCTTCATGATTTTCTTCACTATGTTGATTTGATTGCTTTTTGATATACACACTAGTGTTTTGTCCTCTACAACATTCACTTATAGCTATGTCTTCCTAGTTGAATCCTTTGAACTAAGTGATTGTGATCGGACCCTAATCTCTCTATGCTTTCTATCTCAAACTCTATCTGTCCAAATCATATGCATTCTATTGAAACTGTCGAATGTCTTCTCTGCGTCCTTGTCAGCAGAAGACACAGAGACAAACATTAAGTCTGTTTTAAATGATTCATCCTTATTGTTTGATATCCGGAGAAGCCGGAATGACCATCCGACAAACCTGGCGGGCGTGGGAACGTGGGACAACTCTGAGTATGTTGCATGCTTGCCACGTGCCCCTCAGATGTGAACCGCCAGGGGCACCTGCGTAATTGCGCTGTGCTGCACACTTCCTTATAAATACACGTCCCCTGCGGTAAAGAAAACCTTCTTCCACCTCTCCACCTCATCAAAACCCTAGCGCCACCGCTAGCTCCCGACGATGTCGGCGACGAAGCGCTTAGCTGCCGCGACTTCTCCGACGCCGTCCTCACGCCGGCCGCAGACATCGTCCTCTCTGCCGCCGACATAAGTGTCCTCCGTCGCCAAGTTAGGGCATGGTGGAATGAACTGCTCGGTCTCCTATTCATCCATCTAGCAGTTCTTCGTGTGGTAAATACAACTCTATTTTTACCATCTTTTTGATCCTCAAAGATTCATCCTATTTACCAAAATTGGTTTCTGCCTATACAATGTTAGATCTATTCTGTCTGCATCTCATACTGCCTAGTATATTCACTTAAGCTTCATATCTAGTCACATTCCTCACTTGTACTTATTCACGGATTCGTACAAATTTGGAACCAACTGTCAACATATAAGTGAATGTCTTTGCATCATGAGGTCAATGTCTTCAAACTGATTTATCTTCAAAATCTTCTGAGAATGCATATGACCTCTTCCCCTTCCCTTGCATCTCTAATGTTGTCACAGGTACATGTCCGCGGGAGAATCCCTTGGTTCTAATCAGCGCAAGACACGAATCCAATGGATTCGACGATATTGGGCTGAATAATGGTTCAAATACAAGTTCGTGACCTAGGAATACACTGAGAAGAATGCTATCAAAAGTCCTTGGGGTGATATTCTCTATCGAGGCCATCCACCCAAGAACAGAGCTGAAGCTATTGCACAGGTTTTCTATCCTTGTATGGTCTGTGGACCTCAGCCTGAAAATGCCGACCCATCGTCATTGCTCTGGTGTCATGACGATAATCTCTTCAAGCGCAACTTCCATCACGTAAAGGCATCGGCCAAGGAAAACAAGAAGTCATTGGGATTAGACTTCAACCCTGGTCCCTCTGATCCCCATGCTAACGGCTCACGTGATGCAGAACCCAATGTCATCGGTCCTTTCTACAACCTTGATGGCCTCATCACTCACATCTCGGTCCAAGGTGCCAAAGTTGATCATTCTGATGATGATGCTGACACTGATGAAGCCCCAGCTCCTACTCCAAAGCCGCAGAAGCCAAAGAAGGCTAAGGCTTCAAGATCAGCTGCTCCTCCAAAAGTTCACGTGCGAAGCCACTGGCCACTACACCTCCTGAAGACAGTGTGCAGTCTGAAGATCTATCACGTATCTCCAAGAAGATGAAGAAGAAAAAGAAAATCATCAAAAATACTGATCAAACATTGACTCCTGCTGCCATTCTGCGAGAAGAGCACATTGATCTGTCCAGCGATGAAGATCTTGCAGATGATGCTCTTGAGCAACTGATCAAGAGCAAGGAAGAAGCAGAGATCTTCAATGATTTGCCTCTCTTCGATGTGGCAATCATCCATAACTTCATTGATGAGTGGTTTGACACCCCAAATCTCAGCTTTGAAGATCTGCAACTTCCCATTGGCCTCAGCGTCTCCTTCAATGGCGCCATTGCTTCTGAGATAGGTCTTGCTCAGCGCATCGTTGAACTGAAGCACAAGATCGACTATGAGAAAGCTCAGTTCAAGAAGCATGTGGCAAAGCTCAGCATGCAAGATGTCAAAAACTTCAAGATCATGCTGCACGAGCTCAAAGAAGCCTTTCTCAAGAAGCGTGAAGAAGCTAAAGGCTCTCGTGAGCGCATGAAGAGTCTGGCTGACAAGTGTGTGCAAGCCTACAATGAGGCTGAGAAGCGCAAGGCTCTTGGTCGTCCTGGCATTGACCCCAGAATGGCTGCAACGAAGAAGAAGCCATCAACTAACCAATCTGCACCTTCAAGGCAGGAAGAACCTCGCATAGTCTTCCCAAGCAGCATGACTGGATCGAAGCCAAAGGTCAGGTCAACCGCTTCAGAACTGAAGAAGACGAGGACTGCCGAGGCTGAAGCCAGAAAAAAGAAAAATTCTGAAGCCTCTGATGTTGCTCCCTCCAAGAAGAAGCGCAAAACCAAGAAGAATCGGGCTGCTCCCACAGATCCCTTAGTTGTTGAACCTATCTCAATGGTTAGCCCTACATCTGAACACCAAGAACGACGGATGATAGTTCATGTGCCTGCTTCCACAGAGGCTCATGAAGCTGAAGACATTCCAGCAGTTGATCCCACCACTGCTGAAGACATTGGTCACAATGACAATTTTGAAGATGACGAAGTTCTTCCTCAGATCGAACACAACTTGGTATCATCGCCTGTTCTCACGAACAGCGAACTCATCAACATTGGTCGTCCTCTGACGCCAATTGCTCAGGATGCATCATGGGTTGATCACCCACAACAACAAGACTCCCCGAGTACTCCCCAACAACAACAAGTCACACCACCTGTGCAAGAAGAAGAGGATGACTTTGAGGCCCAGCCAACTCCATCTCCAAAGGCATCACCAGCATTACGCAGGCTTCACAAAGGACCAAGGCCTCAAGTCCCTCTTTCGAGCGTTCCAGAAGGAGAAGTGCACCACCAATCTATTGCACGTCATGTATTTCCAGAAGCCACTCCGACTGTGAATGTCTTCGTGTCTGAAGCCAAAGCTGCTGAAGACAATCCGGCTGCATCAGCTGATGACAAACAAGAAGAAGAACATGTCCCTACTCCCCCCATTATTGAAGAAGCTGTTCCTGAAGTGAACATGCCAGTGCCCGACCCTCCAGCTCATCAAGTGGAGGTTGAAAATCTTGAGGCTGCCACCACCAACACAAATGAAGCCAATGACGTAGTCGTGGCTGAAGCAAATGTGGAGCCTGCACCAACCGTTGTGCCAGAAGCCAATGATGCAACTGCTCCTGAAGCATCTGTTGTGCAGCCTGACGCCTCTGTTGTTGCCACTGCTCCTGTTCCGCCACCAAGGCCCCATACAATTGAGCAAGCATACAACTATGGTCAGCTAATCACTGTCAAATGGCCCGTTCTGGTCCCTCCGCCTAATGCCTCTAGTCCTCAGTTTGATTATGATGTTGAGCATAGGCCTCTGGTCCAAAAACCAAAGCCAAGACTGCCAAGGTTCCTAGGTACTGCCACCTCTACAAGGTCCTTCAATGAAAATGGCTTCAAAAGCCACAACACCTTCTTTGATAGAGCAAAGAACCCCTACTCAAGGCCAAGAATATCATCTGATCGTTTTTGGAGCTATCAGCAGCGAAGCTATTACTCCTACATTCTATATGATCAAGGGCGCATTTTCCCTCATATGCACCTCGACACTGAAGCCATTGCTGGACTGCCATGCTTAGAAGAAGCACTTAACTGCTTTCATGATGCAGGCCTGCTTAGCTTTGTGACAGACAAAGAACATTGGAATGAGGAACTTTTGCTTCAATTCTATGCTACCCTCCACATTCGCGGCTACTACAGGGATACAAAGACATGGGTTCTCAAGTGGATGACAGGAAATGTTCATCATGAGCCAAAGCTCTTGACGTCATTGAGCTTACAGGCCTACCCACTCCCGGAGAGCTATTCAAACTTGATTGTCAACTCCACCGCAATGCACTAGAGAGCATCTTCCATAAGCCAGAGCCCAACATGAGGCATATGTTGAGCATGATGAAGCCTCTTCCACCTGATGCTGAATACCCAAAGGAGTTCTTTGTTGATGACCTCGAGTATCTGCCTCGCACAATATATCACATCATCAGGCGAACTCTATGGCCTATCAAAGGGCATTCATCATCTGCAAAACATGAAGGAGCCATGAAGACATTGGTCTTTTACATCCTCAATGGCATCATCTTTAATACACAAGAATTCTTCATCCGGCAACTGGCCGCGTCTGGATCTGACCTTTTTGGCCTGAAATTCTATGCTCCATGGGTCATGCGCCCCATCAAGCTACACTCTGCTATCAACTATCAACCCTCTGCTCGCAATCATCTGATCTTTCTACCAGAGGTTGATATGTCAGTTGAAGCCATATACCCTGAGCCTGCCAAGAAACCTCTTTGTCTTCAAAATGCTGATCACCAAAGCTTCACTCAACCCATGGAAGGAGTCCAAGCAGTAACTCGTGTCTATCCAATGGCTGCGAACACTCGTCTGCCTCACCGTGTGCAAACTGAAGCTATTGAGAGCACAATTGCCCAAAGGCCTAAGAAGCGCTCTCGCGTCCTAAATGACCAAGAACTTCTTGTGGCACTGCATCAGAAACAAGACAAGCATCACTTCTGGCTCAAGCGACAGATGCAAAGCCTCTTGGTGGACGTCAATCGCATTCGAAATCTTGCCACCAAGAATGCTTTTGTCACTCACGAGACCTGTCGGCGATCATGGAAGAGTTTGACACTGCTCAGTGCTGAAGCAGATTTTCAAGACGATGGCTTCACTGAAAGATTCAAGTTTGACTCCACTCTGCCACAGAATGCTATCCTACGTCGAACTCCACCCCTTGAAGACTCTGACTATTCTTCCTCCGCGGCGACGGTGAATGCCAAAGTGATTGATGATGAAGACAATGCTACTTCACTGCCCCCTACTTCTGCACGCATCGACACTGCACCAAGTTCGTCTGCGCCGCCAAACAACAACGACAACCTTGCTGCTATACCTACTCCTCATGGGAACGAATAGATGCTCTATGTCTTCAAACCTTTTTGGTCCTTACTGAAAAAAGGGGGAGAAGCATATGAGTTTGATAGTCTTCAAGCGGGTTCATATGTGTGACACTCCAAAAAATTTTTACTTTGGTTTTCAGCAAAAACTTTGTGGTTTTTGAAAAGAGGCCATTTAAAATTTTCCAGAAAACCTTCCTCTTAAGAAACTTTCTTTTCTTTGGCAAGGTTTTTATTCTGGCTTCAAACTTTGGTGTTTGACCTTTTGAAACTTCTTCTCTGTTGGTTCTCTCTCAAAATTATTTTTGGGAGTTTAATCTTTTTTCTTTTAAAAAGAAACTCCATGAAATTTGGGATTTTCATATCTTGGAACCACCATGACTTGGCATTCTTTCCCATGTGGTAAAACCCCTCCAAAACCTCCCCTACAACTTGTGATCAACCTAAATTCTCTGTCCCAACTAATCCAAACTGGTTTTGGATTTTTATTCCAATTATTTTTCCCTCAATTCAATTCTGAAAATTATTTGGAGCCTGAGAGATTTTCAAAGCAAGTGCCCTATTGCATTTGAGTTTTGACCTCAAACCAATTCTCCTGGATTGTCCTTTGAACCCACAACCCAGAACCATCTTGATCCACTCCTCCTCTTTTCAAATTTTTCAAAATTCAGTCTCTGCAAGTTTGGACCAGATTTGCCAAATTTGGTGAAATTCATATCTACACTCCTCCAAAAATTCCACCAAAATTCAGGCAGCCTATTTGAGCAAGGAGAAGCCACTCCACCAAAAATCAGCTCAAGGAAAAATCACCAGAGGCCAATTTCATTCGGTCGAACACCTGGTGGGCACTGTTACTGTTCATAGTTCAGAAAATTCAGTTTTCAGTGTCATCTTCAGTCCGTCAGTTTCAGTCACGCGGCCACTGTGCCCTTGGCACGTTCCTCGCCGCCTCTTCCTCTTGTCCGAAGCTGCACACGCGTGCGTGGAGCCTTCCTGGCGTCGGTAGCGCGCTGGCTCGCCCTCGCCGGCGTCTTCTGCGGCGTCGGGACCTCCCGTGGCGGCCGACAGGAGGCACACCACGGCAGAACGCCGTTCCGCGCCGCCCATCGCTCCCTGGCTCTCCACGTGGCCTCATGCACGCCAGCGCACGCCCGTAGCACAGCCACCGTGGCCGGCAAGCACGGAACGCGCTCTCCGCCGCCGACGGGCCCGCACCATCACCGTTCCGTCGAGCTCGCCCTTAACACCCAAACCCCGGCCAGTTCAACACCAAAACGGACCCGTTGGACCTCCGTGATGATGCTCGACCCCCTAACCACCCCGACCGAGCACTGTGCCACCGTAATCACTCGCTGGTGATCCTCGTTCACGGCAACCGCCTCGGACCGCCTATATAAAGGGGTCCCGAGCTCACTCTCGTGCACGCAGCACCTCCACTACTCACCAACACCCCGCCAGGACACTACGGGGACCTCGAGGAGGTCTCCTCCCCCAGCTCCGGCCGCCTCGCCCCGCCTCGGCCTCCAGCTCGATTCACTTCGGTGAGGCCACCTCCGGCGCCCAAACCTCGTCCGTAGCCCTCTCTTGCACCCAGTAGTCTAACCCCCACCTCAATTTAATCTTTGCAGCCCTCTCCGACGAGCTCCATCCACGCCCGAACCACCGTCCGCCGGAGTTGAGACCGCCGTCGACGTGCTGCTCACCGGCGACCAACACCACCACCCACCGTTGCGGAAGGACACGGTGAGCACATTGGTAACCTCTGATCCCCATGCCTCGCCGTGGATCGCCGCCGGCGACCACAGCAGCTCTCGGGCACCGACGAGCCTCGTCCCTCCCATTTGAAAATTTAAACATGACAAGTGGGACCCGCTGTCAGCCTCTCTGTCCTTTCTAAACGAAGCGTTATCTGAAAACGCCTTCTGCCAAATACGTTTTCTCTTCGGGCTGGCGTAATCGCTACCGAAGCGTTTTCTGCTTTTATAAACTAGCCCCTGGAAATCTTCTGTTTCATTACAGATAAGTCCCTGGACAAAAACCCTTATAACTTTTAATCAGAAAAGTATTTTTGATTGATTCTTTTTCTGTTCTCTTTAAAATTTTGTCTAGTTTTTTATCAGATTTATTTGAAAAATATTTGGTTTACCTTCTGTGCTCTCCTTGGTATTTACGTTAGCGCATATATCTTCTTTAAATGTAGATACCGAAGGAGGTGATGGAGCCGCGAACTTCACCGAGCTAGGCTCCGACTACTCTGAACCAGGCAAGCATGTTTGAACTTTTGATATGATGAGTGTCTTGGCATGTTTTGCATTTAGTTAGTTTCATGGCATGCCGGTGAGTATACCGATGAACGTTATTTTATGTGATAATGAGGTAAGTGAGTTCGATGATCCATACGTGGATGAATGTGAATATGAATGGCCATGTGTTGGCATGAGGATGGGTACGACGGCAGTGTTGTAGCATGCCAGTCTTACGCCAGACTATGTGACTTCAGTGTCAAACCATATCGGTCCAGTACCTATCATTTCCTTCCTTGTACTACCACATGTTTTCCGCAAGGAATATGGTTTAGTAAGTTCCAAACCGCTTTCATGGTACACACCAAAGAGGAGAGGCCGTGATGATGGTTCCATGGCCCTGGATTAAAGCAAGTCATCCGATCAGGGGGCATGGGTGTTTCCGGTTGGGACCGAGAGGGGGGCACCCCTTAGAGCGCGCATATATAAATTTGATCCCATGCTATTCGAGATTGTGATCTCCCCGTCTCAAAACTTTTTCTTGGACGATGACTAGGGTGATTCCTAGCATCGAGAGGTAGGATGGGTGTGTACCGGTTAGCTGTGTTTTCTTCTGAAATACCGTAAATGGAACTAGTCCTTCGTGACTACGGAAATCCGTTGACTGTGGGAAAAATTTTGTACAAACTCTGCAGAGTCATATATTCCTCCAAATCATCTCTTCCATGTCAAGTTTCGTTCCTTCTTATCCTAATCAATTGTCAGCTTTGATGACAGAGACTCCGGTGAATCGCATGAGTGCTAAGTCCGGTTAAATGATCACTCCTGTGGATGGACTAACCCGTTTGTTTTCATGAATTGAATGTTTATTATGAGCATTATTTACTTGTGAATAAAAGCCCTTTATGTGATGTCGCTCAGACGTCCGACTATGGCATTTCTTTTTAAAGCCCTTTCTGAGATGTCGCTCAGACGTCCGACTGTGGCATTTCTTTTAAAGCCCTTTCTGCGATGTCGCTCAGACGTCCGACTGTGGCATTTCTTTTAAGGCCCTTTATGTGATGTCGCTCAGACGTCCGACTGTGGCATTTCTTTTAAAG
>NC_041391.1:397441655-397463986 GCF_002162155.2 Triticum dicoccoides | reverse complement strand
CTGTGGCATTTCTTTTTAAAGCCCTTTCTGCGATGTCGCTCAGACGTCCGACTGTGGCATTTCTTTTAAAGCCCTTTATGTGATGTCGCTCAGACGTCCGACTGTGGCATTTCTTTTAAAGCCCTTTCTGTGATGTCGCTCAGACGTCCGACCGTGGCATTTCCTTTAAAAGCCCTTTATGTGGTGTCGCTAAGATGCCCGACTGTGGCATCATTTTCCTTATTTTTATTTGTTCACCTTTCGAGGCGTCGCTTCAGACACCCGATCAGTCCTTATTTATGTTCTGTGGAATTTCAGGCGGACTACCGCCGTTTTTCCTTTTTACTTACTCGTTATGCCAGTTTTATTTATTGTGCATTAAGGAATTAATCATGTTGCATCCATGCATGCATTCGTTATATCTTACGTCCGAACTGTCTTGCGAGTACTTTCAAAGTACTCACTGGCTTGTTGATTTGGCCAGATGCTGACGAAGGCGATCTCATGGATGAAGAGTTCGATAGCGAGCCCGACACTTAGAGGAGTCCCAGTCAGTCTTGTGCGACCCTGGATTTGGCCACTGTTTTATATCCGCTTCCGCTACCAAATAAATTCATCGAGCCTCTCCTCGACGCTCGATGAGATGACAGACGTAGAGTCTTGTATTTCTCTCCCCGCTATGTTTCTCCACCACCAGCCTATCCTTGAGTCAGTAGTATGTCTCCACACCACTGTGTTCTGTCCGCCATTATGTATGATTATTGGCGTGCTTGTAATAATTTGGTTGAGCAACCGTAGTTCGACCCTGTAATATATTTTATGCTACTGGCTTATTGTATCAAGAATTTGTCTGCCAGTGTGGAGGATTTCTCTCATACTGGACTTAAAAGATTGGCTTTTCAATAAATATTTTTATTGGAAAACCGGTCGTGACAAGCTTGGTACCAGAGCCAGGCTGACTGTAGGAAGCCACTAGGTGCGATCGCTAATTGGTTATTAGCCTGATAGAGCTAATTTATATTTTTGCAATGGTAGTCATTTTCTGTCAGTCAGCATAAATTTTTGGTCTGACCCTGCAGAATTTTGCCTACTTTTGTAGATGGCCGATGTCAGCTGCGAGTCTCAGACCTTCGCCAACGTACCCGATGGGTTCGTCAAGCTTCTTTCTTCCATCATTCAGGTCGCGATGGGGCCATCCGTGCGCCCAGTCTTCACACTCTACCAGCACCGAGTCAATGACAGTCTGACCATGCACCAGGCCGCGGTGCAGTTCAGCGGAGGGCGTGGTGAGTTACGCCGCTTCCGGTTCGTGGGAAGAGCCATGCCTACGGAGAGGCATGCTATGCAGATGGCAGCCCGCGAGGCGATAGCTCGTCTCAGGGATGTCCTTCCCGTGATGAAGACTCGTCGTTACCGTTATCTTCCGTGCCATGTGCCTTACACCTGTCACTACGCATACTCCTACCCCAGAGGGGAACGAGACGAGGCTTTTGAGATGCTCATTGAGTATCTCCGGGCCCTGGAGGCAGCCTTCGACAACCTGGTGGATGACTTCGTAGCTACCCGCATGGACTCAGTCCATGGCTGTGCTGCCAACAGGAGGGAGCTCCTACCCATCGCTCCGCCACCGACTTTTGTCTCGTCATCAGCATCTTTTACGCCTACTCGTCACCTGCCTTCTACCGAAGAATTTAACCAAGTCATTGCACCCACTCCAGCGCGCACTACACCAACCTTCGCGCCCACTCCTATACGTGTTGCTCCGCCCCTGGCAACCGCTCCGCCCGCTCTGCGCAACACTACACGTATGGAGCCCATTAGCGAGGAGGAGGTCGAGTCCCCAACCTCGCTACGCCTCGCCCTCGGCAGGGCAAGGGAGGTCGTCAACATTTCTGCCTGAGTACGCTTAGCTGCCGTGTGTTGTACCGCTTTGTAAGATATGTGCATAGGCTGGGAGAAGTAGCCTGTTTTTGCATCATGTAGGATCTGGAGAAGTGCACTAGCCTTAATAACATGTCAGGATTAGGTACGCATATCCTGAGTGATGTACTGTATAATTACCGCCCGCGTGTAAGATGTGTAATGAGCAGTCCTTCTCCGCGCGCAAGTCGTTTTATTTTTCTTAAGTAAGCTGAGTTATTTAATTCTATTTGCCAGCCTTATGCATTTTATGGATTTGTTTTTGCGACTCTTTCCGCTTTTCTTATGGGTTTTACAAAATATATCCCCAGAGTGAAAAATGTCTCGTCCTTGGACTCGCTCCATGCCAATTCCATCGGAGGAAAATTATGATGCACAACCCAGCAATGAGTTCACTCAGGGACAGTCAAGCCAACCGGGAAATGAATCGGCACTTTCACAAATGTGCCGCCTTTATGAACAGAGTCAGCAACAACATCGTGAAATAATGAACCAAGTCATCAACATGGGAAATCACCATGGACAGTATCAGCAACATTCCAAGTTATCTGAGCTATAGAAGACACGTCCTCAAACATTTTCTCACACTGACAAGCCTCTTGAAGCCGAGGACTGGCTTCGAGATATGGAGAGGAAATTAATTATTGCAAAGTGTTCAGATCTCGAGAAAGTACTATATGCTCCACACTATCTCACAGGAGCAGCCGCATCGTGGTGGGAGAATTTTCTGCACATGCATCCCAACGAAAATGACATAACCTGGGATGATTTCAAGGAAGGTTTCCGTGGTGCACATATTCCAATGAGTATTATGAAAATCAAGAAGAGAGAATTTGATGACCTCAAACAAAGGAACATGACAGTGTCAGATTACAACAGTCAATTTACCCTATTATCCCGCCACGCCAATGAGGAGCGTATGACTGAAATCAAGAAGATGGAGAAATTCCTTGACGGTCTGGCGCCCACACTTAAATGCCAACTGGTCGTGCACACTTTTCCTGATTTTAAAACGCTGGTGGACAAGGCCATTACTCTGGAAAATGAGAGACGCAGTCTGGAAGATATCCGCAAGCGAAAAAGGGACCAGACTAACCACACTCGCAATCACCGAAGCAAGATAGATTTTAAAAAGGGTGGGACACCCAAATTCTCATCCAATGTCTCACGCCCAATCAAGAATTTTCATGCAAGGGACAAGGAATTCACCTATCGCCCTGGCGTTACTTGTTACGCTTGTGGAGAAGAAGGGCACTATGCCAAACAGTGCCCCAAGCCAAGGAATTCAACCCCAAAGCCGAACAACGACAGCAATAATTCAGCGCCCAAATGAAACAATTTCAATCCCAACAATAACCACAGGAAGGGTCATCTGAACCACGTAACCAAAGAGGAGGCACAAAATGCTTCGGATATCGTACTCGGTACGTTTCCTGTCAACACAATACCTGCAATGGTTTTGTTTGATTCTGGAGCTTCTCACTCTTTCATCTCGAAAAGTTTTGCTTTGCAAAATAATTTTTCGATGCTTCCTTTGGAGAAATCCATAATAATCAAGTCCCCCGGGATTCAGCAAGTTTCTCAGAATTACTGTCAGAATGTGGTCATTGAGTTTGAAGGATTGGAGTTTTACGCAAATCTTATTGTATTGGAAAATAAAGGACTGGATGTCATCCTAGGGATGGATTGGCTAACCACCAATAAAGGTTTTATAGACTGTTTCAACAGGACCGTGATTCTCACACACCACCAAGGGAAGACAATAAGAGTATCAGCCAAGGAAGGAAAAAGACCCCGGCAACCGAGGTTAAATAAGGTGGACGTTTCCGAGCTAAACAAGGTTCCAGTAGTGTGTGAATTTCCAGATGTATTCCCTGAAGAGCTGCCAGGCATGCCACCAGATCGAGAAATAGAATTCCGCATTGAGCTAGCACCAGGAACCACCCCCATATACAAGAAACCATACAGAATGGCACCATCCGAGTTGATCGAATTGAAGAAGCAGATAAAGGAATTACTGGATAAAGGGTACATTCGGGCCAGCTCCTCACCTTGGGGATCACCAATTTTATTTGCCAAGAAGAAGGATGGGACGCTGAGATTGTGTATCGACTATCGAGCACTTAACATGGTCACAGTCAAAAACAAATACCCGATGCCAAGGATAAATGATTTGTTTGATCAACTTGCTCAGGCCAAGGTATTCTCAAAGATTGACTTAAGGTCAGGATACCATCAATTGAAGGTACGAACAGAAGATATCCCCAAAACAGCCTTCACCTCCAGATATGGACTGTACGAGTTCACAGTGATGCCATTTGGATTAACTAACGCCCCCGCATATTTTGTTCACCTCATGAACAAAGTATTTATGAAGTTTATGGACAAATTCGTCGTAGTATTCATCGACGATATTCTGGTATACTCCAAAACACCAGAAGAGCACGCAGAACATCTCAGGATTGTACTAGGAGAGCTAAGGAAACACCAATTGTATGCCAAGTTCAGCAAGTGCGAATTTTGGCTAAGATAAGTAGGTTTTCTAGGCCACGTGCTGACTCAAGACGGTATAGCAGTGGACCCAGAGAAATTCAAGGCCGTACTTGACTGGAAGTCACCAGCCAGCGTAACAGACATACGAAGTTTCTTGGGAATGGCAGGGTATTACCGCAGATTTATTGAAGGATTTTCCACCATATCCAAGCCTATGACACAGTTACTCAAGAAAGATAAGAAGTTTGAATGGACAGAAGCCTGCGAGAAAAGTTTCCAAGAGCTAAAGCGGAAATTAACAACAGCACCAGTATTAATTGTACCCGATATACACAAGAATTTTGAAGTATTTTGTGACGCATCCAGAAAGGGTCTCGGATGCGTGTTGATGCAAGAAGGCAAGGTTGTCGCCTACGCTTCAAGGCAACTTCGCAAACACGAGGTAAATTATCCCACTCATGATTTAGAAATGGCAGCAGTTATTCATGCACTCAAGGAATGGAGGTATTTTCTACTTGGGAATCGATGTGAGATATATACGGATCACAAAAGCCTCAAATACATTTTTACGCAGCCAGAACTAAATTTACGGCAATGCCGCTGGTTAGAATTGGTAAAGGATTATGATGTTGGTATCCATTACCATCCAGGGAAAGCAAACGTAGTGGCCGATGCCCTGAGTCGGAACCCCAGCTCCGACGGGAACAATCTGCACAGCTTGAGGCCCGAATTCCATCAAGAATTTGTCAAGCTCAACTTGATAATGGTAGCAGAAGGCACCATATCAAACTTGGAAATACAACCACACCTTGTGGAGAGAATTAAAGAGGCTCAGTCCAGTCACCCCAGCATTGAAGGAATTAAAAGGAAGTTGAGTATGGGCAAGGCCTCGGAATTCGTCATAGACAATGAAGGAATATTATGGTACAGAGAAAGGCTATGCGTGCCAAACATAGAAGACCTTAGACAGCAAGTTTTAACTGAAGCACACACCACTCCATATTCGATCCACCCTAGAGGAACCAAAATGTATAAGGATATTCAGGAAAGATTTTGGTGGCACGGTATGAAAAGGGACATAGCCGCTTTCATTGCATGCTGCGACTCGTGTCAACACATAAAAGCTGAACATCAGAGACCAGCCGGACTACTGCAACCTAACAAAATACCTGAGTGGAAATGGGATGAAATAGGGATGGATTTTATTGTCGGATTACCTCGGTCACGACACGGGAATGATGCCATATGGGTCATCACTGACAGGTTGACCAAAGTAGCACACTTTATTCCAGTAAAGACAACCTACACCACTCAGAGGCTTGCCAGGATTTATCTTTCCCGCATAGTCTGTCTGCACGGTGTCCCGAAGACTATAATTTCCGACAGAGGCACTCAGTTCGTCTCAAGATTTTGGGAGCAATTACAACAGGCTCTGGGAACCCAACTAGCCTTCAGTACCGCATACCATCCTCAGACTGATGGACAAATAGAACGCGTAAACCAAGTTTTAGAAGACATGCTGAGAGCATGTGTCCTCACCTATGGAACCAGTTGGGAGGACAACCTGCCATATGCCGAGTTCGCATACAACAACAGTTACCAGGTCAGCCTGCAAATGGATCCTTTCGAAGCCCTATACGGAAGGAGATGTCGTACCCCGTTAAATTGGTCAGAGACCGGAGACAGCCGCATCTTCGGACCAGATATGCTCAGAGAAGCCGAGGAAAAAGTCAAGCTAATCAGGGACCGACTTAAGACCGCTCAAAGTCGACAGAAAAGTTATTATGATCGGAAACATCGTAGGGTCAGCTTCGAACCCGGTGAATTTGTATACTTGAGAGTATCCCCGATGAGAGGATTGCAACGGTTTAAGATTAAAGGAAAATTAGCACCAAGATTCATTGGACCATTTTGCATAGTGGCATGAAGAGGCACTGTAGCCTACCAGCTAGACTTACCCGAAGACTTGTCCGACATTCACGACGTGTTCCACGTCTCTTAATTAAGGAAGTGCGTAAGCAACCCAGAGAAACAAGTATCTCATGAGAACATTGACATACAGCCAGACCTCACTTATCGAGAACGTCCCATAAGAATATTAGAGGAGTCTGAAAGGAGGACCCGACAGAAAACCATCAAGTTTTTCAAAGTCCAGTGGAGCAATCACACCGACAGTGAAGCAACCTAGGAAAGCGAGGATTTTCTTCGGACAGAGCATCCACACTTATTTAAGGATCAGCTGAAATCTCGGGGACGAGATTTTTCCTAAGGGGGTAGGTGTTGTGACACTCCAAAAATTTTTTACTTTGGTTTTCAGCAAAAACTTTGTGGTTTTTGAAAAGAGGCCATTTAAAATTTTCCAGAAAACCTTCCTCTTAAGAAACTTTCTTTTCTTTGGCAAGGTTTTTATTCTGGCTTCAAACTTTGGTGTTTGACCTTTTGAAACTTCTTCTCTGTTGGTTCTCTCTCAAAATTATTTTTGGGAGTTTAATCTTTTTTCTTTTAAAAAGAAACTCCATGAAATTTGGGATTTTCATATCTTGGAACCACCATGACTTGGCATTCTTGCCCATGTGGTAAAACCCCTCCAAAACCTCCCCTACAACTTGTGATCAACCTAAATTCTCTGTCCCAACTAATCCAAACTGGTTTTGGATTTTTATTCCAATTATTTTTCCCTCAATTCAATTCTGAAAATTATTTGGAGCCTGAGAGATTTTCAAAGCAAGTGCCCTATTGCATTTGAGTTTTGACCTCAAACCAATTCTCCTGGATTGTCCTTTGAACCCACAACCCAGAACCATCTTGATCCACTCCTCCTCTTTTCAAATTTTTCAAAATTCAGTCTCTGCAAGTTTGGACCAGATTTGCCAAATTTGGTGAAATTCATATCTACACTCCTCCAAAAATTCCACCAAAATTCAGGCAGCCTATTTGAGCAAGGAGAAGCCACTCCACCAAAAATCAGCTCAAGGAAAAATCACCAGAGGCCAATTTCATTCGGTCGAACACCTGGTGGGCACTGTTACTGTTCATAGTTCAGAAAATTCAGTTTTCAGTGTCATCTTCAGTCCGTCAGTTTCAGTCACGCGGCCACAGTGCCCTTGGCACGTTCCTCGCCGCCTCTTCCTCTTGTCCGAAGCTGCACACGTGTGCGTGGAGCCTTCTTGGCGTCGGTAGCGCGCTGGCTCGCCCTCGCCGGCGTCTTCTGCGGCGTCGGGACCTCCCATGGCGGCCGACAGGAGGCACACCACGGCACAACGCCGTTCCGCGCCGCCCATCGCTCCCTGGCTCTCTGCGTGGCCTCATGCACGCCAGCGCACGCCCGTAGCACAGCCACCGTGGCCGGCAAGCACGGAACGCGCTCTCCGCCGCCGACGGGCCCGCACCATCACCGTTCCGTCGAGCTCGCCCTTAACACCCAAACCCCGGCCAGTTCAACACCAAAACGGACCCGTTGGACCACCGTGATGATGCTCGACCCCCTAACCACCCCGACCGAGCACTGTGCCACCGTAATCACTCGCCGGTGATCCTCGTTCACGGCAACCGCCTCGGACCGCCTATATAAAGGGGTCCCGAGCTCACTCTCGTGCACGCAGCACCTCCACTACTCACCAACACCCCGCCAGGCCACTAGGGGGACCTCGAGGAGGTCTCCTCCCCCAGCTCCGGCCGCCTCGCCCCGCCTCGGCCTCCAGCTCGATTCACTTCGGTGAGGCCACCTCCGGCGCCCAAACCTCGTCCGTAGCCCTCTCTTGCACCCAGTAGTCTAACCCCCACCTCAATTTAATCTTTGCAGCCCTCTCCGATGAGCTCCATCCACGCCCGAACCACCGTCCGCCGGAGTTGAGACCGCCGTCGACGTGCTGCTCACCGGCGACCAACACCACCACCCACCATTGCGGAAGGACACGGTGAGCACATTGGTAACCTCTGATCCCCATGCCTCGCCGTGGATCGCCGCCGGCGACCACAGCAGCTCTCGGGCGCCGACGAGCCTCGTCCCTCCCATTTGAAAATTTAAACATGACAAGTGGGACCCGCTGTCAGCCTCTCTGTCCTTTCTAAACGAAGCGTTATCTGAAAACGCCTTCTGCCAAATACGTTTTCTCTTCGGGCTAGCGTAATCGCTACCGAAGCGTTTTCTGCTTTTATAAACTAGCCCCTGGAAATCTTCTGTTTCATTACAGATAAGTCCCTGGACAAAAACCCTTATAACTTTTAATCAGAAAAGTATTTTTGATTGATTCTTTTTCTGTTCTCTTTAAAATTTTGTCTAGTTTTTTATCAGATTTATTTGAAAAATATTTGGTTTACCTTCTGTGCTCTCCTTGGTATTTACGTTAGCGCATATATCTTCTTTAAACGTAGATACCGAAGGAGGTGACGGAGCCGCGAACTTCACCGAGCTAGGCTCCGACTACTCTGAACCAGGCAAGCATGTTTGAACTTTTGATATGATGAGTGTCTTGGCATGTTTTGCATTTAGTTAGTTTCATGGCATGCTGGTGAGTATACCGATGAACGTTATTTTATGTGATAATGAGGTAAGTGAGTTCGATGATCCATACGTGGATGAATGTGAATATGAATGGCCATGTGTTGGCATGAGGATGGGTACGACGGCAGTGTTGTAGCATGCCAGTCTTACGCCAGACTATGTGACTTCAGTGTCAAACGATATCGGTCCAATACCTATCATTTCCTTCCTTGTACTACCACATGTTTTCCGCAAGGAATATGGTTTAGTAAGTTCCAAACCGCTTTCATGGTACACACCAAAGAGGAGAGGCCGTGATGATGGTTCCATGGCCCTGGATTAAAGCCAGTCATCCGGTCAGGGGGCATGGGTGTTTCCGGTTGGGACCGAGAGGGGGGCACCCCTTAGAGCGCGCGTATATAAATTTGATCCCATGCTATTCGAGATTGTGATCTCCCCGTCTCAAAAGTTTTTCTTGGACGATGACTAGGGTGATTCCTAGCATCGAGAGGTAGGATGGGTGTGTACCGGTTAGCTGTGTTTTCTTCTGAAATACCGTAAACGGAACTAGTCCTTCGTGACTACGGAAATCCGTTGACTGTGGGAAAATTTTTCTACAAACTCTGCAGAGTCATATATTCCTCCAAATCATCTCTTCCATGTCAAGTTTCGTTCCTTCTTATCCTAATCAATTGTCAGCTTTGATGACAGAGACTCCGGTGAATCGCATGAGTGCTAAGTCCGGTTAAATGATCACTCCTGTGGATGGACTAACCCGTTTGTTTTCATGAATTGAATGTTTATTATGAGCATTATTTACTTGTGAATAAAAGCCCTTTATGTGATGTCGCTCAGACGTCCGACTGTGGCATTTCTTTTTAAAGCCCTTTCTGCGATGTCGCTCAGACGTCCGACTATGGCATTTATTTTAAGGCCCTTTATGTGATGTCGCTCAGACGTCCGACTGTGGCATTTCTTTTAAAGCCCTTTCTGTGATGTCGCTCAGACGTCCGACCGTGGCATTTCCTTTAAAAGCCCTTTATGTGGTGTCGCTAAGATGCCCGACTGTGGCATCATTTTCCTTATTTTTATTTGTTCACCTTTCGAGGCGTCGCTTCAGACACCCGATCGGTCCTTATTTATGTTCTGTGGAATTTCAGGCGGACTACCGCCATTTTTCCTTTTTACTTACTCGTTATGCCAGTTTTATTTATTGTGCATTAAGGAATTAATCATGTTGCATCCATGCATGCATTCATTATATCTTACGTCCGAACTGTCTTGCGAGTACTTTCAAAGTACTCACTGGCTTGTTGATTTGGCCAGATGCTGACGAAGGCGATCTCATGGATGAAGAGTTCGATAGCGAGCCCGACACTTAGAGGAGTCCCAGTCAGTCTTGTGCGACCCTGGATTTGGCCACTGTTTTATATCCGCTTCCGCTACCAAATAAATTCATCGAGCCTCTCCTCGACGCTCGATGAGATGACAGACGTAGAGTCTTGTATTTCTCTCCCCGCTGTGTTTCTCCACCACCAGCCTATCCTTGAGTCAGTAGTATGTCTCCACACCACTGTGTTCTGTCCGCCATTATGTATGATTATTGGCGTGCTTGTAATAATTTGGTTGAGCAACCGTAGTTCGACCCTGTAATATATTTTATGCTACTGGCTTATTGTATCAAGAATTTGTCTGCCAATGTGGAGGATTTCTCTCATACTGGACTTAAAAGATTGGCTTTTCAATAAATATTTTTATTGGAAAACCGGTCGTGACAATATGGGCGGTTGCTTTATATTTTGCCTAGTGTTTACAACTCTCGCTTTTGATACATTTGGTTCTTTGAGTTGTAACACTTAAACTCGATGGTCGTCTGCTACTTATTTGCTTTTCTGTGATGCGATGATAAATTCGGCATGTGCGATGATAACTTCCGCACTTAGATCATTGTACAAACGTCGATTTTTCATTATACATGTCATTCTCTTAGTTATATCATTTCATGCATGATGAATTATCTTCATAAGTTGAAGAGGATCTCCACAAGTACAACCTGCCATGTGCATTTGCATTCCAAAAGCAAATTACTTATATGCACATCTTCAAGGGGAGCCTTTGCCACTTATGTAGACAATACCCTATCCTTTACAATTTCACATACTTTATCCCCGTTGAAAACTTCAACCAATTTTTCATCAATCACCAAAAAGGGGGAGATTGTAAGTGCATCTAGTGCCACCCCTAGTTGGTTTTGGAGTATTGACGACAAATTTGGTTGAGGGACTAATGCGTTTGTGAGAATTGCAGGATAACGCACGTAGTGTCCCTCATTGATTCGGTTTACCTACCGGAGATGACCCCTAAAAATGTATGAAGACATTGACGACAATGGTGGTATGTGAAGATATTCATATTGAAGACTGTGACATGAGAAGACATTGAGTGAAGACTATGGAGCGCGAAGACTGTGTCGTTTCGTTGTTTCCTTTTTCTTCTTTGTTGAGTCATAGGAACCACCGTACTGTTAAGTGGGGTCCAAGTGAACAAAGTCAGAATGACTAAAGTGATGCTCAACCCAAATCCTATGTCTTCGAGCGAAGACAATGAGAGCAAATCTTATCCAGAACAGGATGAGTCAGCTTTGCTTGTAGCCCAAGTAAAGTTGCCGTGTGTGTTTGAAATCTGACCGTTGGAACTCGTGTCAGTTCCTTAGTGACCCAGGGTCATTTCGGACTTATCAGGTCGGGTTGCCTAGTGGCTATAAATAGCCCACCCCCTACACCATAAATTGGTGGCTGCTCAGAGTTAGTCCATGGCTTTTGTCGTTTGAGAGCAACCCACCTCGAAGCCTTTGAGAGAGAGAAATCCTTGCGAGGACAAAGCCCAAACACCCAGAGCCAAAGAGTGTTAGGCATCACTAAAGTCTTTCTATCTGCGTGACCTGAAGACTTATTACACTTGAGGACTGTGAATCCTCCAGCCGGTTAGGCATCGTGTTCTGAGCATCCAAGATTCATTGTGGATCACCGGTGAACGAAGTCTGTGAAGGTTTGGAAGTCTACCTTGAAGACTTACCAGAGTGATTGGGCGAGGACTGTGTGTCCTTAGCTCAAGGGGAATAAGGCGAAGAAGCGGTCTTCTGAGTTGAATCTCAGCCTCCCGAACTAGACGTACAGTTGTCACAGCAACTGGAACTGGTCCAACAAATCCTGTGTCTTCAACAAGTGACTGGTTCTATCCTCTCCCTCCCTTTACTTTTTGTTTCTCTTCGTGAAGTCATTGCCTATTTGTCGTACCTGTTTGACTTCATTGCTTGACTACTGTCGTTGGTTGGCTTCATACTATCTTCCATCCTGATCCTTACTACTAAGCTGCTATTAGTCTTGTACTTCCACATTATCGCATACTTGACTATGGTTTTCTTGTTGTAGTTTATCTTCCGCTGCATATCAATTAGGTCATTTCTATTGTTTGTCTTTGAAACTTCCACGTTTTGAAGACTTTCATAAAAATCGCCTATTCACCCCCCGTCTAGTTGATAACTAGCACTTTCATCAGCCCCTCTTATAGCGTTGCTAGTTGCAGGTGAAGTTGAAGAATGCTCCATGGTGGACAGGATTATGATGGGATATCACAATATCTCTTATTTAATTAATGCATCTATATACTTGGTAAAGGGTGGAAGGCTCGGCCTTATGCCTGGTGTTTTGTTCGACTCTTGCCGCCCTAGTTTCCGTCATACCGGTGTTATGTTCCTTGATTTTGCGTTCCTTACGCAGTTGGGTGATTTATGGGACCCCCTTGACAATTCGCTTTGAATAAAACACCTCCAGCAAGGCCCAACCTTGGTTTTACCATTTTCCTAACAACCTATTACCCATACCTTGGGTCGGCCAACCCAAGGGTCATCTTTATTTTAACCCTCCCGAGCCAGTGCTTCTCTAAGTGTTGGTCCGAACCGGGCAGCCTGCGGGGCCGCCTCGGGGCAACTTGAGGGCTGGTTTTACTCATAGCTTGACCTATCCGGTGTATCCTGAGAACGAGATACGTGCGACTCCTATCGGGATTGTCGACACATTGGGCGGCTTTGCTGGTCTTGTTTTACAATTGTCGAAATGTCTTGTAAACCAGGATTCCGAGACTGATCGGGTCTTCCTGGGAGAAGGAATATCCTTCATTGACCGTGAGAGCTTGTGATGGGCTAAGTTGGGACACCCCTGTAGGGTATAAACTTTTGAGAGCCGTGCCCGCGGTTATGTGGCAGATGAGAATTTGTTAACGTCCGGTTGTAGATAACTTGACACTTGACTTAATTAAAACACATCAACCGTACGTGTAGCCATGATGGTCTCTTTTCGGCGGAGTCCAGGAAGTGAACACGGTTTTTGGGTTATGTTTGATGTAAGTAGGAGTTCAGGATCACTTCTTGATCTTTGGTAGCTTCACGACCGTTCCGTTTGCTTCTCTTCTCGCTCTTATTTGCGTGTGTTAGCCACCATATTTTGCTTAGCCGCTACTGCAACCTCACCAATTTACCCCTTCCTTTCCCATTAAGCTTTGCTAGTCCTGATACCCATGGTAATGGGATTGCTAAGTCCTCGTGGCTCACAGATTACCACAACAACAGTTGTAGGTACAGGTTATGCGTTGATCTTGACGCGACAATGATGTTACTTGTTTTGGAGTTCTTCTTCTGCTTCTTCTTCAGTCAAGGGATAGGTTCCAGGTCGGTAGCCTGGGCTAGCAGGGTGGATGTCGTTTGAGTTTCTATTCCCATTTTCATCTGTAGTCGGATGGTGCTCTTATGTATGATATTGTTGTATTCGTGTGGCATTGTATTCCTCTTGTCTGGATCCCCATCCATTATATAATGTTGATGTAATGATATCCACCTTGCAAAAGCGTATCAATATGCGGTTCTATCCTTGGTGGGACCTTCGAGTCTCTTTAGGATAGTATCGCATATTGGGCGTGACACATGTAGTTAATGTTCACATGACACCACTAAGGGAATCACAACATACGTGCCATCAAAATATCGAACAAATATCAAGTTCACATGATTACTTGCAACAAGATTTCTCCCGTGACCTCAAGAACAAAAGTAACTACTCACAAATGATAATCATGCTCATGATCACCGGGGTATTAAATAGAATAATGGATCTGAACATATAATCTTCCACCAAATAATTCATATACTAATCAACACTACTAGTCACCCACAAGCACCAATCTAATGTTCTGGTACAAAGATTGAACACAAGAGATGAATTAGGGTTTGAGAGGACATGGTGCTGTTGAAGATGTTGATGGAGATTTCCCTCCTCAAGATGGGAGAGTTGTTGGTGATGATGATGACGATGATTTCGCCCTCCGGGTGGGAAGTTCCCCTGGAGAAACCGCTCCGTCGGAGGGCAAAAGCGCTCCTGCCCAAGTTCCACCTCGAGACGGCGGTACTTCTTCCCTAAAGTCCCCTCCTGATTTTCTCTAGGTCAAAATGACATATATATACCAGAAGATGGGCACCGGAGGTGGGCCGAGGAGGGCACAACCCACCAGGGCGCGCCTGGGCTCCCTTGGACGCCCAGGTGGGTTCTGCCCATCTGGCAGGCCCCCTCTGGTGATTATTTTCTCCAATAATTCTGAAGTTTCAGCTCATTTGGAGTTGTGCAGAATAGGTGGCCTGATGTAGCTTTTTCAGGTCTAGAATTCCAGCTGTCGGTATTCTCCCTCTTTGTGTGAACCTTGCATATTATGAGTGAAAAGGCATTACAATTATTCCAAAAAGCATTATTATGCATAAAAACATTATAAATAACAGCAGTAAAACATGATGCAAAATGGATGTATCAACTTCCCCAAGCTTAGACCTTGTTTGTCCTTAAGCAAAAACCGAAATCGAAAAACATGTCCACATGCTTAGAGAGAGAGAGAGAGGTGTCGATAAAAAAAGAATATGGACATAGAAGCATCATGTATATTATTATACCAGCAACAAGCTTTAACATAAACTTTATCATAGAACTTTTATCATAAAAATTCTATCATATAACTTCTCATGAATAAGTAACAATTCATCACAACATCGAAGTATAAAGCATAACTCTACTGAAAACTAACAAACTATGTTCTTAGTCAACTTTGCAACTACAATTCATCATCTTTTCATGGAAGGGTCATGTATCGGAGCCTTTTGGCAAGTCCACATACTCAACCATCACATAGTCTTCTATGATTGCTAACACTCACCACATACATGTGAGCAAAAAGTTTCAACCAGACACATGGAAAGATAGGGGCTTATAGTTTCGCCTCCCAATGTATTCACCTCAAGGGTGATGTCAACAGTAATAACTCATGCCACCCATATCCCATTGGATATATGTTCCTAGATCTTTCCTCACCACATGATGCGTGCCAAAAGAGAAAATATAAAGAATAGAGGGAAATACTTTGACTCTTGCATAAAAGTAAATACATAAAAGTAAAAGATAGGCCCTTCGCAGAGGGAAGAAGAGGTTGCCATGCGCTTTTTATTTGTATGCTCAATCTCTTAGTGCAAAAGAATGTCACGTTATATTGCCCCTTATGATAGCAACCTTTATTATGCAGTTTATCACTTTTATTATTTGCCATCACAAGTTCGTACAACACTCAGTTTTCTCTTACACTAAATGATCCAACACTTTTATAAGCAATTTTTATTACCTTATTGCACCGATGAAAACTTCCTTGAAGGATCTTACTCAATCCATAGGTAGGTATGGTGGACTCTCAAAACCAGATGTGGGTTTTAGGGTTTTGGGATGCACAAGTAGTATCTCCACTTAGTGCGGAATTTTTGGCTAGCAAAGATGGGGGGCAAGCTCCACATGTTAATGGATCGATGACAATATAACTTCTATGTGAATATGAACAAACATAAATCATTACATTGTCTTCCTTGTCCAATGTCAACAATTTTGGTATATAATATTTTGATGGGGGCTCACAATCACAAAAGATGTCCAATATAGTATATTTGCATGTGCATCTTCTCTTCTCTTATTAGTTCTTTCATGAATTGCAGCATTGACCAATGCTATGTTTGTAAATCTCCAATAAAATTTTCTACTTATACTCTTCCTTATGTGACGTCATTACTTACCATAAGGTTAGCATATGATCTTTTTCATTCATTTCCTTTCTTTTTATTGAACATGGAAGTAAAGAAAAGAAAACTCAAAGTAAACTTTGTTATAAATCTCGCACACGATTACAAGGACAGATCACTAAGCAAGCACTCGAAAAGAAAGGACCGAACTAAACTTTTATTCATCTAAAGCAAAAGATAACTATGGACCAAACTAAGATAAGTAAATGTAAAAGATAATGGAGGTGATACGATACCGGGGCACCTCCCCCAAGCTTCAAGCCCAGGGGAGTGCCAATACCCGATACTCAAGTCTCCTTTGGTGATGAACACGGTGGTTGTGGTGATGAATTGGTAGCAATCTTATCCTTCTGGCCCAAAAGATACTCCAATCTATGGATGATTCTCCAGAGGGCGATGATGTGCTCTTGCAATAGAATATTTTCACGAGTATGATATTTATTTTGCACACGAACTGTTTCAATGATCCAGAAAGCTACAATCTCAGTGGGGGTAAGATGATTGTAGTAAGGTTTAAGGATATCTTATTCTTCCTGCTCCGCACACAAGGCTTGCTCAACCACCGGCGCTTGATCTCCAGTAGCTTCCTTGCTCGTGTCCCCTTTGGAGGCTTCTTTGGGTTCTTCTCTCTTCAATTCAACCTTCATCAACCAAAGCATCCTCTTCTACATTGTTGGAGGAGGGAGTACACATGATGCCTGGCTTAACGGATCTGACAGAAAACAGCAAGAAAGAAGAACAAAAGATTTCTCCATGATACGGTGGTTAGTAGGTTCAGGGGGTATATAAAGACTTTTTTATCTTGGGAAACAAGCAAACGGAAGAAAAATGGAGTCCGGAACGTACCTGTGGTGGGTAAAACCCACCTGGGCGCACCTAGCTTGGCGTTCCCTAGTGTCTTGTGCCCACTAGGGTTACCTTCTATCGGTGCAACAAACCCTGGGTCCGTTGTCCTGACTGTGCACAGGCACGAGATCAAGATTGAAGCACGAACCCAAGAAAGAGTACAAGAAACCAAGAGATTCGAAGGACCAACAAGCATATCAGAGGGACCAAGACCAAGCCAGAAAAGCAAGATATCATCGAGAGGGAGGCCTCCTTTGCCGGGCAGGCGAGCCCGGCAAGGGACGAGGCCGCCCCAGAAGAAGATGAACAAGGCGTCCCGGCAGGGCCTGGCGGGACTTGCAAAGGCTAAATCACCTCACCAACCACTCCACCATGACTCACGTCGTCGATCATTGCGGTGAAAAGCCGTAGAGTGATTAAGTGGCAACCATTCTCCATATGGCAGCCTCCCCTACAGGAAAAACCCACAGATGACACCCATCCCGCGGCGTGTCAAACAAGCAGACGTGGAGCTGGCAAGATAGCCTGGCAAGCCATGTCGGGCAACCAATGATGTGACGTTGAGCGGTGTATTAAATGTGCACTGTGAGCCCACAAAGTTAGGTATGATAGCACTGCATGCTCTCATATTGATGCATAATGACTACTTTGCCATTGTGGCGACCCCTTGATCTATAAAAGGAGGTCCTTGGCAACCATAGACGGTTAAAAGGTTGGATAACTCACACCCCCATACGCGCGTAGTCGTTGCTGCCCTGAGGCAACCCTTGCCGGGCAAGTGTACTACGCTCCACCACGACATTTCCACCATTAATCCACCGAAAGCAGGAGTAGGGTTTTACGCCTCGCGGCGGCCCGAACCTGGGAAATCTTCCCGTGTGATCGTGCTGCCTCACATTTGTCTGCTCTTTGTGCAATGCAACGTCCCCCTGCCGAACCAGCAAGGGGCCTCCTGGTCCGATAGGTGGCCATGGTTTCCCGCGACATCTTTGGCACGCCAGGTAGGAGGATCGCTTGCACGAACCTGAAGACGTGAGTAGCGCGTCACCTTCGTTGCCATCTCCATCTTCGACGACGCCATTGATCATGGCGCCTAAGAAGAAACCAACTTCTTCGGCTCATCCATCGATCTTGAAGGCTCTGCCGCCTACGACCTCCAATGCTGCGGGGTGTGCGGAGACGCACGAGGACGCAGACGCTATTGGGGATGTGGTCGGAGCAGGCGGCACCGCCACCACTTCCCCCATGGCCGACGCAGGAGCAGTAGGCACCAGAGGAGAGAAACACCAAAAACACCTCGATGGCCATGATCCGCTCACTGACGGGCACAGCCGCAGTGATGGCGCTTGGTCTGGGGCGAACCGCCGCCCTCCGGCCGCCCTTGTCACAAGCGCGACTGCGACGCGTGCGCTTTCCCCCGGGCGAGTCGACCATGCTCCTGCACCGAACGCAGCGACTGGCCCTCGAGCGCCTTCGCCGCATCACCCTGCCATCCAGGTGGTGTCGCTGCAACAGTAGGGGCACGGTGCTACCGCCGCTGGCACCCTCAGAAGCCGAGCAATGGCGCGATCGACTTCATCCTCATCCATGCCAAGTACAGCCTCGGAGGCCATGGCGCGGGCTCAGCTGCTGTTGAGGTTTCCCTCGATGGCCGAGTAAGTGGACGAATGGTGTGCCACCATCCAAAGTCTGCTCGGTTCGCTGAAGCTGGGGGCTCACGGCGAGCTGACCTGCCATGGCCTCCCCTAGCAACAACAACGGCTCATGCTGCTGCCCGTATGGAGGGGGCTATCCCCATGGTGCTATCCCCGCCATGGCAGCCAGCACGAGCGCAACCAAATCAAGACCCCGACGAGGTCTCGATGGCCTTCTCTGACCCTCAAGCACATCTAGGACAACGACAAACCCCAGAGGATAGGCGGAGAAGAGACGCGTGCGTCATCAAGCAGCGCTGCGACGACCTGCGCCAGACCGATAGGTGCAACGGCCCTTACGTCGACGAGCCCACGCTCGATGTTGGCGGGTGCCTACCTTTCGAGGTTGGCTGCCCTAACTTTACCCGTGATCTGCGGCAAGTCCGTTGGCCGTCCGTTCAAACGTTCAAGCCAGAGATGCCTGAGAAGTACGATGGAAGGCTGAACCCAATAAAGTTCCTGAGCATCAACACCATCGCTGTTGAGGCTGCCGGGGGAAGAGATGAGAAGATGTTTGCCATCTACTTCCCCTTGGCCCTCAAGTCCAATGTGAGGTCTTGGCTGATGCACCTGCCGGAGAACTCCATTTTGTCATGGGCAGACCTATGCCACTAGTTCATCGATGCCTTCATTGGTGGCCACCAGGAGCCGGGCCGGGCCATCGACCTGCAGCTTCTCCAATAGAAGTGTGACGCCCCTAATTCAATCGTACACTAATCATGCACGCAAACGTGTACGATCAAGATCAGGGACTCACGGGAAGATATCACAACACAACTCTAAAATTAAAATATGTCATACAAGCATCATATTACAAGCCAGGGGCCTCGAGGGCTCGAATACAAGTGCTCGACATAAACGAGTCAGCGGAAGCAACAATATCTGAGTACAGACATAAGTTAAACAAGTTGCCATAAGATTGCTAGCACAAACTGAGATATAGATCAAAAGAGGCGCAGGCCTCCTGCCTGGGATCCTCCTAACTACTCCTGGTCGTCGTCACCAGCCTACACATAGTAGTAGGCACCTCCAGTGTAGTAGTCGTCATCGATGGTGGCGTCTGGCTCCTGGGCTCCAATGTTTGGTTGCGGCATCCGAGAAGAAGAGGAAAACAGGGGAAAAGAGGGAGCAAAGCAACCGTGAGTACTCATCCAAAGTACTCGCAAGCAAGGATCTACACTACATATGCATGGGTATATGTGTAAAGAGGCAATGTAGGTGGACTGAACTGCAGAATGCCAGAACAATAGGGGGATAGCTAGTCCTATCAAAGACTACGCTTCTGGCAGCCTCCATCTTGCAGCATGTAGAAGAGAGTAGATTGAAGTCCTCCAAGTAGCGTCGCATAGCATAATCCTACCCGGCGATCCACCCCTCGTAGCCCTGTGGGAAAGCGATCACCGGGTTGTCTCTGGAACTTGTCTGGATGTGTTTTATTAAGTATCCGGTTCTAGTTGTCATAAGGTCAAGGTACAACTCCGGGTCGTCCTTTTACCGAGGGACACGGCTATTCGAATAGATAAACTTCCCTCTAGGGGTGCACCACATAACCCAACACGCTCGATCCCCTTTGGCCGCACACACTTTCCTGGGTCATGCCCGGCCTCGGAAGATCAACACGTCGCAGTCCCACCTAGGCACAACAGAGAGGTCAGCACGCCGGTCTAAATCCTATGTGCGCAGGGGTCTTGTCCCATCGCCCATTGCACACCTGCACGTTGCGTACGCGGCCGGTGAGCAGACCTAGCAACCTCCATTACAAAGGAAGTTGCGTTACGCGGTCCAACCCAACGAGCACCGCTCAGTCGCTGACGTCAAGAAGGCTTCGGCTGATACCACGACGTCGAGTGCCCATAACTGTTCCCGCGTAGTTGGTTAGTGCGTATAGGCCAGTGTCCAGACTCAGATCAAATACCAAGATCTCGTTAAGTGTGTTATTATGGAGCAACCGCGGACGCTGACCAGGGCCAGGCCCACCTCTCTCCTAGGTGGTCTCAACCCGCCCTGTCGCTCTTCCACAAAGTAACAGTCGGGGGCCGCCGGGAACCCAGGCCCACCTCTACCGGGATGGAGCCACCTGTCCTTCCAGCCCCCTTATCTGAATCACTTGTGGGTACTCAACGAGCTTACCCGACTTTAGTCACCATCTGTATAGTATATGTATGTATAGTATATACCCGGGATCACCTCACGAGTGATCACGACCTGATAGTATAGCAAGGCAGACTGACAAGAATGTTGGGCCAATGATGATAAACTAGCATCCTATACTAAGCATTTAGGATTGCGAGTAAGGTATCAATGACTGTAGCAACAATGACAGGCTATGCAACAGAATAGGAGTAATCAAACAGTAACATGCTACACTACTCTAATGCAAGCAGTAGAGAGAAGAATAGGCGATATCTGGTGATCAAAGGGGGGGCTTGCCTGGTTGCTCTGGCAAGAAGGAGGGGTCGTCAACTCCATAGTCGAACTGGGCAGCAGCAGCGTCGGTCTCGTAGTCTACCGGAGAGAAGAGGGGGAAGAAATAGTAAATACAATGCAAACAAAAGCATGACGATGCATGACATGACAATGAGCGGTGTTAGGTGTGCCCTAACATGGTAGTAGATGATACCGGCGAAAGGGGGAAACATCCGGGAAAGTATCCTCGGTGTTTCGCGTTTTCGGACAGGTGAACCGAAGGGGGAAAGTTGCAGGTTCACTATGCTAGGGACGCGTGGCGGACGAATGGGCTGCGTTCTGGATTCGTTTTTAGAATTTATTTATTTAATTTAGTTCAACATTATCCAGAACAGTGCATGCTGACGTCATCATGACGTCAGCAGTCAACAGAGGTGTTGACTGGGTCGCTGGCGTGTGGGACCCACCTAACATACTCTATTTAGGTTAACTAGGTTCTAGCTAATCTAATTACTATTTAATTAAACTAACTAGCTAATTAGATTAATTAAACATGATTAATTAACTTAAGTAATTCACTAATTAATAATTTTATTAATTATTTTTTATTTTTATATTTATTTATTTTAAATGTTCTCACGGACGTGGGCCCCCGCTGTCATAGGCCTGGGGGCCTTTGCGGGTGCGCGGGGATACGGGCGTGGACGCCAGCCCGATTGGGCGCACGCCCAGGGGCGCCATGGCGGACGAGGCCACCGAGGCCGGGCGGTCACCAGAGGGGGACGCTGGCGGGAGAGCAAGCAGGACGGCGCTGAAGTGGGGCTACGCGGATGAGGCCGGAGCTCGACCGAAGCGAGCTCATGGCGGCGGGAGTGAGCAGGGCGGTGGCGGTGTAGTGAGAGGTCGGCGGTGGCCGAACGCGGCCACGGCGGGCGCGCGCGCAGACGAGGCGGGTGAGGCCAGCACGGGGAGGAGGCCACGGCCCCGGGGTGGTAGCGGGCGCGGGACGACGGGCACGGCCGGTCAGTGCAGCGCGTGGCCAGGGCGTGGCCCGCCCACGGTGAGCGCAGATCCGAAGCGCGCGAGGCGCGGCGATGGTCGCGGGGTGAGGGAGTGCGAGGAGAAGGGGCGGGAGCCCGGGGCCTCACCGGGGTTCGCAGGGTCAAGGGCAGCGTGGCTTGCGGAGGATGACGGGGACGACATGCGTAGGGGGAGGCAGGCCGGTGGGGAGGAGGAAGTAGGCTGGCGAGGGAGCTCCGGTGATAGGGCGGCAAGGTCGAGGGCGACGGGGCGACTTCGGGCGAGGTGGTGGGATGACAGCGACGTCGAGGCGATCCGGCGAGGGGCGGTCGAG
>NC_041391.1:397397460-397441362 GCF_002162155.2 Triticum dicoccoides | reverse complement strand
GAGGTGTCGGCGCGTCGGGGTCGGGGGCATCGACGTTGGGTGCCTCCGATCCAGATCCTGGGGGATCGGGGGGAGTGGGGGGAGAATGGGGGAGGGTGGGGGTACTGGGCTAGGGTTTCGTGTGCGTGGGGGTTATAAAGCCGGGATGGGCTGGCTGGGCCGCGTGGGTGGCCAGCTGGGCCTGTTGGCCCACTTAGCCGGGGGTCCTCTTTTTTTTGAATTATCTTTTACCTTTTTATTTATTTTCTTTCCTGTTTTCTTTTTTTTAACTTCCAATTTATTTTAACTCTATTAAGATAATTAACTAGCGCCAAAATTAGTGTTGTAAATTATGCCTCTGCCATAAAAAGTTTGACTACCAAATAAATTAGTTTAGAATTTTATAAAATACAAAAGTCATTTATTTAATCGTTTTAGACACTGCGTTAATTACTTTTGGGCATTTAAACAAGTTTTTAAAAATGTGGTTTCTCCACCATTATTACCCATGAACTATTAAACACGTTTAGAGCATTTTAGTTTTAATGTTTGGAAACTTTGATTGTTTGGCTTAAATTGAAATTTGAATTTGAATCAGGTTTGAACTAACATGAGATTAACAACTGTAACCATGGTGACGTGGCATCATTAACGAGGGATGACTGTAGCCTAATTATCCGGGCGTCACAAGAAGGAAGGAGAAACCCGCTGTAAGTATTTATGGAGATTCAGCAAAGTTTGTAGAAATATTCCAAATATCCATCAAACAGCTGTGATAGTGCCTTCCAATCCAATGTGCGCAACCGCTGGACTCGTTCTAAGATGAACGTGTGGTTGCCGAAGACTGTGAAGGAGCTCTACACATTAGTGGATAAGTGTGCTTGAATGGAGGAGGGAAGGAAGTTGCCCGGAGAGGAAGATTGCATCAATCTTGATTCAGAGGATAATGATGAATTAACCATTCAGAAGAAGAGCAAGAAGCATAGTAAGAAGCGGAGGGATAAGGCAGTGATGACTGTTGAAGGATCAGGCACCCCTAGTACTGGCAAGATCGCCGAGGCTGAGTTCCCCGGCATGGAGACTGCCATGTGCGCTGATTGCCGGGAAGCTACGGCTGCCGAGAAGGCCGGGAAGGGTGATGGGTTGTACTGCAAGATCCATCGGACCAAGGGCCACGACCTTCAAGAGTGCTATCAGGTTGAGCAGTTGGTCAAGAGATAGAGAGCTGAGTATGAGAAGTGTGACAAGGACAAAGGTCAGAATGCCGCTGGCGGTGAAGCAAATTGCCCCGGCAAACCCTTTCGGAGCAAAGGAAAACCCGCCAGGGGTCAGGTGAAGGATGCCTGTGATGATGAGAGTGATGGAGGGGATGAGGAAGAAACTAGTGAGCAAGAGCTGAAGGCCTACCTGTCCTCTGTGCCTACCTTGGTTACTCCCAAACCACAGGAGCCGATGTTGCTATACTTAGCGGTAACCAACCAAGTGGTCAGTGCAGCCTTGGTAGCACAGCGAGAAGTGGATGAGTCAGAGAGTGAGCAGAGACCAGCAGAGTCAGATAAGGATCAGGACAGCAGTGAGCACGACAACGAGGGCAACCCCAAGGACGTGGCGGGGAAGAAAGTGGTGCAACACCCAGTGTACTTCATCAGCTCCTTGTTACAGGGGGCTAGATTGAGGTACGCTAGCGTGCAAAAGTTGACCTTTGGTCTCATCATGGCCTCAAGGAAACCGTGCCACTACTTCCAAGCCCATTAGATCACGGTTGTCACTCGTTTCCGTTGCAACGGATACTCCGAAACCCTGATGCCACCGGCAGAATAGTGGAATGGGCTTTGGAGCTATCCAGCTTTGGTTTGAAGTTTGAAAGCACATCAACTATCCAGAGCAGGCGTTGGCAGAGTTTATTGCAGAATGGACGCCAACCCCTGATGAGGAAGTGATAGAGACAGTTATCCCCGGCAAGGAATCGCTCCAAGAATGGATTATGTATTTTGATGGTGCTTTTTCCCTACAAGGTGCAGAGGTTGGTGTGCTTCTTGTCGCCCCCTCCGGGGAGCACTTGAAGTACATCATCCAAATGCATTTTTTGCCCGGGAAGAAGCAACCAACAATACATCATAGTATGAAGGGCTCCTTGTCGGGCTCAGGATTGCAGCAGAATATGGAATTAAGAAGTTGATCATTCGAGGAGATTCACAGCTGGTGGTGGGACAAGCCAACAAGGATTACCAAAGTCCATTGGTGGAGGCTTACGTCGAGGAAGTGAGAAGATTGGAGGAGCACTTTGATGGATTGCAAAGAGAGCATGTACCCTGTGTGGAAAACAGCATAGCTGATCATCTATCAAAGTGTGGTGCGCAAAAGCTTCATGTGGAACTAGGAAGTTTTGTTCTCCGTCTTACTCAGCCCTCCGTATCCCCAGCAACAATGGCCTGGAAGAAGAGAAAGTTGGACACTGGTAAGCCTCTCCCGGTAGAGCCGTCCGCTCCTAGCAGAGACCCTGCCGGAAACAACTCCTCTCACAGCCTGTCGGACCACCCCCTTCAGCCGGGCCCATGGACCACGCGTATGAGGCATGTGCTCCCGCAGCAGAGGAGATGCTATTAGTCCTCGTTGCCGAGCCCCAGGCTCCAGCTTGAGCAAGGCACATTGTCCACTTCCTCCAAACCAGAGAGCTTCCCGATGACTAATACGAAGCTGAAAAGTAGTCCGGAGGGCCAGTACGTATTAGTTTGTCGATGACACTCTGTACAGAAGGAGGCCCAACAGTCTGAAATTGAAGTGCTTCTGCCGGGAAGAAGGAAAGGAACTGCTGGCTGAGATACACAAAGGAATGTGCAGCTCCCACATTGGATCAAGGGCATTAGTTGGGAAAGCATTCCGGCAAGGATTCTATTGTCCCACAGCCCTCCAAGATGTGGTCGATCTAGTCACCAAGTGTGAAGCCTGCCAGTTCCATTAAAAACCCACCTGCCTACCCAAGCTCTTCAGACAATCCCTCTATCATGGCCATTTTCGGTCTGGGGGCTCGATATCCTTGGCCCCTTCCCCCGAGCAATTGGGGCTTTGAATTCTTCTTCATTGCCATCAACAAGTATACAAAGTGGCCGGAAGTGACTACCGTGAGAAAGGTGATTGGTCAGTCAACTATCAAGTTCTTGAAAGATCTAGTGTGTTGTTTTGGAGTTCTGGCAAGGATCATCACCTACAACGGCAGCCAGTTCACGAGCCGCGCCTTCATGCAATATGTTCATGCCCTCGGATGCAAGATCTCATTTGCCTCTATGTCATACCCCCGGGGCAATGTGTCGGATATCAGGTTCCGGCAAAACCCTTAAGGTTCAAACTCTGGGGTGCACGCGAAGATCTTCCCCCTACAAATCCATGTCCCAACGCCTCGTCGTGAATTTAGGCTACACAATGAACACAAGGGACACAAGGTTTGTACTAGTTCGGGCCACTGTTGTGGTGTAATACGCTACTCTAGTTTGTGTTGTGGTGGATTGCCTTAGGGGCTGATGATGAACAGTACAGAGGAAGAACAGCCTCGCGAGAGGTGTTCTTGAGCTGGTGCGGTGTTCTTCTTGGGAAGGATTCGATCATCCTTGGATGAGATGATCCCCTCTACTTTGGTGACTAGCCCTATATATAGAGGACCTGGTCCTCTTCCCAATTATTGAGCGGGAAGGGAGCCAACAACGGCCATTTTGAAGGGGAACAGCCAGTACAAGTTATCCTGACTAAAGTTGGTCTTCAACCGCCAAAGGCACTGGCGATGATGCCGTCTTGGGCTCCACGGTGACCTCCGTCCTACTGCTCTGCTGGTCTTGGTCTCGTTGCACCGAAGTGGTAATCTTTGCTTGATGCCTCGGTACTCCGCGCCTGCACTTGCCCCCTTTGCACCAAAGAGGAAACGGGGACACTGCGCAGGCTAGCGCCCGCCTGGCTTTGATCGTCATGGCTTGCGTCATGAGCACCTCGCGAGGTACCCCGGCCTTGATCTCTCAGCCTCCTCGCGAGCCTACCTGATGAGGCCGTCCTGAGGAAGCCTTGCGTCGTCCGCCCCGCGAGGCTTCGCTCCTCGTGAGGGTCTTGAGCTTGGGTTGATGTAGACGGGCCGTACTGGGCCTCTGCTTGAGCCACGCCGCAGGCCGCAGGCAGGCAAGTCTAGGGACCCCCATTCCTAGAACGCCGACAGTAGCCCCCGGGCCCAAGGCACGCTCGAACTTGGCTTAGCAGCGAAGCAAAAGGGTAAGTGCGGAGCGCCGCAGGCTCCAACAACATGTGGCCTTGGTCGCCGCGTGGCGGTTGATTGTACGTGGGCGTCTCCGCTTCCCCATGCTGCCTCGGCAAGTGCCCGTCTGACAAAAGGCTGGCATGGGTTAGGCTTACCTTCATTGCTCTCATTCGCCTTTCTCCAGATCCCCTTTCTTGCTCTTGCCCTCCTGCTTCCGAAATCTCCAGATCCGCCCCATCCTTTCTCCTCCAGCGAGCAATGGCGCCCTGCAAGACTGCGGCCGAGGCTCCACCGGCCTGGTACTCGCCGGCTCTGGATCCCCCCAACATGACGAGAAGAATCTCGCCCTCACGCGCCTGATGACGGCGGCGCAGGGCAGCGAGATGGGGGAGACTGCGCTCCGAGCCGGCTACGCGCAGCCGGAGGACAAGGGGAGCACCAACTATCCCTTCTTCATGAGCGCCATCATCGCCGGCTGGTGCCTCCTTTCTCCGAGTTCTTCTATGCTGTCCTCCGTCATTACAAGCTGCATGGTCTGCATCTTCATCCCAACTCTGTTCTCCTTCTGTCGATTTCCGCCTAGTACTGCGAGGCGCACGTTCGGTGATGCCTTCCGTGGCCTTGCTGCGTGACTTCTTCTCCCTTCGAGTCACTAGCACCCATACCTCGGCGTGCGCTGGCTTTGTTGCGTACTCCAAAGCCAATGCGATCTCGAAGGCTGGGAAGAGGGTCGATGGCTTCCGGAGCAAGTGGGTCATGCTGGATGCCGGATGCATCCACTCTCGGCTGGAGCTACCCATGGAGCAGCCCTAGGCTGATGAGGCGTGGACCCTTGTGAAGCTTGACGACCGGCGAACGAAGCTGGTGCTGGAGAAGTTGAACGCCAACCTGAGGCCGGGCAACATGAAGGCGGTGAAGCTGAACGGGGCAACGCTCCTGAGGGAGTTCCTGGCACATCGGGTTGCTCCACTTCAGGCGCACTCACGCCCGTTATGGAGGCTCGGAGATGCGGACGCCGATCTCCGCCTGAACTCGGAGGCCCTGGCTGATGAAGATCTGACTGCAGCTCTCCGCTTCCTGGTTGGGGAGGATGTGGAAGGTCGGGAGGGACCTCCTGTCCCCTTGTTCCTTCGTGACGACTGGGAACAGGTGGTGAACGCCATGCCCACCTTCAGTGGGAGCGGCCTGGTGCCGGAGGTGCCTCCCGAGGGCCAGGAGGCGGCAGCGCCGGTGGAGCTGTCCTCCGATGATTCCCACGGAGGAGAGGAGGAAGACGAGAAAGAGGAGGAGCGTGACTCGGAGGCGACCACTGGGGAGACGGGGGAGACTTCCCCTTGGCGCAGGGCCAACGTCCTCAGTTCCATGCTGGACGACGATGAGGCTGACACCAGGCGAGGGGGAGAGGACCCGCCCGTGATCCCGAAGAAGGACAGGTCGGGCCTGATCTCCCGAGGGTCTACTCCAGCTCCGGTACTGCCCGAAGCTAGCTCCAGCCCTTCCAGTGCGCCCTCCTATGATGCCGGACCTCCCGAGGCTGTGTCCCGCAAGAGGCTCTCGGGCTTTAAGCTCGGCAGGAGGCCGTTGGAGCTCGCCGCGACTAACCAGTAAGTACTCGAACTCTGCTTTGCTCTTGTTTTTGCTGTCAGGGCTTGATATCCTCTGTTGCTTGGGTAGGCTTCCGCCTGCGGCAAAGAGGCTAAAGGGGGACACGCTGGCTCCGCTTGGGGCAAGCTTGTTTGTTGTGGCCACGCCTTCTCCTGTGGGATGGTGAGGCAGTGGAGCTTACACCTTCCCTGTCCGGTCATCCTCGCGAGGCCAGGAGGGATGCTCTGTCGAGGGGCCAGCCCACGTGGCCCCGCTGACTTTGGAGGCGCCGGTAATTGAAGCTGTCGCTGAGGTTGCCAAGGCTCAGGAGGTCCCAGCCTCCCAGGCCGTGATTACGCGACCGTCTTCTCCTCCTGCTCATCTGGTCCCTGACTCCACTGCTTCCTCCATCGCCTTGGACCGTGCTGCTGTTGAGCTAGGTCAGTTGCGAGAAGATCTCCAGGGTGCCGACCCCCGCCTAGTGGCCGGGCGCTTGTACCTGATTTCTGGCTGGGCTCGCTCCGACGCCTCCGTCCGAGTGGCACCGAGCCAGGATGTGGCGACTTCCGAGTGGCAAGTCGCCACCCAGGCCATAGCCGCTCGCGACGCGGCGTTGAAGGATGCTTCAACTGTCCAGGGCCGCTGCAAGGCACTGGAGGACGAGCTGCAAGGCCTGCGTGATGAGCTCGCCAAGGAGGTTCATGCCCGCCAGGCAAAGGAGGAAGAGATGATGGCTCGGGAGGCCACCATCGGGGACCGCGATGCCGAGCTGTCCGCTGATTGCAGCCGGCTGAAGACACTGGAGCAGAAGCTGAAGGCGGAGAGGGCTTAGCTGGATGCCAAGGCGAAGGTCTTGGCCTAGCATCGCGCGGCCTTTGCGGATTGTGAGGTGAGATCTCGCAGGGTGCTGAAGTTACTTTACGATGATGGTCTGGAGAAGCCGCTGGCCGGAGCCATGGACGGCCCCGCCAAGCTACTTCCCTTCCTGGTCGAAGCACTTAAGGAGGTCGTGACCGGCATAGGCCCCATGGCCGAGGTTGAAGCTCGCGTCCTTTGCTCCACAGCGCTGACGCGGATCCTCAGCCACGTCTACCTTCACAACCCCGACGCCAACCTTGATGATCTGCTGGAGCCTGTGGATGCCGAGCGCTCCGCCGCTGCTGCTGAGGCTGTGAAGGGCCGAGCGGAGGCCTTGCTGGCGAAGTTCCGCGCCTTCGCCACTGCACCCAAGGCAGGTGCTGCTGGTTCCGCAGCCTCGGGAGGTGGAGCTGACAAGCGCGAACCCGCCACGAGTGACGGCACTGCTCAAGGGTGATCCCCTCGCGGCCTCTTTCTGGCTTCTACTCCTGCAACATGCACCATGCCTCGTGGAGGCATTTAAACTTGTGTCTGGTATCGTGAGGACAATTTATGGTTTGTAATATTTTCTTCTGAATTTGCGAGATTTTGCGGTTTCCTTCCTATTTGCTTTGTGTTCTATGTCGGTAGGGCCCGGCCCCACGCATACCTCAGCCGCCGTTAGCCCCGACCGGATCACCAGGATGGGACCAAGGAGTGAGGGGCTACATGGCAAGTTAGGCTCCTGAGTCGCGATGCTCAGGAGTCCCCCTTGACATCCAAACAACAAATAGGGAGGGGGTGTAGGAGTAGATCTGTCGTTCTACGTCGGCAGGGCCCGGCCCCGCGCATACCTCAACCGACGTTAGCCATTCGGAACTAAGGTGTGAGGGGCTACGTAACCAGTTAGGCTCCTGAGTCGCGATGCTCAGGAGTCCCCCTTGACACGCAAACGGTCTTCATACCTTGGCTCCGCTCGGGGAGGGGCGCGCGATGACCAGGTCTGAGGGACCTGGCTGGGTGGTGTGCGCTCGGGCGTGACCCGGGCGCAGCCCCCCGTGTCCAGCCCCCTCACGTGGAGCTCCCGAGTGGAGGCGTTGCGATGGGGCTAGACACTGAGCTCTGGGCTCCCTGAGGTTGATACAGCCGTGAGTCGCCCTCAGTTGTTCATCACCAGCACGGAGCATAGCGCTTCCGTACGTGTATGGGCATAGCCGCTCCTTGGCAGTGTCATTAGCCAGTGCGGAGCATGGTGCTTCCACTGGTACGTGGGAGGGGGGCCCCCTCTGGGAGGAGCCCCCAGGGCGTGTACAGACCCGCCTTGACACGTGGTCGGCACGCTAGGGCTAGACAAGGTGTATCTTGGCACTCGTGAGCCAGCGCGGGACTCACGAGGCCCTACCTCAAGGCGGGTTGCGCCCGACCTTGAGCCTTGGGTGGCTGAGTGTTCCTGCAGGGTGGTTAGATGCAAATGCTCTACATCCTCAGGTCCCGGCCCTCAAGCAAGCTCAGTCGCTGCTGGTATGCCAGGTCGCGATGCCGAGGACAAGGCCAGGGGGTGAGGGCTGGAGAGCCAGTAAGAGCCCCTGAGTCGCGATGCTCAGCCCCCCCCTTTAACATGCAAGCGGTTTGCATGAGGAAGAAAAAGGGGCCGCGATAGGCGAGAGATGATGATCATAGGCAGGTTAAGCATGAAAAGCAAATTGACTTAGGTAACTGCAGGAAGGATACATGCCACTGGGACAGACCCACGCGACCTGGGAATAATGCAGCCCTGAGGGCGCTCCCAGCTGAAACGCAACTCGAAAGATGTCACCTGATACCATTGTAGAGCTGGTGTTGAGGTAGCCGATAATGCACGGTGAAGAAGCCAATCCTCACGAGCCATCAGATCCCTGAGCCTCGGGAGGCTCTGGGTGTCCAAGCGGCTTCTCGAGGACCATCTCCATCTCCACCAGGACCGCGTGGTGCCTGGCCTCCCGAGCCTCCAGAATGCTCCGCATTAGGCCCTGGTGAGCACCAGCTGTGTTTGGCAGGCCGAAATGCATGCAAACATAGCTGTGTGGTGGACCCTCGCAGCGTCCCACGCGCGAAGGCCAGGAACGCTCCTGAGATGCATCTCGGTTGAGCCCTGGGTAGTCGATGCAGACGCGCAGCTCGCCATCCTCGCCTGGATGGGGGGCTACACCGGGTGGGCCTCGTACGCCGCGCATAACTCTTGATTCCTGCAGCTCCTGAATGACCTTGGTGATGAACTCCTGAGGGTTGGGCCCTCCTTGCCTCATGCCTTCCTGAGGGAAACGTGCCGCGAAGCACGCCTCCAAGTGGTGCCCGAGCGCCTCCCTCATGATCTTGGCAAAGTCTGAGGCCCTCTAGGAGAGAGCCCTCGAGCCTTGCCCGAGGAGGGCGCCGGGCGCGCCTTCCTATGCGACGAAGGGAGGCGCCCCTTGGACGGGCGCAGATCCTGGCGCGGTGCTTCCGGGGATGCCTGCCTCCTGAGGCCTTGAGCTGGGTGATGTCTTCTTCTTCTTGGGAACTGCCTCGAGAGGGTTCCCGCCCTTGCTGTCTGGGTCCTCGACTAATGCAGCTTGGAAGGCACGCTCGCCAGAGCACACCGCATCTTTCTCTTCGCAGGCATCTTGAGGACATTGTAGCCATGGTGAGTCACCGCCATGAACTTGGCCAGGGCTAGATACCCGAGGATGGCATTGTATGGCAGGCGAATGTGGGCAACATCGAAGTCGATGAGCTCCGTGCGGTAGTTCTTGCATTGCTCAAAGGTGACAGGGAGGTGAACCTACCCTATCAGGGTGGTGGAACTGTCAGTGACTCCTAAGAAAGGCTTGGTTCGCTGAAGCTGATCATATGGGACTTGGAGATTGTTGAACGTCTCGACGGATAGAACGTTGAGCCCTGCACCACCATCGATGAGGGTCCTGGTAACTTGCACATTGCTGATGACTGGGGAACAAAGCATTGGGAGGACACCGGTTGTAGCCGAACACTTGAGCTGATCCGCTGAGCTGAACGTGATGGCGCACGTGGACCACCTAAGAGGGCGCATGGCCTCGAGTTTGGGGAGGACTGCATTCACCTCATGAGCAAACTGCTTGAAGATGCACTGAGAGGCTGGGGCCTGGGCATCGCCCAGGATGCAAGCGATAGCACGTGGCTCCTAGAAGCCCCCAACCCCCTCGTCCTGATGATGGTCTTCATTCCCTCTTGGAGGTGGTGGAAGAGGAAGAAGGCCTGCATTGCCCTGCGGGCGATCCTCGCGAGGCTGATCCCTCCAAGCCCCCTCGCGAGGCTGGTCTTGCCAGCAATCCTCACGAGGTCGGTCATGCCACTCCTGGCGAGGGCCTCGGTCATCCCATCGTCCTCCACCTCTTCCTCCTCCTCGGCCGTAGCCCTGATGTTTGCGCTAGGGGCGTCGACCGATGCGTCCTTCTCGAACGGCCCTGAGCTCTTGGCATTCGTTGGTGTTGTGGGTGTGGAGGTCGTGGTAGGTGCAGTATCGACTGCCCTTGGATGACTCCGGCTGGTCCCTGCCGTGCTTCGTGTCTGGTTCTGCTGCGAGCACAGCGGCTCCTTTGCGCTTCACGTCCTTGGCCTTGGCTTTCTTCTCTTCTGGGCCAGCAGCTGGAAGCTCGAGAAGGGAGAGGTGCCCCTCCTCATCCCTTGCGCACTTGGTCTCCAGGCTGAACAACTCCAGAGACGTGCACAGATCCTCATGGATAGCTAGCTCCTCCTTCATGTTGATGTTGTGGACGTCGACAGAGAACGCCCAGATGATGGCCTCCTCGGTCACCTTGGGAATCTTGAGGTGAGCACTATTGAAGCACTGGATGTACTTCTACAAGGTCTCCCTAGGTTGCTGCTTGATGCGGCACAGGTCACCCATGACTGGTGGACGGTCGCGAGTGCCCTGGAAGTTGGCGATGAAGCGGGTGCGCATCTCGTCCCAGGAGGAGATCGTGCCGGGAGGCAAGTTTAGGTGCCAGGTGCGGGCACCATCCTTGAGCGCCATGGGATACCAGTTCGCCATTACCTTTTTGTCTCCGTTGACCGCTTCGATGCCCAGCCCATAGAGCTGTAGGAACTCCGCAGGGTCAGCAGTTTCGTCGTAGCAAGGAGGCAGATCCAGCTTGAACTTGCCCGGCCAAGCAACACTGCGTAGCTCGGTGGTGAAGGCACGGCAGCCTGCGGTGGCCATCGGAGCCCTTTGCAAACGCGGGGCTTGCTCCTGGAGATTCTCGTGCACCGCCGCCACGGGCAGTGCGAGATCTTGACATGCTGGTGCAGGGATGCGATCTTGACGTGCTGGAGCGGGGAGCATGCGAGCGCCTTCTTGGGGATGAGGGATTTCTTGGCAGCTCCTTTCTTATCGCGCGGGCACTAGACGCGGTGGGTCTCGTCTAGGGGCCGCGTGCCTTGGAGCCAGGGCACCTTCTTGGGGAGGAGGTGGCGGAGGCACCTCCTGAGCTGCAACACCCATGTAGGATGGAGGGCGAGGCAGCCAGAGAGACCTCTCAAGGGAGCCCCCTGCAACGCTGACGAGCTCGGTGATACGAGCGAGCCACTCCTCGTAGAGGTCGTCGACTGGGCGGTAGTGTAGGAGCTCACGTGCTAGGAGCACCGCGGCCTGTGCGTCCATGGGAGCGCGACGAGCGTGCGATGACAAACCAGCTGGAGTCAGCGACGGAGTGGCGGTGCGGCCTTCCCGCTGCACCGAGGGATGCAGCGATGATGCTTGCTGCTCGTTCCCCGCCGGGCCGGTGGCGGCGTTGGCGGCATGCGACGGAGAACGACGGGGAGGCCCACCGACGGGAGCCGTCTGGGCGACTGATAACCCACAAGTGTAGGGGATCGCAACAACTTTCGAGGGTAAAGTATTCAACCCAAATTTATTGATTCGACACAAGGGGAGCCAAAGAATATTCCTGAGTATTAGCAGTTGAGTTGTCAATTCAACCACACCTGGATAACTTAGTATCTGCAGCAAAGTATTTAGTAGCAAAAGTGGTATGATAATAAAGGTAACGGTAGCAAAAGTAAAGATAATTGTTTTTGTGTTTTTGTAGTAGTTGTAACAGTAGCACTGGAATAGTGAATAAGCGAAGAATAATATATGAAAACTCGTAGGCAATGGATCAGTGATGGATAATTATGCCGGATGCGATTCCTCATGTAATAGCTATAACATAGGGTGACACAGAACTAGCTCCAATTCATCAAGGTAATGTAGGCATGTATTCCGTAAATAGTCATATGTGCTTATGGAAAAGAACTTGCATGACATCTTTTGTCCTACCCTCCCATGGCAGCGGGGTCCTAGTGGAAACTAAGGGATATGAAGGCCTCCTTTTAATAGAGAACCGGAACAAAGCATTAGCACATAGTGAATACATGAACTCCTCAAACTACGGTCATCACCGAGAAGTATCCCGATTATTATCACTTCGGGGTTGTCGGATCATAACACATAATAGGTGACTATAGACTTGGAAGATAGGATCAATAACACACATATATTCATGAAAACATAATAGGTTCAGATCTGAAATAATGGCACTCGGGCCCTAGTGACAAGCATTAAGCATAACAAAGTCATAGCAACATCAATCTCATAACATAGTGGATACTAGGGATCAAATCCTAACAAAACTAACTTGATTACATGGTAAATATCATCCAACCCATCACCGTCCAACAAGCCTACGATGGAATTACTCACGCACGGCGGTGAGCATCATGAAATTGGTGATGGAGGATGGTTGATGATGACGACGGCGACGAATCCCCCTCTCCGGAGCCCCGAACGGACTCCAGATCAGCCCTCCCAAGAGATATTAGGGCTTGGCGGCGGCTCCATGTTGTAAACCGCGATGAAATTTTTTCCTTGATTTTTTTCTCACCGAACATGAATATATGGAGTTGGAGTTGAGCTCGGTGGAGGTCCAGGGGGCCCACGAGATAGGTGGGCACGCCCTATAGGGGGGGGGCACCACTCTCGTGGACAGGCCCTGGGCCCCCTAGTGTATTTCTTTCGCCCAGAAATTCTTATTAATTCCAAAAAGTGCCCCCGTGGATTTTTAGGACATTCCGAGAACTTTTCTTTTCTACACATAAAACAACATCATGGCAGTTCTGCTAAAAACAGCGTCAGTCCGGGTTAGTTTCATTCAAATCATGCAAGTTAGAGTCCAAACCAAGGGCAAAAGTGTTTGGAAAAGTAGATACGTTGGAGACGTATCAACTCCCCCAAGCTTAAACCTTTGCTTGTCCTCAAGCAATTCAGTTGATAAACTGAAAGTGATAAAGAAAAACTTTTACAAACTCTGTTTGCTCTTGGTGTTGTAACATGAAAAGCCAACATTCAAGTTTCAGCAAATATTATGAACTAACCATACTCACAATAACACTTACGTCTCAGAATTACTCATATCAATAGCATAATCAGCTAGCGAGCCATAATAATAAAACTCGGGTGACAACACTTTCTCAAAATAATCATAACATGATATAACAAAATGGTATCTCGCTAGCCCTTTCTGAGACCGCAAAACATAAATGAAGAGCACCTTTAAAGATCAAGGACTGACTAAACATTGTAATTCATGGTAAAAGAGATCCAGTCAAGTCATACCCAATATAGACCAACAATAATGAATGCAAATGACAGTGTGCTCTCCAGCGGGTGCTTCTAATAAGAAGGGTGATGACTCAACATAAAAGTAAATAGATAGGCCCTTCGCAGAGGGAAGCATGGATTTGTAGAGGTGCTAGAGCTCGATTTTAAAATAGAGATTCAATAACATTTTGAGCGGCATACTTTCGCTGTCAACGTAACAACTATGAGATGGCCGTATCTTTTTGGATCATGGGACTGGGCATCCCTGTTACCGGCACTTCCTCGTGAATGAGGAGCGGAGTCCACTCCTCTTGAGAATAACCCACCTAGCATGGAAGATATAGGCAGCCCTAGTTGTAACATGAGCTGCTCGAGCATACAAAACAGGATTTCATTTGATGGTTTGGAGTTTGGCACATAAAAATTTACTTGGAACGACAGGTAAATACTGCATATAGGAAGGTACAGTGGACTCATATGGAACAACTTTGGGGTTTAAGGAGTTTGGATGCACACGTAGTATTCCTGCTTAGTACAGGTGAAGGCTAGCAAAAGACTGGGAAGCGACCAACTGAGAGAGCGACAACAGTCATAAACATGCATTAAAATTAATTCACACCGAGTACAAGCATGAGTAGGATATAATCCACCATGAACATAAATATCATCAAGGCTATGTTGATTTCTTTCAACTACATGCGTGAACATGTGCCAAGTCGAGTCACTCAATACATTCAAAGGAGGATACCATCCCATCATACCACATCATAATCATTCTAATAGCATGTTGGCACGCAAGGTAAACCATTATAACTCATAGCTAATCAAGCATGGCACAAGCAACTATAATCCCTAAATGTCATTGTAAATATGTTTACTTCATAATAAGCTGAGTCGGAAACGATGAACTCATCATATTTACAAAGACAAGAGAGGTCGAGTTCATACTAGCTTTTCTCATCCCAATAAGTTCATCATATATTGTCATTATTGCCTATCACTTGCACGACCGAACGATGTGTATAATAATAAGAGTGCACGTGCATTGGACTAAGCTGGAATCTGCAAGCATTTAGCTCAAAAGAGAAGCCAAGTAATGTGGGATCTAAATTAAATAAACAATCATGCATATGAGAGCCACTAAGCATTTTCAATATAGTCTTCTCGACCCCCAAAGGAAAGAAAAGAAAATAAAACTATTTACACGGGAAAGCTCCCAACATGTAAGAAGAAGAACTAGAAATCTTTTTGGGTTTTCATTTTAATCTCTACTACAAGCAAGGAAATTAAACTAACTAATTTTTTGGTTTTTTCTTAAGGTTTATCAAACACACAAGAAGAAAACTAGAAAAAGAAATTTAAACTAGCATGGATAATACAATGAAAGAGTATGAGCACCGACGACTAGTGTGTGAACATGAATGTAAAGTCGGTGAGAAATACGTACTCCCCCAAGCTTAGGCTTTTGGCCTAAGTTGGTCTAGTACCGAGGACCGCCTGGCTGATATCCATAAGTGAAACTGGGGTCGTACTGAGCTGCAGCAGCAACCTCCTCCTGAGCTGCAACGTGTTGGCGAGCTGCCTCCGCTCCCCTCTCATATTTAGCTGCTTCCTCCCTGGTAACAACATATCTTCCTTTTGCCTGACAATCAAAAAGGTAGGGAGCAGGAAGAATAACAGGGACGACGTTGTGTCTGTCATAGATTAGTCGATAATGGAGGAATTGCTCATTCCTCTCAAGAAATTGATGATTGAACATAGCTTATTTATCGAAATAAACAAGAGGTAAAATCATACCCCCCCTCTCGTGGGGCTATATTAAGATAATTAGCCACACAGGTTGCATAAATTCCTCCAAATAAATCTCCCTTTCTACTATTATTCTGCAACCTACGTGCAACTATTGCCCCCAAGTTATAACCTTTATAACCTGAAACAGCACTCTTGAGGACACACTGATCAGGGACACACATGTGACATGCTTCATCTTTACCATTAATGCATCTACCAATAAAGAGAGCAAAATAATGTAAAGCAGGAAAATGAATGCTCCCTATGGTAGCTTGTGCTATGTCCCTAGATTCTCCCACAGTAATACTAGTAAAAAAATCTCTAAATTCAGATTTGTGAGGATCATTAATATTACCCCACTGTGGGAGTTTGCAAGCAGTTGTGAAATCCTCTAAATCCATGGTATAAGATGTATCATAAATATCAAACATGACACTAGGAGAATTACGCGCACAGTTATATTGGAACCTCCGCACAAAGGAATCAGTCAATTGATAGTACCGAGGAAACTTATCGTGTAAGAAGTCCTCCATCTCGGCATTATGCACATATGCGTCAAATTACTCCTTGAAGCCTGCTTCGACCATAAAATCATCGGATGGCCACTCACAAGCTCGTACATCCACGTCCCTCGGCAGTTCAACATCTTGCTCATGTATAGCAATCCTTGGCCCTTTCTTTGTCGAGGAACCACCTTGGTACATTCTTCTAAGCATAATTCTTTTTCTGAAAATTTCTGAAATTTTAGTAACTTCAAAATAAAAGTGAATAAAACTAAACAAGATTGGTAGAAACTACTCCTACAAGTGCCTAGAGCCTATATCATGCATTAGAATTTCTTGTGACCTCATAAATTTAACATGCAAGCTCAAGAACATGGTCACCTATGCAGCAAAAATTTGCAATGAATAAAGCACTAGAACAAAAACTAATTGGACCAATGGAGGAGTCACATACCAAGCAATAATCTCCCAAAGCAGTTTTGTTAATGGAGCTTTGAGCAAGGAGATCGAAAATCGCAGCAAAATGAGCTAGAACTCGTGCTTGAGATGGATGGGGATTTTTTTGGGTAGAAGTTGAAGTGCGTGGGTGCTGGCATAAGTGTAGGGGGGCCACCAGGGGCCCACGAGACACGGGGGTGCGCCCAGGTGGGGTGGGCGCGCCATCCACTCTCGTGGCCTGGTGCTTGCCCCTCCTACAGTGATTTCAGTGCCTAAAATCCTCAAATATTCCATAAAAAATCATACTAAATTTGGTGTGCATTTGGAGCACTTTTATTTTCGGACTATTTTTTAATGCACGGATAATTCAGAAAACAGACGGATAGTACTATTTTTGCTTTATTTGTTCTAAATAACAGAAAGTAAGAAGTGGGTACAAAAGGTTGTGCCTTCTAGTTTCATCCATCTCGTGATCATCAAAATGAATTCACTAACAAGGTTGATCAAGTCTTGTTAACAAACTCATTCCGAATAACACGGAACCGGAGGAATTTCGAATAACACTAAGTTACCTCAACGGGGATATGAAAATCCCCAACGATAAGAATATCATACTTTTTCTTGATAGTAGGGAGAGGAAATTCGAAACCTCCAATAATAATAGTTGGAGCTTTTCCAATAGAATTGGTGCTATGAACTTGAGATTGTTTCCTCGGAAAGTGTACCGTATGCTCATTACCATTAACATGAAAAGTGACATTGCCTTTGTTGCAATCAATAACAGCCCCTGCGGTATTAAGAAAAGGTCTACCAAGGATAATAAACATACTATTGTCCTCGGGAATATCAAGACTAACAATGTCCGATAAGATAGTGACATTTGCAACCACAACAGGCACATCCTCACAAATACCGACAGATATAGCAGTTGATTTATCACCCATTGGCAAAGATATTTCAGTAGGTGACAACTTATTCAATTCAAGTCTACGATATAAAGAGAGAGGCATAACACTAACACCGGCTCCAAGATCACATAAAGCAGTTCTAACATAATTTCTCTTAATAGAGCATGGTATAGTTGGTACACCGGGATCTCCAAGTTTCTTTGGTATTCTACCCTTAAAAGTGTAATTAGCAAGCATGGTGGAAATTTCAGCTTCCGGTATCTTTCTTTTATTTGTAATGATATCCTTCATATACTTAGCATAAGGATTTACTTTGAGCATATCTGTTAAGCGCATACGTAAGAAAATAGGTCTAATCATTTCGGCAAAGCGCTCAAAATCCTCATCACCCTTTGTTTTGGATGGTTTAGGAGGAAAAGGGCATGGGTTTCTGAACCCATGGTTCTCTTTCTTTACGGTGCTTCCTAGCAACAAAATCTCTCTTATCATAACGTTGATTCTTTGATTGTGGGTTATCAAGATCAACAGCAGGTTCAATCTCTACATCATTGTTTTTGCTAGGTTGAGCATCAACATGAATATTATCATTAACATTATCACTAGGTTCATGTTCATCACCTGATTGTGTTTCAGCATCAGAAATAGAAATATCATTAGGATTCTCAGGTGTGTCTACAGTAGGTTCACTAGAAGCATGCAAAGTTCTATCGTTTTTCTTTTTCTTCTTTTTAGAAGAACTAGGTGCCTCTAAATTATTTCTCTGAGAATCTTGCTCGATTCTCTTAGGGTGGCCTTCAGGATACAAAGGTTCCTGAGTCATTCTACCTGTTCTAGTAGCCACTCTAACAGCAAAGTCATTTTTATTATTTTTCAATTCATCAAGCAAATCATTTTGAGCTTTAAGTACTTGCTTAGCTTGAGTAGCAACCATAGAAGCATATTTGCTGACGAGGTGAAGTTCACCCTTAACTCTAGCTATATTATCGCCTACGCGTCCTATCTCGAAAGAATTATTCTTTAACTCTCTACCAACATAAGCATTAAAACTTTCTTGTCTAGCCATAAAGTCATCAAATTCATCTAAGCATGGGCTATGAAATTTAGTAGAGGGGATTTCAACTTTATCATATCTATAGAGAGAATTTACCTTTACTACTTGTGTCGGGTTATCAAGACAATATGGTTCTTCAAAAGACGGTATATTAAGACCATGTATTTCTTTAATAGGTGGTAAATTCTTAACATATTCGGCTTTAATACCTTTTTCTTTCATTGACTTCTTTGCCTCTTGCATATCTTCAAGACTGAGAAATAAAACACCTCTCTTCTTCGGAGTGGGTTTAGGAATAGGCTCAGGAGTTGGCTCAATTGGTTCAGGAATTTGCTCGGGAAGATTCCAATTATTTTCATTAGTCAACATATTATTCAATAGTATTTCAGCTTCGTCGACTGTTCTTTCCCTGAAAACACAACCAGCACAACTATCCAAGTAGTCCTTGGAAGCATCGGTTAGTCCATTATAAAATATATCAAGTATTTCAGTTTTCTTGAGAGGATGATCAGGCAAAGCATTAAGTAACCGGAGAAGCCTCCCCCAAGCTTGTGGGAGACTCTCTTCTTTGATTTGCACAAAATTATATATTTCCCGCAAGGGAGCTTGTTTCTTATGAGCAGGGAAATATTTAGCAGAGAAGTAATAAATCATATCCTGGGGACTACGCACACAACCAGGAGCAAGAGAATTATAACAAGTCTTAGCATCACCCTTTAATGAGAATGGAAATATCTTAAGGATATAAAAATAGCAAGACTTCTCATCATTAGTAAACAGGGTGGCCATATCATTCAACTTGGTAAGATGTGCCACAACAGTTCAGATTCAAGGCCATAGAAAGGATCAGATTCAACTAAAGTAATAATCTTAGGATCAACAAAGAATTCATAATCCTTATCAGTAACACAAATAGGTGAAGTAGCAAAAGCAGGGTCAGGTTTCATTCTAGCATTAAGAGACTGCTGCTTCCATTTAGCTAATAATTTCTTAAGATCATATCTATCATTGCAAGCAAAGATTTATCTAGCAGCTTCTTCATTCATAACATAAACCTTAGGAATAACAGGTAATACATAATCATTGGGAGAACCTTCATCATCACTATCATCAATAATAGCATCTTCAATAATTTCATTCCCCCTAACTCTAGCAAGTTGTTCATCAAGAAATTCACCTAATGGCAAAGTAGTATCACGCACAGAAGTAGTTTCATCATGCATAGCAGAAGTGGCATCATCAATAACATGCCACATATCAAAATTCATAGCAGTAGCAGGTTTAGGTATCGCAAGCTTACTAATAACGGAAGGAGAATCTAGTGCAGAGCTAGATGGCAGTTCCTTACCTCCCCTCGTAGTTGAGGGCAAAATAGTAGTTCGATCGTCTTTCAAGTTCTTCATAGTGATCAACAGATATAAATCCCAAGTGACTCAGAGAATAGAGCTATGCTCCCCGGTAACGGCGCCAGAAATTAGTCTTGATAACCCACAAGTGTAGGGGATCGCAACAGCTTTCGAGGGTAAAGTATTCAACCCAAATTTATTGATTCGACACAAGGGGAGCCAAAGAATATTCTTGAGTATTAGCAGTTGAGTTGTCAATTCAACCACACCTGGATAACTTAGTATCTACAGCAAAGTATTTAGTAGCAAAAGTGGTATGATAATAAAGGTAACGGTAGCAAAAGTAAAGATAATTGTTTTTGTGTTTTTGTAGTAGTTGTAACAGTAGCAACGGAATGGTAAATAAGCGAAGAACAATATATGAAAAGCTCGTAGGCAATGGATCAGTGATGGATAATTATGCCGGATGCGATTCCTCATGTAATAGCTATAACATAGGGTGACACAGAACTAGCTCCAATTCATCAAGGTAATGTAGGCATGTATTCCGTAAATAGTCATACGTGCTTATGGAAAAGAACTTGCATGACATCTTTTGTCCTGCCCTCCCGTGGCAGCGGGGTCCTAGCGGAAACTAAGGGATATTAAGGCCTCCTTTTAATAGAGAACCGGAACAAAGCATTAGCACATAGTGAATACATGATCTCCTCAAACTACGGGCATCACCGAGAAGTATCCCGATTATTTCCACTTCGGGGTTGTCGGATCATAACACATAATTGGTGACTATAGACTTGCAAAATAGGATCAAGAACACACATATATTCATGAAAACATAGTAGGTTAAGATCTGAAATCATGGCACTCGGGCCCTAGTGACAAGCATTAAGCATAGCAAAGTCATAGCAACATCAATCTCAGAACATAGTGGATACTAGGGATCAAACCCTAACAAAACTATCTTGATTACATGGTAAATCTCATCCAACCCATCACCGTCCAGCAAGCCTACGATGGAATTACTCATGCACGGCGGTGAGCATCATGAAATTGGTGATGGAGGATGGTTGATGATGACGTAGGCGATGAATCCCCCTCTCCGGAGCCCAGAACGGACTCCAGATCAGCCCTCCCGAGAGAGACTAGGGCTTGGCGGCGGCTCCGTGTCGTAAAATGCAATGAAACTTTTTCCTTGATTTTTTTTCTCCCCGAACATGAATATATGGAGTTGGAGTTGAGGTCGGTGGAGGTCCAGGGGGCCCACGAGATAGGGGGGCGCGCCCTACAGCGGCAAGAGAAGCCCTACGCTTGGCGTGAGCTCGGCGGGCGTCAGCCTTGGATGCGATGAACCCCTACCTGGCGCGCCCCTACCTGGCGCACCCCAACCTGGCACGCCAAATGTCGGACGTGGTTCTGCTTGGGAAGGATTCATCGTCCCTGGATGAGATGATCCCCTCTACTATGGTGACTAGCCCTATATATAGAGTCCCTGGTCCTCTTCCCAAATATTGAGCGGGAAGGGAGCCAACAACGACCATTTTGAAGGGGAACAACCAGTACAAGTTATCCTGACTAAAGTTGGTCTTCGACCGCCAAAGGCACTGGCGATGACACCGTCTTGGGCTCCACGGTGACCTCCGTCCTGCCGCTCTGCTGGTCTTGGTCTTGTTGCACCGAAATGGTAATCTTTGCTTGATGCCTCGGTACTCCGCGCCTGCGCTTGCCCCCTTTACACCAAAGAGGAAACGAGGACACTACGCAAGCTGGCACCCGCCTGGCTTTGATCGCCATGCCTTGCGTCATGAGAACCTCGCGAGGTACCCCTGCCTTGATATCTCCGCCTCCTCGCGAGACTGCCTGGTGAGGCCGTCCCTGAGGAAGCCTTGCATCGTCCTCCCCGCGAGGCTTGGCTCCTCGCGAGGTTCTTGAGTTTGTGTTGATGTAGATGGGCCGTACTGGGCCTCTGCTTGACCCACGCCGCAGGCAGGCCAGTTTGGGGACCCCCGTTCCCAGAACGCTGACACAATGGACAAGCGGAGAGGGAGAACACTGAAGTGCTGCGTGGACTCAAGACAAGAACCTTTGATATGCTGCAGAAGCATGACAGGCGGTGGGTCGAGGAGCTGCCGGTAGTTCTCTGGTCACTCAGAACGACATCAAACCTAATTACCAGGCAGACTCCCTTCTCCTAGGTCTACGGGGCAGAAGCAGTTATCCCCACGATACTCATTTACGGGTCGCCTTGAGTGCTTGCCTTTGACGAAGTAGTGCAAGATGAACACCGGTGTGACGACGCTGTTCTACTCGAGGAGAACCGTCTCCGAACTACTACGCGTGTTGCACGCTATCAGCAAGCCTTGCGTCGCTATCATAGCCGCAGGGGTCAGGCACGGTGTTTTGAGGAAGGTGACCTTGTCCTTAGGCGCGTTCAGTCCGCCAAGGGTACAAACAAGTTGTCACCAAAGTGGGAAGGCCCTTACCGGGTAGTACGAGTCACCAGACCTGGCGCAGTCTCTCTGGAAACCAGAGATGGCACTCGGTTGCAAAACTCATGGAATATTAAGCATCTCCGCATGTTCTAACCATAAGGCACGGCTGTCGGGCCCTACCCGGCAGCCACCCATTCATACAGGCCTTGCCTCAGCTGCATGTAACCCCTTGTAGAAAGCCGAGGCGATGACCCGTACAAGAGAAAACGAAGAAGCGCTATAGGGGGGCCCCCAACCTAGACTACATGCATGCATGAGCATTCCAAGATCACTGCATAAGCATTACATGAGAATCTGCATATGCATATAGATAGGATTGCATCTTGGATTCATTCTCATCCGCATGAAGCTGCAGGTTCTCACTGTGAACTTGGCTTCGACAAGGAGTTGAGAAGATTGCCTGGCACTACGATCCCCGGCAAGCCAATCAAATAAGTTCTACCTCTTGTCCATCCGTGTTCCGTAAGCTATAACTTATGCATTAGAAAACCTCACCACTCCTTTTAAACTTAGGTGCTCCCATCCCTGACTAAATGTTGCTTCGGTTAGAATGGTCGCAGTGGCCTTTGGTGAAAGGAAGTTGGTGGGGGGGGGGGCTAGTCCCTTTGTCTGTAACCCGGCAGATGTGGCTCTCCGACAGACAAAAAGGGTGCCGGCAAGATAGCCAGCCGGGAAAAACTCGTTTATTTACATTAAAGTGGCATCTCGCCTCTGCATGGACATATACATGCACGGGTTCCCGTCAAGGTTTATCTTTTTCATTAACATGCTGATACAAGTACTAGTATTACAGAACACAAACATGGACTTAAGAGATTACAATATTTGAATTAAAATTTGGCAAGTGCCTACAAGTTTAAGATTGAAAAAACATAAGTGCCCCGTAATGCCTTTGCCCCTATCCATCTTCTGCACGACGAGGTCGAAGAGGCAAGAGGCGGGCGCAGCCGGAATCCGGCGCCTCCCCAGGATCAGGACGACGCCACTCCCCTCCAAGGAGGAAGAAACCGGAGGGCAGGCGTCGATGTGGATGGTGATGCTGCCGGAGGATCAGATAGGGGGGGGCACGGAGTTATTCGCAAACACGACTCGTTGGAATGGTTGCCCCTGTTCTTGACGCATCATGGGTTGCTGCCGCCGTCCTCATCATTACCACCTGAAGACCCCGGCGCGGTCGCCACACCGGACACCATGTTCTCTGGGTCCTCCCACAGAGAGCATGGTCCTCCCCAGAAGCCCTGGCGTTATAAGTCACTGCGTGTCCCAGGGACGTATGAGAGAGCAAGAAGCTCTCCTGCTCGGCGAGGAGACGACGCCTAGGAGGAGTCAGATTCGCCTGCACCAATGACGAATCTCTTCCGCGACTCCTCTCCCACACCACGGATGGAAGAAGAATGGGGAGCGACCGACTACCACACATTGTGCCCACTGTCGGTGTCAAAACCGGTGGATCTCGGGTAGGGGGTCCCGAACTGTGCGTCTAAGGGTGATGGTCACAGGAGGCGGGGGACACAATGTTTACCCAGGTTCGAGCCCTCTCGATGGAGGTAATACCCTACTTCCTGCTTGATTGATCTTGATTATATGAGTATTACAAGAGTTGATCTACCACGAGATCATAGAGGCTAAACCCTAGAAGCTAGCCTATGATTATGATTGTTGTTGTCCTACGGACTAAGCCCTCCGGTTTATATAGACACCGGAGGGGGCTAGGGTTACACAGAGTCGGTTACAGAGAAGGAGATCTACATATCTGGATTGCCAAGCTTGCCTTCCATGCAAAGGAGGGTCCCACCTGGATACGGGACGAAGTCTTCAATCTTGTATCTTCATAGTCCACTAGTCCGGCGAAAGTATATAGTCCGGCTGTCTGAGGACCCCCTAATCCAGGACTCCCTCAGTAGCCCCTAAACCAGGCTTCAATGAAGATGAGTCCGGCGTGCAGATTGTCTTTGGCATTGCAAGGAGGGTTCTTCTCCAAAATCCCTAAGTACCTGTTGTAATGAGCTGTGTCCGGCTTCCCATTAATGTTGCACTCATCGGCTTCTGTATTTTAATAATGGCAATCTCCACGTGTCGAGCGATTGTGAGAAGTCAGGGCATTTTTACATTTGCCACCCTGACCACGTTAGTAATCGTCTATTAAAGAGGCGGGGATCCTCAGATCCAAATCGCAACATCTTCCCCCAGCGAGTATCCATCAGTGCACGCCCGCAAAAAGTAATTCCATCATGGCCGGCTGCCGCAGCTCCTCCTCTCGCTCACGCAATGCTAAGCCAGGTGATTGGGAGAAGTGTTCTGTCCCCCACAGTCGATTGGTGGAGTTGCAGACCCAGGGGTTTCTCCCGCCTGCATACATGGTCCCCGTCCGCGCCGGACTAGCCACTTATAATGGCGGGGAGCAAGTAGAGAGTTTTCCCAACCCATCCAGGGGGGAGCGGGTATGCCTTGTCCCTTACTTGCTGTGGGGACTCGGATTTCCAATCCATGTGTTCCTCCGCGGGCTCCTGGAGTTCTACGGCCTCCAGCTGCATAACTTCACTCCTGCCTCCATACTACACATCGCGGGCTATGTGGCCCTTTGTGAGATGTTTCTAGGTTGCGAAGCTCATTTCGAGCTATGGAAGAGGCTATTATGCCACGTACCCCGCACTCAGGTGGGGTCAATATATCAAGTGGGCGGAGCCGAAGTATGGCGCATCGCCGGGACCGGATACCTGTCCGGTACTCCGAAGAAGACATCCAAAGGCTGGCCTTCGGAGTGGTTTTATATGGAGGACGTCCCTCTTCCGGATCCTATTCGGATGGGCCTTCCTGAGTTTGCTAATGCCCCGTTGAAGAAACGCCATAGCTGGCGCCCCCGGAGCCCCCAGGAGGAAGATAACAGAGAGGTCCTTTACCTGATGGGCAGGATAAAAACGCTAGCCAAATCAGGACTGACAATAATCGAGGTTATGTCAATATGTATCATGCGGGGGGGTGCAGCCACTTCAGTATCGGGGGAAACCCATGTGGCACTTCAATGGAGAAGACGATGCCACCCATTGCGGTCATAAAGATCCGAACTCCGCCATCGCTCCGGCGTAAATACTGTCCGATTTGTACAAAGGAGAAGAAGAGGAGTTCATTCGTATTAAGCCACGGGATGGATTCTCCATGTACAACCCCCCAAGCTGGGTGAGGTGCTGTCCTTTACTCTCCGTCCTTCTTGCATTCTTCATCACAAATACTTACCTTGCTAATTCATAGGAGGAACTGCGAAAAGCTGTGAGGGAGGTCCACAACCCGTCTCCATAGCCAAAGGACCCCGACCGGGTCCTCGACCCCGGCCTCAAAGAAGATCCGGACGTATTTGTGGAGCTCATTGACAGGACGTTCTATTAGCTAAGCTATGATGGTGCCTTGGTGGCCATCATAGACGATTATCCGAGCCTACTCCCTGCATCACATGTAAGTAAAACCGGAGTCCCAACTTCCAAGAAGGATCCCTTCTTTACACCTCACCCACCGCACATGTATTGCGTCTTACAGGGAAGGCCATTGGGGCGACGTGCCGAACCCGCGGTGACTCGTCAACAAGGGGCACCAAAGCCATGTAGGCTCAAAAGGAAGGCGGTCAGGACCGAGACACCATCGCAAAGGTATGATTAAAAACCTGCTCCGTGAGTATTATCTTTAAAATATAATAACGTCCGTGGTTCCCGGCAGAAAAAACGCTCGCCGGACTGTGTCTAGAGAGCCTGCTGGCCACCCCTCCACCAGTCGGACTCCAGGGCCGGACTTAGGGGCAGAGGCTAATGTGGCGACAATGCTGGATGTTCCTCCTACAGAGGATGCGGATAGACTGTCCGCTACAAATTCCGAAGTGGAGAGCGCCATGAATCAAAGGTGTCGCCAGGCCGTACTCCGCCACCCTAGTTTCTTCGAAGAGGCGTTCAATGCCTTCAACTCACGAGACGCGTACATTCGAGCTGCTCAAGATGGCCTTGCCAGAGCCACAGACTAGTATGTAAAGGATATACGGGTAACAAAATCTGATAATTATGTATATCAGTAGCCCCTGAGACTTGAAACAGTTGGCACAACTGATTTAAGGATCATTGTATGCATAGGTTCTTATGGAAAAGAATACCCAGTTATCTCAAGAGCTGGAGGAGTGCAAAGCCCAGCTACGGGCCGCAGTTGCCGGAATGGAGGTGTCCAAGAAGGCCTCATTTGGTAATACTTGTCTTGATCGAAAAGAATGTAATGACATGTACCAGTTAGTATTCAGCGTGCATGCAAATCTAACAATAGATTCTGCAGACAATCCCGGAGGTAATCCGGAGATCGTACCGGGGGATGAGCAACATGGTCAACGACAGCTAGAGTCTGGAGTGCGCATGCTTACATGGGTTATTTGGGAGAAAAATGAACTTCATTATGCCCATACCCGGCTGGACATTGAACTAAAAGATGTTCGAGGGCAACTTGCTGACTCCGTGAAGGAGAATAAGAGGCTTCGATGCAGCATTTTTAGTAAGTGCCTGAAAGAACCTTTATAAAGCTCGGCGAAGAAACGGGCTAATAGAGTTATGTCTGTAGGTATGCTGACAGGTCATCCTGAAGAGGAGATGCCCGGATCTACAGGCGATCTTCTGCAAGAGCTCTCACAACTGCATGAACAAGTTCGGCAGGTGATGCAGGGTATTGCCCAGGCCTTGTGTCCATCCGCCTCCCTGCCAGGAAGCATGGGGGAGCTTGTAGAGATGCTCAAGGGAGCGCGGCAGCGCTTTCGGTTATGGAAGATATCGGCCTACCGACAAGGTGCAAGGGAAGCCTAGGCCATGGTGAAGACGTGATACGGCAAGGCTGACCCGAACCACATGGCCGAGGTCGGACCTGTAGGGTCGGATGGGAAAGAGATGCCCGTTAGTCTGGTATATGACCAGGTAGGTTTAGCCGCAAAGTATTCCCAACATGATTGTAGGTTAGACAACTTGTTGGATTGTATAGAAGAAGAATTTAGTCAGTCTGAGTGATTGTGTACTTCACATGACATATTTTGTCCCTAGCCGGATTGTAAATCATTTGTCATGCCGGACCATTTAGCTTCAACCTCCGGACCCGACAGTCCGGAGTGTATCTGAATACCCTCTCAGTTATGTAAAAACCGGGGTATGCGTGGAAACCAGGCGTAGGGGTCATAAGTGCTTGAACAGACAAGTACCCAACTAGCTATGTTATATTACATGGATAGTAAGAAACATCTTCCAGGGAGAATAGTTCCGTTAAGGGTTCCTTTCCCTGGGTACGCATGCATTAATGTGCATGTCGGAACTGCGAAAAGAGACGCAGGATATAAACATCTTGGGGCATGTATTGTAATAGGTAAGAAACATCTTTTGTTTGCCGACCGAATATTCCCTTAAGAACGCTAGCTTTCGGCTTCACCCAGTCTGAGGTACACATCCGGCTGACTCGGCAATAACAATCGCAGAGGTGCTCCCCTTATGCCCTAGTCGAACTAACGGGAACGTAGGGCATAAACACAGGAGCCAGGCAACCCAGCTTGGCCAAAACTTATTCATATCGATGCATATAATGGCGAAAAAAGGTACATATGGAAAAGTGATGCATATGTGGAGGGCATAAAGCTCGAGAGATAATTATATTAAGCTTCTGTATAAGAAGCCCCTAGGTATAATGAGCGTGCATGGCGCGTCAAGATTGTGTAGTCAAGACACACGTTAAGCTTTTAAGGCCATAAAGAAATAGGAAGAAACAAGGAAATAAAGCAGCTATATAAAAGAAGGCGGAGGTAAGGAGACGAACTCAGAGTCCGGCACTAGGCGTAGAATCGTCGGAGTCTGGCCGCGTTCCATGGGTTTGGCTCGAGTCGATTGTCAGATGTGTCACGCAGACGGTACGCTCCTCCAGTGAGAACTTTATCAATGATGAAGGGACCCTCCCACTTGGGCTTGAACTTGTCCTTTTTCTTCTCCTGTAGGCGTAGAACGAGTTCGCCAATGTTATAAGTTTTGGCCCGTACTTCTCTGCTTTGATACCTTCGAGCCTGCTGCTGATAGAATGCGGAGCGGGCTTTTGCAATGTCACGCTCCTCCTCCAGGGTATCTAAACTGTCCTGTCGGTCAAGCTCGACTTCTTTCTCTTCTTACATGCGCACTCGAGGTGAGTCATGAATGATGTCGCAGGGTAATACCGCCTCTGGGCCGTACACCTTAAAGAATGGTGTGTATATGGTAGTGCGATTCGGCGTGGTCCGCAGCCCCCATAATATGGAGTCGAGGTCCTCAACCCAGTGCGTATCTGATTCCTTCAAGGATTGCACTAGTCTGGGTTTGATGCCGCTCATAATAAGACCATTTTGCTCATTCGACTTGACCATTTGTTTGGGGGTGATAGACGGAGGCATAATCAAGCTTAATGCCCATGTTGCCGGACCAAGTTTTCATCTCATCGGCTGTGAAGTTGGACCGTTATCAGTGATGATGCTGTGGGGGACATCGTAACGGTGTTCGACCTCGAATATGAAGTCTATCACTGGTCCGGACTCGTCCGTTTTAACTGGTTTGGCCTCTATCCATTTGGTGAATTTATCCACCATGACCAACAAGTATCTTTTCTTATGACTTCCTCCTTTAAGGGGTCCAACCATATCGAGCCCCCAGACCGCAAAGGGCCAGGTTATGGGGATTGCTTGGAGAGCGGTGGGTGGCATATGGCTTTCATTTGCAAAAAGCTGGCAACCGACGCAATTTTGGATGAGGTCCTGTGCGTCTGCTCGGGCTGTAGGCCAGTAGAAACCTATACGGAAGGCCTTGCTTACAAGGGCCCGAGCTGCGGCGTGGTGGCCGCTGACTCCAGCATGAATTTCTGCCAAAAGTTGCCGTCGTTCCTCTTCGGAGATGCACCTTTGGAGTTCTTCGGTAGCGCTTTTCCTATAAAGCTCGCCCTCGTGAACCTTGTAGGCTTTAGAGTGCCGCACAATGCAACGTGCCTCATTTTGGTCCTCAGGGAGTTCTTGCCTATTTAGGTAGGCTAAGAAGGGTTCTGTCCACGGGGCGATAATAGCCATAATTGCGTAGACCGAAGGTGTTATTTCGGTGGCAGAGCCTCTAATTACGTCGGAGTGTTTGGGATCTAGGGTTGTGTTCGGATCTGGACTAGTATTGCCGGTCTCCCCTTCCCACACCACCGATGGCTTGAACAGCCTTTCCAAGAAGATGTTAGGTAGGACGGGGTCGCGTTTAGCACCGATGCGGGCGAGGATATCCGCCGCTTGATTGTTCCCTCGGACCACATGGTGGAATTCGATCCCTCAAACCGAGCTGACATTTTGAGGACGGCATTATGGTAAGCTGCCATTTTTGGGTCCTTGGCGTCAAAGTCTCCATTTATTTGAGATATTGCGAGGTTCGGATCCGCACGCACTTCTAGGCGTTGAATGCCCATGGAGACTGCCATCCGAAGGCCATGCAATAGAGCCTCATATTCGGCTGCATTGTTGGAGTCTGTGTATAATATTTTCAGTACGTGTTGGACTGTATCTCTGGTGGGGGACATCAGGACAACGCCTGCCCCCAGAACAGCCAGCATCTTAGAGCTGTCAAAGTGCATGATCCAATTGGAGTGCGTGCCATACTCTTTAGGGAGTTCGGCTTCTGTCCATTCGGCGACGAAGTCAGCCAGTACTTGCGGTTTAATGGCTCGCCGTGGTTTGTATGTTATAACGAACGGGAGGAGCTCGATAGCCCATTTACCAATCTGGCCCATGGCATCGCAGTTATTTATTAAATCGTTGAGTGGTACTTCAGAGGCGACCGTGATTGAACACTCTTGAAAGTAGTGTCGTAGTTTCTGGGATGCCATGAAGACTGCGTATGCTATCTTTTGATAATGTGGGTACCGTGATTTGCATGGAGTGAGGACAGTGGATACGTAGTATACCGGCTTTTGAAGCGGGAACTTATGTCCGTCCGTCTCTCGTTCAACGACGAGTACTGCGCTTACAACCTGGTGTGTTGCAGCTATATACAACAGCATGGGTTCGTCGATATTTGGCGCAGCCAGGATTGGATTGCTGGCCAAGAGGGCCTTTATTTCTTCCAGTCCGGCCGTGGCCGCGTCTGTCCACTCGAAGTGTTCGGTGCGTCGAAGAAGGCGATAAAGAGGTAGTGCCTTTTCTCCCAATTGGGAGATAAAGCGGCTTAGGGCATCCACGCATCCAATCAATTTCTGGATTTGCTTGAGGTCTGTTGGGGTAGCCAACTATGACAGAGCTCGGATTTTATTCGGATTTGCTTCAATTCCTCTATTGGAAATGATGAAGCCCAAGAGCTTTCTAGCGGGCACGCCGAAAACGCATTTTTCCGGATGGAGCTTGGTGTCATATGTTCAGAGATTGTCGAACGTAAGCCTCAAGTCGTCTATTAAAGATTCGTCATGTCTTGTTTTGATGACCACATCGTCTATGTATGCCTCCACTATTTTGCCGATTTGTGTTTCCAGGCATGTTTGAATCATGTGCTGATAGGTTGCACCAGCGTTTTTGAGCCCGAAAGGCATGGTGTTAAAACAGAAGGGGCCGTATGGAGTGATGAATGCCGTTGCGGCTTGATCGGATTCCGCCATCTTGATTTGATGGTATCCGGAGTATGCGTCGAGGAAGCACAATGAGTCGTGTCCTGCAGTAGCGTCGATAATTCGATCGATGCGGGGGAGGGGGAAGGGATCCTTGGGGCAAGCCTTATTGAGGTCCTTGAAATCGACACATAGGCGCCAGGATTTGTCCTTCTTTGGTACCATCACCAGGTCTGCTAGCCAGTCCGGATGTTTTATTTCTCTAATGAATCCGGCCTCGAGTAAATTGGCTAGATCCTCTCCCATGGCTTGTCGCTTAGGTTCTGAAAAACGCCGAAGAGTCTGCTTGACTGGCTTGTATTCCTTTAGTATGTTTAGGCTATGCTCGGCCAGCCTGCGTGGTATTCCTGGCATGTCTGAAGGATGCCAGGCGAAGATGTCCCAATTCTCGCGCAAGAACTCCCGCAGTGCAGCGTCTATTGTGGGGTTCAGCTGTGCTCCGATGGATGCTGTTTTTGTAGGGTCCGTTGGGTGGACCAGGAATTTGATTATTTTGTCCGCTGGTTTGAAAGAGGTGGACTTGGGTCGTTTGTCGAGTATCACGTCGTCCCTGTCCACTGTGGAGTGCAGCGCAGTTAGTTCTTCGGTCGCGAGGGCTTCAGATAATCCCTCAAGGGCCAGTGTGGCGGTTTTATTTTCGGCGCGGAGTGCTATGTCCGGATCACTAGCTAGAGTGATGATTCCAATGGGCCCGGGCATCTTGAGCTTCATGTACCCATAATGGGGTATAGCTTGGAAGCTCGTGAATGCATCCCGCCCTAAAAGAGCGTGGTATCCGCTACTGAACGGGGCCACTTGGAATGTGCTTTCTTCGAACCTATAATTCTCCGGCGTGCCGAATACCACATCTAGTGTGATTTTTTCCGCACATCGTGCCTCTCGACTAGGGATGATTCCTCTGAAGGTCGTGCTGCTTTGCTCGATGCGGCTCTTGTCTATTTACATTTTATTAAGAGTTTCCTCGTAGATGAGGTTTAATCCGCTTCCACCGTCCATGAGCACTTTAGTAAGCCGAAAGCCGTCCACAATTGGACTAAGGACCAAAGCGGCTGGTGCTCAAACTGTTCGGAATTGTGGTTCTTCACTGGCATTGAAGGTTATGGCCGTATCGTTCCATGGATTTATTGATGCAACGTTTTAGAATTCGGCAAGGCTGCGGAGTACTCGCTTGCGCCTATTATTTGAGGCGAAAGTCTCGAAAACTGTTAATAATGTATTGTTATTTTCGGCGGGATGATGCTCTGCATTATTGTTGATGAGGAGATCCTCGCTGCTCTTGGCCACCTGCTGGAGTATGCAACATGCTCTAAGGCTGTGTGTTGGTATGGTATCCGGTGTGCTGTGAATTTTGCATGGCCCATTGAGCCATCCCTCCAATACGGGTCCATGCCTTGTAGTGGGCTTTGGTTTCTTTGTAATTGGATCGGGTGACTTGCGACAGTGCACCCTTTTAGTTCGGACGGGGGGTTTAGTGAGAGCCGGAGGATCCCAGATTTTTGTTTGGGTATTCACGGCGCTTTCCATCGCACAGTACTTTGTACTATGGCGCCAAGTCAGCGAAGTGTGCTATGTCACGACGACTTATGGCGTTGAGGATTCCCTTGTCCGTGCAATTTTTGCAAAAGAATGAGATTGCGTCTTCTTCGCGATAGTCCTTAACTTGCTCATTACAAGGAGCAATCTGGCCTAGAGGTGATGTATTGTCTCTTGGGGCTCCTGTCTAATGTGGGAAAGATCACTTGTATCTGGGTGGGTGGGTAGATTTAAGTCCAAACCCTAACCTGATCTGAAACCCAGGGGCAGAGGAGCTTCCGAGCTTGGCAGCTCGGGCTCCGGGATGTTGCCCAATTTTTCTGGCCCGCTGTCCGATTCTAGGTTTGGAGCCTGGGCCATGTCCTCCCGTAGACGGGTATCCGGCTTGGAGAGCTCGGGAATCCGGACATAGTTCGTCCTCGAAATAGAGGAAGAATTGCTGCATTGCTCCTCCACCACCACTATCTGATGGGTGACCAGCGGAGAGTTAATCTCCCTTTGGTCGAGTTTAAGCTAGATTCAATCATAGTCCGTAGCGAATCCCAGAGCAGCGATGCGATCCAAGAGCTCGTTCAGGGAGGAGAGCTCCATTGGATCCATCTGCTCGGTGAATTCGGAGCTGGCGTGGAGGCTGCTTTTGATGACCTGAGAAGTCATTGTCGGCGCGACGGCCGAACTGGCGGTCATGACGAAGCCGCCTAGTCGGAGAGTTTGGCCTACAGCCAGGGCTCCCCCAGAGGTGATGTTGTCCTTGACAACAAGGCGAGCCATCAAGCCTCACCGTGACGGCACAGTGGAACTCTCAATGAAAGCACAAATGTCGGTGTCAAAACCGGAGGATCTCGGGTAGGGGGTCCCGAACTGTGCGTCTAAGGCTGATGGTAACAGGAGGCAGGGGACACAATGTTTACCCAGGTTCGGGCCCTCTCGATGGAGGTAATACCCTACTTCCTGCTTGATTGATATTGATGATATGAGTATTACAAAAGTTGATCTACCACGAGATCGTAGAGGCTAAACCCTAGAAGCTAGCCTATGATTATGATTGTTGTTGTCCTACGGACTAAGCCCTCCGTTTATATAGACACTGGTGGGGGCTAGGGTTACACAGAGTCGGTTACAGAGAAGGAAATCTACATATACGGATTGCCAAGCTTGCCTTCCATGCAAAGGAGAGTCCCACCCGGATACGGGATGAAGTCTTTAATCTTGTATCTTCATAGTCCACCAGTCCGACCAAAGTATATAGTCCGGCTGTCTGAGGACCCCCAAATCCAGGACTCCCTCACCCACCTCGGGCCGCGACATGGTGTCGTTCACATCCCCTCCCACTAAAGTCAAGGCCACGGGCGGCCGGCGGCGAGCACACCGAAGTCGCCACCCCTGGTGTTGTCACGGCGCCGCCTGAGCCTCCCTTTCAAACTCGCGAGAGGCTTCAAGATGGAGCCAGGGGGCTGACCCCAGGCTCTCCTCTTCAACATGACCACCAGCAGCAGAAGACGGAGTAGAAAAAGAATGCGAGAATAGATGACTCCACCCCTCATCCACCCTCCTTTTATAGGAGGGTCGGGGAGGGAAGCCGCTCCCTCAATAGGCGATCACCGTCCTCCTCCGCCAATTCGAGACGACCGGGCCCTCACCTTGACGCTCTCCCGTGCCACGCGCCTCCGTTACCTACCCCACGCGATACATGCAGTATACGTGGCTAAGGATAATGTGACGCCCGGATATTTAAGCTACAGTGAACCTCCGCTAATGATGCCACATCACCTCGATTACTGTTGCTAATCTCCCGTTAGTTCGAAGCCGATACAAATTCAAATTCGAAATAAAGCCAAACATCAAAAGTTTTCAAAAGTTAAAACAAAAATGTTCGGGAGGTGCCATAATTTGCATATGTAAATATGGTGCAATAAACACATTTTTATAAAATGCCTAGATATTTTATAGAGGATGGAAACAACAAAACAATTAAATAAAAAGAAAAGCAGAACCTAACTAAACAAAAAAAAGCCTGCTCCCTTCCGCCCCACTAGGCCTCGGCCCAGCTAGCCATTGGGCAAACCAGGCTGGCCCACCCACGCCTACTAACCCCCACCCGGTCAAACCCTATCCTACCGACACCCCCACTCCCCCACTCACTCGCCTCTCCCTCTTCCCCCCTCTCCTCTCGATCCCATCTGGATCGGGGAGGGGCCCGACCCCGTCGACCGCCGTCGCCCCGCTTCTACCTCGCCGGCGCGCCCGCGCCCGAGGAACCGCCGCCTCCCTGCCGGACAGGCCGTCCTCGACCTCCTCCTCACCGACCCCCCTCTCCCTCGCTCCTCTCTGCCCGATCTGGATCAGGAGGGGGCCGCCCCTATGTCGCCGGCGCCCTCGACAACGCCGCCGCTCGCCGTCCCTGGAACCACCTTGATGCCGCGCCTCATCGCCCGATGCCGTCCGAAGCTACTCCACCTCGCCAACATCGCCGGACCGCCGTCGTCCCCGTCCTCCTTGAGCTCGCTGCCACTCCCCTACACTGTCCGTGAGCACTTCCCTGTCTTCCCGTCCCTGTCGCTCGTTCCGGCCGTCGACGTTGCCGCACATGGGCTGACCGGCCCCTGCCCGTTGCCCGCCTCCAACCGCACACCCGCGACCACCCCTGACCGCTCGCGTAGTGGCCGTAGCCCCCGCGGCTGAGTCCGGCGCCTGCGCCCTGGATTCCCGCAGTCGTCGTGGCCCGACCTCACCCCCACCCCCCTCCCTGCCTGGCCTTCACACCCCCTGGCATCGCAGCTCCAGCTAGTCCCGCTCGAGCGCCCACGGCTCCGGTCCCCTCCACCCCGCCGTCCTGTTTCGGCCGGCGCTCGTGTGGTCCCTTGCTACCGGCGCCCGCGCCCAGCTCTCCCTGGCTGCCTGGGCGGGCTACACCCGCACCCCCGTTTTGCCAGCGCTCGCTACCTGCTAACCCTGCCCGATAGGCCCTTGTGTCTATGACACGTAGGGCCCGCCTTAAAAATAGAATTATAAAATAATAAAAAAACAAAAACAAAAATAATAAATAATTTATTAATTAGTTAATTAATTAACCTAATTAGTTAATTAACACACTAATATCTCACTGACTAATGGGGCCCACACTTAACTAATCCTAATTAGTTTAAAACAAACCCTTTTTCACCTCTGTCTCAATGATAGGTGGGTCCCATTGGACCCACGGGCCAAGTTTGACTCTGGTCAGCTGGGTTTGACCTGCTGACATCGTGGTGATGTCATGATGACATCAACTTTCACTGTTCTGGATAATGTTAGAATTAAATAATTAAATAAATTCTAAAAATAATTAAATCTTTTAAAATTAATATAAAATAAATCGTAGCTCGAATGAAAAAACTTTCTACATGAAAGTTGCTCAGAACAACGAGACGAATCCGGATACGCAGCCCGTTCGTCCGCCACACCTCCCTAGCATAGCAAACACACAACTTTCCCCCTCCGGTTCACTTGTCCGAAAACGCAAAACACCAGGGATACTTTCCCGGATGTTTCCCCCTTTCGCCGGTATCACCTATTACCGCGTTAGGGCACACCTAACACCGCTCATTGTCTTGTCATGCATCGTCATGCTTATGTTTGCATTGTATTTACTGTTTTTCCCCCTCTTCTCTCTGGTAGACTACGAGACCGACGCTGTTGCTACCCAGTTTGACTATGGAGTTGAAGACCCCTCCTTGCCAGAGCAACCAGGCAAGCCCCCCCCCCTTTGATCACCAGATATCGCCTATTCTTCTCTCTACTGCTTTCATTAGAGTAGTGTAGCATATTACTGTTCGGTTACTCCTATTCTGTTGCATAGCCTGTCATTGTTTCTACAGTCATTGATACCTTACCCGCAATCCTAAATGTTTAGTATAGGATGCTAGTTTATCACCACTGGCCCTACATTCTTGTCAGTCTGCCTTGCTATACTATTGGGTCGTGATCACTCGGGAGGTTATCACGGGTATATACTTTACATATATACATACTACAGATGGTGACTAAAGTCGGGTCCGCTCAAAGAGTACCCGCGAGTGATTCACGGATTGGGGGCTAAAAGGACCTTTGTCCCGACAGCCCTCTTTGTGGATCTTTGTGGCGGAGCGACAGGGCAGGTTGAGACCACCTAGGTGAGAGGTGGGCCTGGCCCTGGTCGGCTTCCGCGGTTGCTTCATAATAACATGCTTAACGAGATCTTGGTATTTGATCTAAGTCTGGCCATTTGGTCTATACACACTAACCAACTACGTGGGAAAGATATGGGCACTCGATGTCGTGGTATTAGCCGAAGCCTTCTAGATGTCAGCAATTGAGTGGCGCGCGCCAGATTGGACCGCGTAACGTGACTTCCTTTGTAATGGAGGTTGCTAGGTCTGCTTCCGGCCGCCCTCGCAACGTGCAGGTGTGCAATGGGCGACGGGCCCAGACCCCTGCGCCATAGGAGTTAGACCGCCGTGCTGACCTCTCTGTTAGGCCTAGGTGGGGTTGCGATGTGTTGATCTTCCGAGGCCGGGCATGACCCAGGAAAGTGTGTCCGGCCAAATGGGATCGAGCGTGTTGGGTTATGTGGTGCACCCCTGCAGGGAAGTTAATCTATTCGAACAGCCGTGTCCCTCGGTAAAAGGACGACCCGGAGTTGTACCTTGACTTTATGACAACTAGAACTGGATACTTAATAAAATACACCAGGTAAGTTCCATAGACAACTCGGTGATCGCTTTCCCACAGGGCGACGAGGGGAGGATCGCCGGGTAGGATTATGCTATGCGATGCTACTTGGAGGACTTCAATCTACTCTCTTCTTCATGCTGCAAGACGGAGGCTGCCAGAAGCGTAGTCTTCGATAGGATTAGCTATCCCCCTCTTATTCTGGCATTCTGCAGTTCAGTCCATCGATATGGCCCTTCACACATATACCCATGCATATGTAGTGTAGGTCCTTGCTTGCGAGTACTTTGGATGAGTACTCACGGTTGCTTTTCTCCCTCTTTTCCCCCTTTCCCTTCTACCTGGTTGTCGCAACCAGATGATGGAGCCAGGGAGCCAGACGCCTCCGTCGACGATGACTCTTACTACACTGGAGGTGCCTACTACTACGTGCAGGCCGCTGACGACGACCAGGAGTAGTTTAGGAGGATCCCAGGCAGGTGGCCTGCGCCTCTCGATCTGTATCCCAGTTTGTGCTAGCCTTCTTAAGGCAAACTTGTTTAACTTATGTCTGTACTCAGATATTGTTGCTTCCGCTGACTCGTCTATGATCGAGCACTTGTATTCGAGCCCTCGAGGCCCCTGGCTTGTATTATGATGCTTGTATGACTTATTTATGTTTTTAGAGTTGTGTTGTGATATCTTCCCGTGAGTCCCCGATCTTGATCGTACACGTTTGCGTGCATGATTAGTGTACGATTGAATCGGGGGCGTCACACATAAGGGCATGGTGTGAAGAGTGAATTGGCAGTTTCTACCCCATGCGTTAAACTCATTCACGGGCCATTACTGGAGCGGCCTGATACGTCCATTTTGCATCATGTTTTACTGTTATTTATGTTGTTTTATTGTATAATAATTCTTTTTGGAGTAATTTTAATGCCTTTTCAATCATAAGATGCAAGGTTTACACAAAGGGGGATTCTAGCAGCTAGAAATCTGGACCTGAAATAGCTACGTCAAGCTACCTATTATGCACAACTCCAAATGAGCTGAAACTTCAAGAGGATTTTTTTATGGAATAAATAAGAATTTTTGGACACCAGGTGGGCACAACCCACCTAGGCGCGACCTGGTGGGTTGTGCTCACCCAGGCCCACCTCCGGTGCCCATCTTCTAGTATATAAGTCATTTTGACCTAGAAAAAATGAGGAGAGGACTTTTGGGACTAAGCGCCGCCGTCTCAAGGCGGAACTTGGGCAGGAGCAGTTTTGCCCACCGGCGGAGCGAGTCTGCCAGGGGAAGTTCCCTCCCTGAGGGGGAAATCATTGTCATCGTCATCACCAACAACTCTCCCATCTAGGGGAGGGCTATATTCATCAACATCTTCAACAACACCAACTCCTCTCAAACTCTAGTTCATCTCTTGTGTTCAATCTTTGTACCGGAACTATAGATTGGTGCTTGTGGGTGACTAGTAGTAGTTGATTACTATATGGTTTATTTGGTGGAAGATTATATTTTCATATCCATTATGCTATTTAATACCCCTCTGATCTTGAGCATGATTATCATTTGTGAGTAGTTACTTTTGTTCTTGAGGTCACAGGAGGAATCATGTTGCAAGTAATCATGTGAACTTGATATGTGTTCGATATTTTGATGATATATGTATGTTGTGATTACCTTAGTGGTGTCATGTGAATGTCCACTACATGACACTTCACCATATTTGGGCCTAAGGGAATGCATTGTGGAGTAGTTATTAGATGATGGGTTGCCAGAGTGATAGAAGCTTAAAACCTAGTTTATGCGCTATTCCGTAAGGGACCGATTGGATCTAAAAGTTTAATGCTATGGTTAGAATTTATTCTTAATAATTTTCTCATAGTTGCGGATGCTTGCAAGAGGGTTAATCGTAAGTAGGAGGATTGTTCAAGTAAAAACAAAACCTAAGCACCGGTCCACCCACATACCAAATTATCAAAGTAGCAAACGCAAATTATGCCAACGTGATGAAAGTGACTAGATGAAATTCTCGTGTACCCTCAAGAACACTTTGCTTATCATAAGAGACCGTTTTGGCCTTTCCGTTGCCTGAAAAGGATTGGGCTACCTTGCTCCACTTTTTTTACTAGTATCGTTACTTGCTCGTTACAAATTATCTTGCTATCAAACTACTCTGCTACTTACAATTTTAGCACTTGCAGACATTACCTTGCTTAAAACCACTTGTAATTTCCTTCTGCTCCTCTTTGGGTTCGACACTCTTACTTATCAAAAAGGCTACAATTGACCCCATGTACTTGTGGGTCATCATGGCCCCGCCACCATTGGCTTTACACGACATGCGGGGAAACCGGAAACTGGCCCGAAATCAAGACTAATGAAGAAGCAGAGAAGGTCTCGACAGTGCGCTCGGGGAAGGCCCGGGTGCTTCTGTCGGTGCAACAAACCCTGGGTTTGTTCTCCTGACTGTGCAAATGCACGGGGTCAAGATTAAAGCACCAACCCAAGACAGAGTACAAGAAACCAAGAGATTCGAAGGACAAACAAGCAGATCAGAGGGACCAAGACCAAGCCAGAGAAGCAAGATATCATCGATAGAGAGGCCTCCTTTGTCGGGTAGGCGAGCTCGACAAGGGACGAGGCCGCCCCCTGAGGAAGATGACCAAGGTGTCCCGGTAGGGCCTGCCGGGACTTGCGAAGGCTAAATCACCTCACCAACCACTCCACCACGACTCACGTCATCGATCAGTGCAGTGTCAAGCCGTAGAGTGATTAAGTGGCAGCCATTCGCGAGATGCCAGCCTCTCCCTGGAGGAAAAACCCACAGATGACACCCGTCCTATGGCGTGTCAAACAAGCAGACATGCAGCTGGCAAGATAGCCTTGCAAGCCTTGCCGGGCAACCAACGATGTGATGTTGAGCGGTGCATTAAATGCGCACTATCAGCCCACAGAGTTAGGTATGATAGCACTGTTTGCTATCATATCAATGCATAATGACTACTTTGCCATTGTGGTGACCCCTTGATCTATAAAAGGAGTCCCTTGGCAACCGTAGATGGTTAGAAGGTTGGATAGCTCACACCCCCATATGCGCGTAGTCGCTACCGCCCTGAGGCAACCCTTGCCGGGCAAGTGTACTGCACTCCACCACCACACTTCAACCATCAATCCACCAAATGGAGGAGTAGGGTTTTACGCCTCGCGGCGGCCCGAACCTGGGTAAATCTACCGGTGTGATCTCTGTCGTGCTGCCTCAAGTTCGTCTGCTCTTTGTGCAACGCGACGTCCCCCTGCGGAACCAGCAAGGGGCCTCCTGGTCCCATAGGTGGTCGTGGTTTCCCACGACACCTTCTTAGCTGTTTCTTATTTTCCTAGTCTTTATTATATTCCAAAACTGATAGATAATATTTTACCAGATTTTTTGGAGTCTGTTTACTTACCGTATCATGAACCTCCTCTTTTTCATGATTCTGGAGTATTCCAGAAGGTTTCCTTTATGTGTTCTTCAGGTTTCATAGTTTGGATAATATTGCTTTCAACATTAATGGGCGTACATGAGATATAATGTTTTATTCTTTTCCTGTGACAACCTTCAGGTTAGTACATTTGGCATTATTTATTTTGATGGCTCCAGATCGATAAAACTCCTCGATAACATACGGTCCTTCCCATTTGGAGAGTAGTTTGCCTGCAAAGAATCTAAAACGAGAGTTGTACAAAAGAACATAATCTCCAACTTTAAACTCAAGCTTTTGGATTCTCTTATCATGCCATCTTTTCACTTTTTCTTTACATAACTTGGCATTTTCGTAGGCTTGGGTTCTCCATTCATCTAGTGAACTAATATCAAATAACCTCTTTTCACCAGCAAGTTTGAAATCATAGTTGAGTTCTTTAATTTCGCAACATGGTTTATGTTCTAACTCAGGAGGCAAATGACAAGCTTTTCCGTAAACCATTTTATAAGGAGCACTACAAAAAAAAGACACATCCATGACATTTTGGGCCGAACGAAACATTTTTCTGTCATACTTATGACACTTCTATGACGATAATTGTGAAAAACCCGGTATCATCATAGATGTGGTGGGCTCCTACTTCTATGACAAAAAATCATGACAGAAAATGGGCTTTTCGTCCTGGGCGGGCTGGAGACGCAGCTGCATGACATTCTTTGGGCCGTACATGACGGAAAAAACTGTGGTAGAAGTGAGGGCGAGGAAAATTTCGGGGAGTTCCCGGTTACAGTGGGCGGTCGGGGGCAAGCGATGCGCATTTCTCCCGTACACATACGCGGGTGTGTGCGAGGCGTTGGCTCTAACTGAACCCGAGCGAGGCGTTGTGCTCTAACTGAACCGAGCGATTGCACTGTAGGCTACGTGTTACTGAACCTGAGCGATCGATCGATGGCTGTTAACTGAACCCGATCGACCGATTCCTTCGCTATTGCTGCTAACTAAAGCCGATCGATGCTGCCTCTGGGATGAACTGTGAGCGTTGGGGGGTGGATGAACAGTGAGCGGTGGCGCTGCCTCTAGATGAACAAGACCCCGATCGATAGAGTCGCTTGGGGCTGGATGAACAGGACCCCGTGGAGGGCTGGATGAATAGGACGACCCCGTGTAGGGCTGGATGAATAGTAGACGGTGGAGGGGTGCCCGTGGAGGGGTGGTTGAACAGTAGCAGGTGGAGTAGGGCGCAGTGGAGGCTGGATGAACAGGAGCCCGTGGAGCCTGGAGGAGGTCGATGGTAGCCCGTGGAGGCTAGAGGAGGTCGACGGTGGAGATGAACAGTATCCCGTGGAGTCCCGTTTTGCGGTATGCCACACCCCTCCCAATGAACAGGACCCCTGTTTCGACCGTAGCACTCCAACACAAGTCCGTTTTGTCCGTTTACCGGTACGCCACACCCCTCCTGATCAACAGGACCCCCGTTTCGACCGTAGGAGGTCCGTTTCCTCCGTTTTGCGGTACGCCACACCTCTCCTGATGAATAGGATCCCATTTCCAACGTGGCCGGTCGAAGACAAGGCCATTTCCTCCGTTCTGCGGTACGCCAGGCCTCGTTTTCATCTCCTGTTCCGTCCAAGCCCTCCCGATGAACACGACGACGCATTCCGTTCCGACCCAGCCGGTTGGCTCCCCATGAACACGACGACGATGTTGTTTCTCCGTTCCGACCCAGCCATGTACACGAGCCCTGGCCGTACGTATGCGCGAGTAGGCGTTCGAGACCGTATTTTCTTTCTTGCACACTGGCCGATGTACGTACGTGTACATGCTACGTGCGCGCCTCTAGTACGACACATGCGCGCCTCTACATCGACCAGTATGTACGTACACGTTCGCGACCAGAATGACAACGCTACGTACGCTTCGACCAGGTGGGTCCCGACAGTCAGGCACTTCCTTGCGTGCGATGTAGCTGGTGGGTCCCAAAAGTCAGGGGGCGAATCATTTTTTTCCGGACGCACTTCCTTGTGTGCAAAGATGTAGCTGGTGGGTCCCAGGAGTCAGGGGGGTGAATCGTTTTTTTGGACGCACTTCCTTACGTGCGAAGATGTAGCTGGTGGGTCCTAGCAGTCAGGGGGGCGAATCGTTTTTTTTTCGGACGCACTTCCTTGCGTGCGAAGATGTACCTGGTGGGTCCCAGCAGTCAGGGGGGAACATTTTTTTGCGAAATACAGTGGCCCGTCCAGTGGGTCCCTGCTGTTAGGTGGAGGTATCATTATTTTCAGCGTAACAAGGAGGCACTTCCTTGCTGTGGCCGTGGACCCAGCTGTCAGCCTCTCCACGTACAGTCCACGTCCGATGGAAGTCATTCCTTGACCACGTTGACCAAGCCGTGCCGAGAGCACTACGGCGGTGGACGATGGCGAGGCCTAGGAAGGGGACGACGCGGAGCCGAGGAAGACGCGGCAGTGGAAGCCTGCACGGAGAGGAGTACGAGGGTTCACTGGTTCAGTTGCGGTGTGAGGCTGCCGCCGCCGCAGGGCCTAGCCAGCGGTGGGAATAGTAGGGGCGGTGAGGCCTCCGCGGCAGCATAGCCGGCCACGGGAGGCAGGAGCATGCGGCACGACCGGCGCGGCTTTGGGTGGCTGAAGCAAGAAGACCAGAGGTTGAAGAAGCACTACGGCCGTTGGATGGACATCGTACGGTCACTGGAGCTAGAATCGTTCATATTGACTAAAGTTGACAAAGGCCCCCATCCCAGTTAACTTAGTAGGCCCACAAGTCAGTCTCCCACCATGGTGGGTCCCAGCTAGCAGGGGGAGTATTCATTTTTTTTGTGTAATAAGGAGGCACTTCCGGTGGGTCCGAGCTGACAACGGAGGGAATATTTTTTTCACGAAATGCGGTGGCCCGTCCGGTGGGTCCCAGCAGTCAGGGGGGAAACGTTTTTTTCGCAAAATAAGGTTGCTCGTCCGGTGGGTCCCTGCTGTCAGGTGGAGGAATAATTATTTTGCGTGTAATAAGGAGGCACTTCCTTGCGGCCGCCTGGACCCAGCTGTTAGCCTCTCCACGTACAGTACTCTTCCGATGGAAGTCGATCGTTGACCACGTTGACCACGCCGCGCCGAGAGCACCAGGGCCGTGGACGAAGGCGAAGCCTAGGAAGGGGACGACGCGGAGTCGGGAAAGACGCAACGGTGGAAGCCCGCGCAGAGAGGAGTACAAGGGTTCACTGGTTCGGCTACGGTGTGAGGCTGCCGTCGCCGCAGAATAACAGGGGCTGCGGGTGAGTAGAGGGATGGCCTGGCCAGTGGTGGGACTAGTACGGGGCGGTGAGGCCTTGACGGCATCACAGCCGGCCACGGGAGGCAGGAGCACGCGGCCGACCAGCGCTGCTTTGGGCGGCTGGAGCATGAAGACCAGAGGTTGAAGAAGCACTATGGCCGTTGGATGGACATCGTATGATCACTGCAGCTAGAATGGTTTTTATTGACTAAGTTGACAAAGCCCTTGGTACGCGTCAACTTAGTAGGCCCACAACTCGGATTTGGCAGAGAACATATAGCCCATTTGCGATTTGTAATAATGTACAACCCATTTTTTAATTCTAATGGAATTTACTATAGCCCATTTATAGTTTGTTAAAAGTACAACCCAACTTCTAGCTAGGACAACGATTGATAATTTCAAACAACCGCTCAAAACAGAATTCAAAAAAAATTCCCACATTTTGATGGGATCCGAAATATTTTTATCCGAATTTTTTAGTCAGGTTAAATATAATTTCAATATAATCCACC
>NC_041391.1:397386213-397397136 GCF_002162155.2 Triticum dicoccoides | reverse complement strand
CCGCCGCCGCCTCCTCCTATTGCGGGCCACGCCTCCCCGCCGTGCTCATCGTCGTCGGAGCTTGCGGAGCTCGCGGGAGCTCTCTCCGACCGAATCCACTCGGGGTGGATCAGATCTACCCACCCATCCAACCAAACGCGCCTCCGCCGTCCCGGATCCATTGACTTTCGTGGAGGTAAAAATCCACCGTCCCCAGATCTGTAACATTTTCATGCCCTGTTCAACATGCTATATCTCCTCATCCACAGATCCGTTTTGCATGTATAATATATCAAAATATTCATTGTGAGATGATATTCATTTTGTTCCATTGTGCCATGCTTGTTTGACTCCATCTTGATGCCATTATCATCGTTGAAAGAGTGCATGTTGATGTTAACCTGTTGAAACTGTTATAAATTGTTGTTTTATCTTTTTCATTGCATTTTGTGTATGCGTCCTATGAGCTTGATGTCTACATGACTGTTGAGATACATCATGCCATATTTACAGTGGTGCAATCCATGTATTTTTGTGAGTCTTGTAGTGAGTGCATCGAGCTCCTAAAGTAGGGTACTTGTTGTTGCTGTTTTGCTGGGCTGAATCTGCTATATCATGATGCTATGTAAATCTGCTGCTACAAGTCATTCTATGCATAATCTGGAGATGTTCACTAAGGATGTTTTCTCATACATGTCATTTTCTATCCATCCATGTCCTTGGTTGCATTTATAGCATGCTGTAACTTGCTATTATCTTGCTCCAAACTTGCTAAATAATGTGGCTGTCAGCCTGATTAACGTTAAGTTCAGTTTTGCCATGTGCTTTGCTAGTGATCCATGTACCCTATGAACTTTCTCTTGCCATGATTAGCTTCACAAACATGTCTTCTTACAGCTGATAACCTTGTCATGCCATGTATTTCTCTGTGGTGAGTTGTACAAGATCACAAACATGCCTACTTATCGTTGTTCCTGCCATGTCTGAATCTGTCATATCATTTGCCATGTTTGCATGGATGCTACCATGTTTTCTGTTGATCTTTGGAATTAGTTCAGTAAGGGAGTTTTGTTCTTTGTCTTTAGTATTAGCATGCCATTCCTTGGTTTGCCATGTTAAGTTCTTGCAGCATGTTGTTTGATAGCTCTAAATATTGCAACCTGATGTTATTTCTGCTAAGTCTGTAAACTGTTATTATTTGCAATTTTGCCATGTCCTTTTGAGCATGTTCTAGTGATTTCTGGAGATAGCTCATTGTTCATGTTTTGTCATGCTTTACCAGTTCTTCATGCCCATGCCTTTTGTTCTTATGTTGAGGTACTGTAGCATATTTTTTTGATGCTTGCTAGATGCCTAGTTGCTGTTTTGGACAGCTTGTCCTTTAAACTTGTATAGAGTGTATGTGTTGAACCGTTGCTCCGTTTTGAGTGTGCTCTATATGAAACTTGCTTGATTTTGCATGAAGATTCATATTATCATGTTACATACATGTTTTGGGAGTGTTTTTTGATGTTTTTATGCATTTTGCATCAATGTCATGTTTAACTTGTTTTGCTCATATCTTTTAGGCCGTAGCTCCGAACTAATTGAACTTTATATTTAACTTGACTAGAATTTCGTGTAGATCATCTTGGTGCATCTTAACTTGCTGTTTAACAACTTGAACATAATGTTTGTTCATATCTGGACCAACTTCAAAACTTGCATATGAGGACTTACCGGATTAGTTCTATGTTGTTTCCAGCCTCATTTAAACTTGCCTTGAGGAGTTGTTCTTGTTTGCATCATCTCTTGCCATGAGTAGCCTCATCTAGCTTTGTCATGCATCATGCTTGGTTGTGCATCATGTCTTGTCTATGTGTGGTGTGTTTACCATGTTGTGTGCTTCTTCTCGATAGTTACCGTTTCGTTGCGATCGTGAGGATTCGTTCGTTTACGCTTGGTTCGTCTTCGTGGCTTCATCTTCTTCATGGATTCGTTCTTCTTCCTAGCGGGATTTCAGGCAAGATGACTGCTACCTTGGATCTCACTACTATCATTGCTATGCTAGTTGCTTCGTTCTATTGCTTTGCTGCGCTACCTATCACTTGTTCTTCAAGCCTCCCAATTTGCCATGTCAGCCTCTAACCTTTTTCACCCTTCCAAGGAAACCGTTGTTTGGCTATGTTACCGCTTTTGCTCAGCCCCTCTTATAGCATTGTTATTTGCAAGTGAAGTTGAAGATTGCTCTTGGGTGGACAGGATTATGTTGGGATATCACAATACCTCTTATTTAATTAATGCATCTATATACTTGGTAAAGGGTGGAAAGATCGGCCTTGTGCCTGGTGTTTTGTTCCACTCTTGCCGCCCTAGTTTCTGTCATACCGGTGTTATGTTCCCAGATTTTGCGTTCCTTACGCGGTTGGGTGATTTATGGGACCCCCTTGACAGTTCGCTTTGAATAAAACTCCTCCAGCAAGGCCCAACCTTGGTTTTACCATTTGCCTCACCACCACCTATACCCTTCCCTTGGATCGGCCAACCCGAGGGTCATCTTTATTTTAGCCCCCCAGGCCAGTGCTTCTCTAAGTGCTGGTCCAAACCGAGCGATGTCCGGCGCCCCCAGGGCAACCAGGGTCTATGCCAACCCGACGTCTGGCTCATCCGGTGTGCCCTGAGAACGAGATATGTGCAGCTCCTATCGGGATTTGTGGCACATCCGGGCGGCTTTGCTGGTCTTGTTTTACCATTGTCGAAATGTCTTGTAAACGGGGATTCCGAGACTAATCGGGTCTTCCTGGGAGAAGGAATATCCTTTGTTGACCGTGAGAGCTTGTGATGGGCTAAGTTGGGACACCCCTGCAGGGTATTATCTTTCGAAAGCCGTGCCTGCGATTATGTGGCACATGGGAATTTGTTAATGTCCGGTTGTAGATAACTTGACACTAGATCCGAATTAAAACGTATCTACCGTGTGTGTAGCCGTGATGGTCTCTTTTCGGTGGAGTACGGGAAGTGAACACGGTTTTGGGTTATGTTTGACGTAAGTAGGAGTTCAGGATCACCTCTTGATCATTGCTAGCTACACGACCGTTCCGTTTGCTCTCTTCTCGCTCTTATTTGCGTATGTTAGCCACCATATATGCTTAGTCGCTGCTGCAACCTCACCATTTTACCCCTTCCTTTCCCATTAAGCTTTGCTAGTCTTGTTACCCATGGTAATGGGATTGCTGAGTCCTCGTCGCTCACAGATTACTACAACAACAGTTGCAGGTGCAGGTTATGCGATGATCATGACGTGAGAGTGATGCTTGCTTGTTTTGGAGTTCTTCTTCTACTTCTTCTTCGATCAGGGGATAGCTTCCAGCAGCAGCCTGGGCTAGCAGGGTGGATGTCATTTGAGTTCCTGTCTGTGTTTCACCCGTAGTCAGATGGTGCTCTCTTGTAAGATGATGTTGTATTAATGTGGCATTGTATGCCTTTTGTATGTATCCCCTTCTATTATGTAATGTTGATGTAATGATATCCACCTTGCAAAAACGTCTTCAAGATGCGCTTCTATCCTTGGTGGGACCTTCAAGTTCCTTTAGGATAAGGTAGTATCTTGGGCGTGACAGGCGGGGTGTCGGTTTGCTCAATGGCGGTCCCACATGAAAGTGAAAATGCTAGGAAACACGCCTTCACTAAGCTATGTGTCATGCCAGACGGGTCGTGGAGTACTCCCGATCCCGGGCGTGTGGGGGTGCGACGCGAACGCGGCAGGTCTTTTCCTTTTACTAGAAATGTTCCCATGCGTTGCGACGGATCCAAAGTAGTAGAATAGTAGTATTTGTTCACAAACTTGAAATAAATCACTCTTGTTTTGATATACTCCTAATATATTACTCCCTCCGTACTTAAACATTTGTCTTTTCAGAGATTTCAAATGGACTATCACATACCGATTATATAGACATATTCTAGTGTTTCTAGCAAGATGCCCGCGCGTTGCACGAAGTTGATGGAAAAGGTAAGCACAACTTATAAATTGATGGATGGAGTACTAGTTATAGTGATGCATATAATTAAGCAAAGGGATCGCACATGTCAGTATTGACTGGAACGAGAATGCAACAGCACAATAAGAATTAAGGCCACAATGATGTGATTGAAGTGGTGGTTACAGAAGGAAAGAAGAAAGATGGATCCATGAACGTACGACCTCCTCCTCCTCAACGTAGTGCGCAGGGCCACCGACCGGCGGCTAAGGAGCGGCGGCTTTTGTGGCTAGGTTGAGGTGCTTCTCAGCAAAGGCATCCAAGGCTTCCAGCCGGTTGAGGAAGGCCAACATCGTAGCTTCCTCACTGGCCTTGTAGATACCTATGTACACGATTTGCTCATACACATGGATGTGTAGGTCAACAATTCTTGCAGGGCGAGGCGCCTCACGGCGAGCGCGATCTCCAGGTGGACATTCTTCGTGGCGTCGGCGGGCAGTCGCAGGGCCACCAGGCTGATTAGGGTGGCAGGCAATGAGGAGCCCGGGCGCGCGGGCTGGAGGAGTACGGCGAAGTCGTCCGCGAGATTCTTGAGGACGATGGACTTGTCGCTGGTGGCAACGATCATCTGGTCCAACTGAGAGTCGTAGTTGACGTCGACGGCGGCCATCCACCATCCAGTCTCCAACACCGTCTGGAGACGATCCTCGGCGCCATGCCGCAGGCCGGCGTCGTGGACCATCTGGCACAGCCGCTGGCCGCTCACGCACATTGCTGCCATGGGTCTGAAGTGAGCTCTTTTGCGCTTAGTGTAGGTGCTTAGGCAAATGCTTAGGTGCGTACGATGTGGTAGATACATTGGAATGGAGGGGCGCCTTTATATGAGGGTAATGAGGGCAAACTGTGTTGCATTCACATCGTGCAGCCTCTTTTCCCAGACCTCCTCCCATTACTTCCCTCATGCATTAATTGAAGGAGGATGCATTAGCCGTTCAACATTTCGGGAACCGCTACTCCCTCCCTCGTCTGCATTAAAGCCATATCGGGAACTTTGCCTCCTGCTGTCAAATCGAATACTCCCTCCGTCTAGGTGAGTATTAAGGCATCTTACGAAAACCAAATAGTAAACACATAGGCGTGGTGCATTAACTCTCACGTTGTTTCTTAGTTTTTGACATAAATAGAGGAATCAACCAATAAGAGATGTGGGGCTTTTAATGACTTAAGACTATCAAACATGACATGCAGTGGTCAGTTCGTTGCACGCAATGATATTAATAAGGGAGTACCTAGAACTCATCTAGATGAGATATAATTTGGTCTCATTCACTTTGAAAACAAGAACAAATAAAACCCACATCAGCACACACGCATCTTATAGCATCACATCCAATGGCTATAAAAGATGAATGAGACCAAATTATATCTCATCTAGATGAGTTCTAGCAAAACATTATTAATAATACTTAGTACTCCTGCGCCATGTATCATATGTTAGTATCATGTAGTACTTTATTTATTGCCATGTATGACACATAGTACTCAACTCTCTCTTTCTCTTTCTTCATTTAATTCTATGACACCTCATCATAAATGCTAAGGCTAGTACCATTACAACCAGCCTTAGCAAATACTACCTCCGTCCGGGTTTATTGGTCCTCCTTGTATTTCGTGCCAAATTTTCACCATATATTAAACTAAAAAAATGTTCATGCATGTCATAAAAAATTATTTCTTTGAAAACTTATATTCAAATACGAATCCAACTATATAATTTTTGTTGACATGCATTAATATTTTGTTAGTTAAATCTTTAGTCAAAATTTGGCACAAACTACAAAGGGGACCAATAAACCAGGACGGAGGTAGTACTAAACATTAAGTTCTCTCATTTTCCTCTCCACCTTGGTCACCTAGACGGAGGGAGTATACTGCGCGGGCTTTTCCTGCGCGGTAGGCGGGGAAGTTCCGCGTAGTCAGTTCTGCCCCGTGATTTGACTTGCCATTATCATTTTAACTGCGGCACTACGACCGGCGTGAGTCTCCCGATTCCTGACCACCTCCATACAGGTGCCTCTCCTAATGCTCCACCATGTAGTAGAGGCTGGCTCTTGCATGAGAGCCCACTTCTCCACTTTTTCCTTGCCTCTCTTTCCTCCACATATGCAAAAATGCCATGTAAAGCGCATTATTGTACTTACTTGCTCCTACAGGTGCTAAGCTTGCCACATAGGCATAAATTCTAATGTGGCAAGTTAATCGAGAAGAGAGAGACTAGTTTGGTGACCCAAGGAAGAAACGGTGCTAAGCGCGTGTACCTAGGTGAAAAGACAATTTTGAGTCTATAGATAATTAAGTGAAGCAAACTTAGCAACAAAAAACTAATAAGCACAGCATTTCATTGGAAGAGGTCACTCCTTGGCAAATGCAATAAATACTAGTAATCCTTGTATCCCGTAATATAAGAACGTTTTTGGCACTACACTAGTGTAAAAAACGTTCTTATATTATGGGACGGAGGGATTACGAAGAAAGAGATAGAGAGAAGTAAAAAAACAAATACACTTATAGCCAACCTTATAGCTAACCTTGTTGTAGTATGAGTGACTAAGTGATGACTATGTATGACATGCCAACATCAGATAGCCTAACGCACCGTGTTAAATCTCCAAGGGCGCGACCGCGCGAGCGACGCGACGGTCGTGGTAGGCGCGACCATGATACGGGCTGCTGGCAGCCCTTGGATCTGAGATCAAACGGTCGCATGCTAAGTTGCTGAAAATTTGCAGAATAACCCTCCAGGATAGGATATTCACCAATAGGTCTAGAATCAATCCATGCAATTGTTCGATCTCAGATCCAAGGGCTCTCGGATGCCCGTATCATGGGATAATGGAAAGCCACTACCCTCCCGTTCAAACGCTGGCAGTTCGGTCCTACTCATCCCCGCACGTCCTTTAATACTACGGCGGTTCACTCCTAGTCGTCCCGTCCTTTTCACATTATGGTAGTTCCACTAATCCTAACCCTCCTCCCAAATCCATGGCGTCCCAAATCACCATGATCGGCGGTGAGTACAAGGTTAGAACCATCACCGACAATGAGTTCGATGTCATCTACACCTGTTCTTCTGCAACGGTGAAAGGATGCCTTTCTCGCTTCAGACGCATGTTCGAAAACTCAGATGATGAGTGGGTCGCTGGGCTAGATGTTGAGTACACCACAGTCCTGGGACGAGAGAAGGATCTAAAGGACGAAGATAGGAAGAAGCCCGCCGTGATCCAGGTTTGCGTGCATGACTTATGCTTGGTCTACCAAATATGCCATGCCGACGTTGAATGCCTGGATTTTAAGTACTTCCTTGAGAGCAACCTAGTCAAATTTGTTACTATAGACTTTGGTAACAACGAAGAAGTCCTGGGTCAGATAGGCCTCGTTGTAAGCAACACCTTCAACTTCTAGAAGAATCGGCTGGTGTCCTCTCATCAGCCTTCAATGCTGACCCTGGCAGGAGCCATGGTTCATCCTTCGTACGGTAAACTAGAGAAACCTCCATACACATTTCATCATTATGCATGGAAGCGGAATGTACTAGATATAGACCACATCCACTATGCTGCAATGGATGGCTACCTTTGTTTCAATATCTACAAGGGTTGGATGAAGAGCAAGAGGCAAGTGTGTGGTTCAAGCAAACAAGTATCGACAAAGAGGAAGAGGTACAAGGACGATGTCGAGGACGTGGACGAGGACTCCGAGTAAGGTGGTAGTGTCGTTGCTCATCGTGGTTCTAATGCAGTGTCTACCGGAGCAGTTGCAAAGTTTAATTTGAGGTGTGCTTAGTTTAATTTGAGGGGTGTGTTGTGCTGAGCCCCCAGCAGAACTATGTTATGTTTCTTCTCATTACTTTAACCCTTCAGTACGTACATACTAGTATTTCTTACATTTCGTATTTTAGTTGGTATAGTACTACCACTCGTTTCTTCACATTATATAAGTACAATCTATATGGCCAACATCATATAGCCAGTAGTATAGTTGTCATAGAATTTCAGGGTGCTTAGTTTTGTCAAAGAATTCCAGGGTGCTTAGTTTTACTTGAGGGGTGGGTTGTGCACTTGTGCTGGATACCATTATTGTGACAAGCCTTTTTAATAGTACTATATGCATAATTTGGCGATGAGCGCTCTCTATATGTACACCTTTTTTTATTTCAAGTTTTGCTCCATGGCGCAATCCATTGATACTACTACTGTACAAAGGTGGAGTCTATACATTTTTTAAAAGACTAGAGGGCGGGACAGTCTAGCTCGGTCGGTTTCACGAGAGGCGAGGGCCTTTGTGATTTGACGGCTCATACGTGCAGTCAAATCGAATAGTACTGCGCCGCCCGCTGCACGCCCGGCGCCTCCATTAAACCACTCCGTTAAACCCGCATGCAAACCGAGAATCCTACTCCGGCCACACATCCGTTCATTAGCGGGCCTGAATTAAACGCAACACCGGTCGAGCTCCTCCTGTCCGCCCTCAGTTTAAACGAGGCCAGACGCCGGCCAAGCTCCTACCGTCCGCCCTCTATTTACACGAGGCCAGACAGACAGCGGGCAAGAATCGCACCCCTCCACCGCTCCACCAGACGCCGGCCAAGCTCCTACCGTCCGCCCTCTATGTTATGTTTCTTCTCCACTCTTCCGATCGCTTCCGATGAGCCATTCTCCGGCGTATTACCCGTCTGGGTGGCCTGCCGAGCCCTCCGGATACGGGCGAGGCCGCTCGGTGCTTCACCAATCTCCCTTGGCCCAACGGAGCCAGTTGCCGTCCCAAGCAGGCGCGTGGTTCAGCAACTCGTCGCTCCAGTTTAGCTCGATGAGGAGTGGCGAGTTGCTCCATGCCGGCACGGCGGCGAGTACGCTGATACGGGCGTCATCACTGCCACGTCGTATCGCGCCTCCAGCGTCTGTGGTGGCCGCGCCTCTCGTGTCTGTGCCCATGCCTCCCGTTCCTGCGGCTGCGCCATGCAGGCAGAGACAGAAACCAGGTGCATGGAGAGCGAAGAGTCGGTGGCCACCTTCTCTGTGTCCGCCGGCATCATCGAGGAGTAGTAGAACACGGGAGGCCGCCGCCACTTGGGACCCATGAAGGCCATCGCCAAGGCGACGACTGCGCATTCGGGTGGTTTCTTTGCTGCTTCGTCTCTTCCGAGGACCTTCATCGTCCCTGCAAGTGTCTGACGGACATGAGGAAGACAAAGGGATCCGCGGGCGGCCATTTAGATTATGTACTCCCTCTGCAGCTGGCGGGAAATATTTGTTCTAAGAATGGATAAATTGTATGTATCTATAACTAAAATAAGTCTAGATACATCCATTTCTAGGACAAGTATTTCCGGATGGAGGAAGTATTAATTATACAAGAGAGCCTGATTGGCACCGCTCAGTTCATGTAAATGTAATGAAATCCATCATGTATGTATGAAGATCCGGCTTTTTTATAAGAAATCCTTCATGCTTATATGAAATCAGTTCGTGTTTGCGTGAATTTCATCTGGTTGGTTAGAGTTGTAAAAATGTATGCCACTGGCGTTTGATGTCGTCCTCCGTGGAGTAAGCGGGAGGAAATTTGCCAGCTGCTGTTGGAGATGCTCTTTATGGTGGAAATAATAGAGTGACATCCAATCCATTTGAGTTAATTGCCTGTATGATTGTCCCTCTATAAAAAGTTAATTGCATGTACAGTGTACACGTGACTTGCAGGGTGGCTACAGCTTCGTACAGAAAGTTAAAAAGAAACAAGTCCATCCTTAATCTTGCATTCTAAGTACTCTGTGGGCTCCACTTTCAGTACTGTAGTGAAAGAAGTATATATTAAATAAGTAATATATAATATAAAAATCTAAAGTTAAAAGACAGAATTCGAACTCATTTCATCGCGTTGCGAGCATCCGGTGCTAACCAGCCCAACACATTTTGTTGTAGACCATGCTGGAGATATATCTCCATGTCTACTCTTATACTCCATTCGTTCCTAAATATTTGTCTTTTTCAGATTTCAAATGGACTACCACATACGGATGTGTATGTAGACATATTTTGGAGTGTAGATTCACTCGTTTTGCTTCATATGTCTTTTCAGGAAGGGGTCAGATTTGTCCTTGATTTATTTATGAGGTATCCAGATGGCACTGCACCGCCAAGAAAAGAGGGTAATATCAAAATTATGGACTACTTTTTTGAGTATGTTGGTAAGGTCCGGTCATAGTAACTTGATGAAATCTCTAAAAAGACAAATACTCCCTTCGTCCGGAAATACTTGTCATCAAAATGGATAAAAGGAAATGTATCTAGACGTATTTTAGTTTTAGATACATCTCTTTTTATCCATTTTGATGACAAGTATTTTCGGACGGAGGGAGTATTTAGGAACGGAGGGAGTAGAAAATAGAGTTGGTGATGATGGTGTGCGTGCCATCCTGCAATATAAGCCATCGGATTTATATCTAACAGATAGGAAAGAAACTATGACAATTCTGCAAAAATATACCCACACGTCTCTCCACGTTCGCAAATAAGGCCTTCCCTCATTCAGCCTTTTCTCTTACAAGATAAACTACTCATACAAATGCATCTTGATGTTCCGTGCAACGCACGGGAAGCTAGCTAATTTCTTTTAAAATAGTTGTTGCGATAATTGGGTTGATGTGATATATTTTATGTCTGCCCCGAATGATTTCAGATTCACTAGTAGTAACAAAGAAAAGGTTGCCTTGGTAATTAACAGAAAACAGGGTGAAGACTATCACATGAGGCCGGTAAAAACAAGGCACACTGGGTTCAACATCATCCTCTCTACAGCTGTGCGCGCGCGAGAAGTCTAGATATCGAGGGGGCTACCGAGCGAGGCACCAAGACACAATGTTTGAGAGAGAAACCAATTGAAAGATTATGATCAGATCAAGTAGTGACCCTTCTGCTGTCATTGTTGGGGG
>NC_041391.1:397283032-397385743 GCF_002162155.2 Triticum dicoccoides | reverse complement strand
AAAGAGGAGTAGATAGATTATTATCAAGATCGATGTGCCACCCAACTCCTTCGGTGCCGGGTAGTGTGTGTGTGTATGTTTGAGAGAGAAGCCACTCGATAGATTAGTATCAAAATCGAGGTGTCACCCTACTCCTTCGATGTTGGGAAGTGTGGGTGTGTGGATGTGTGTGTGAGGGGGGGGGGGGCAGTGACACTCACATATCTCTACTCTTATAAAAAAACAAAGTTGGTGATGATGTTGTTCCTGCCATCCTGCAATATAGGCCATTCAATTTATATCCGACGGATAGGAAGGAAACTATGGCAATTTTGCAAAAAGATACACACACCCCTCTCCGCATTTGCAAATAAGGCATTCCCTCATTCATCCTTTTCTCCCTCAACATAAACTTCTCATACAAATACATCTTGATGTTCCGTGCAACGCATGGGCATCTTGCTAGTAGGGAGAAGGAGTTTGTGTGACACATATCTAGCTATATTAAGGGATAGGTAGATAGCATTTGTGCGAGGCATACTTAAAGTCTCACGAAGATAAACAAACGGTGTCTGTGCATGCAAGTGCCGAAAAAAAGAAGCGAGAAAGAATGTGCGTGTGTGTGTGTGTGTGAGAGAGAGAGAGAGAGAGAGATCTCAAAACAAAAGGTGCTCTGTTGGAATACCATTGTATGTATTCATATGGTTCCGGAACTCGAGTTAACCTTAGGCATATGTGTGAGAGACATTATTATACTTTGAGACATTAGTGGCTGTGGGTGGGCAGAATTAAAGGGGTGGGCGTGTTAGACAGAGAGAGCGTGTGTGTTTTTGTGTGAGAGACTTGTAGGATGGGGTAGAAAGACGAATTTAAACCTGACGGAGGGCGAGAAATACACGAAGTGCACGTGTGTGATTCCGGTGCCCACAGGGAAATGAGATATGTATGCGTGTGAGAGAGATTGCAAAATTCGTTCACGTATCACTATCTAGCGATCGTGGACGTGCATCGCTTGAACATAAGTCAATATCTACTTCGTATCGTGGCCAAAGGTAGAATATCGATTCAACGCTATAAAGATTGGACACTCACATATCACATTTTTTTCTATTTAAATAAAACTTTTCAGTTGTGCATGCCAAAGTTACAGTGATGTTTCTTCAAACAACCAATGTAGCTATCATGTACATGCACCATTGTTACTCTTGCATTCAAATTCATTAGTCTTGGATGATTTAAGTTTCTATTTTGATGTAATATATGTAATATTCATATATGAATTCAACAGGTAGGCAATTTATGAAATGGAGGCTATGTAATCATATGAGGTAACACTTTTAAGTAGCGGACTACAATATCCATTTCTTTTTGTGCGCCTCTACACTAACACGTCCATGCATTATGTTTAAAGTAAATAACCAATGGCACTAAATTATCTATTTACATGAGAAATACATAGGCTGAGCGTTTGATCCCTTTTTTTGTGAACGCGCCACTACACCCGTACGACTGGCCGCGCCCGTGTGAATGTCCAATTTATCGGCGCATCATCCCGAGTTATTGTCTTTTTTTGGGGTGGACTTCACACCAGTTATTAACTACTGACGCGTGCCCCGTGTACACAGTCTAGCATGACCTTCCCGCTAGCACGGTCCAAAATTAGTTGAAACTGGTTACAAACGATCCCGCGGGCGGCAAAATCTCTAGCCTCCTTCTAAAATTTCCACCACCTTAGTCTTTAGCATGCGAAATTCCCCTTTTGTCCTTAGTGCACGGAGACCAACAGTTACAATACCGCCCTCATCTACAGGATAGGTTGGGGCTGCTTTGGTAACTTCCGGTTCCCCCCACTACATGGCACCGCCATTTCCTCTCCCCTCCCACAAAAACGACTAACTCCACAACACCAGAGCATCTTACATCACGCCATCTGTACTTCATCTCCCTTTCTCCCCTCCCCTCTCGAAACCCTAGACTGCTCATCCACCGGCGTACCATATCCCATTCACGTCCAGCGGCGTCCACCTCACCGGATCTGCTTCCGCGGCCGCATCTACCCCTCCCACCTCCCCTAGAAACAAGTAGACTGCTCATCCACCACTATACCATAGCCCATTCAGTGCCGGCCTTGTCCACGGCGCCGGATCTGCTTCGCCGGTACTCTCGTCAACCGCCGCGTATATCCAGCGGCTCATTCGTACTCCCCACCGGAGACGCTTCGTCCACACGGAGCCGCCCCACCGATGCCCCCGTCGACGACCTTTGATCCTCTTTGCCGACACCTTCCTCAACCCTATCAGAGCCGCTTCGCCAACACCTTCCTCAACCCTACCAGAGCCGCTACGCCGACACCATCGTCACCCCTACTGGAGTAGCTTCGCCTATACCATTCTCAACCCTACCGGGGCCACTTTGCCAACTCACAAGTCCACGGCCTTAGATCCGCTTCCTCGCACCCTCATCCAACCTACTAGAGCAGCTTCTGACGCCCCGTCCACGACCGCAGATCCGCATCGTCGACACCATCCTTAACCCAGCCACCGGAGCAGCTTCTAACGCCCCGTCCACGGCCACAAATCCACATCATCGACACCATCCTTAACCCAACAACTGGAGCAGCTTCTGACGCACCATCCACGGCTGCAGATCCACGTCATCAACACCATCCTTAACCCAACCACCAGAGCTGCTTCACCTACGCCCTCATCCACGGCCATAGATCCGCTTCACCCACACCGTAGTCCACCCTACTAGAGCCTCTCCACAAACACTCTACTCAACGGTTCTAGATCTCCTTACTAGACCCCGACAGCCAGCGCAGCGTCATCACCCTTGACGTTTCTAACCTGATTCCCACCGTCTAGAGAGATGCCAAGCACCTGCCACGGCCTAGGTACTTGTCACCTTTAAAACCGTCTAGCATCACCTGCCCGATGTACTTCAAATACACTAACCAGTCGTTGTTACCTATTATGCAGCTGGCAAAAACTATAAGAACAATGTTTCTTCTGGATCTAACAGCGTGGCCAACCAAGATCCTGGACTGAGGCATTGCTATGATCTTGTAAGTGCGCCTCTCTCTCTTGTACTGTTCTGTGCCTGCCAGCGTGATTTGCTAGGATTTTTGACCAGTAATCCATTTGTGTAGACAATGATTTCTACTACTGGTTGCTAAATTAGATATGTAGATGTCATACATGATACTACCTCGTACCTCCGTTCCTAAATATAGGTCTTTCTAGAGATTCCACTATAGGCTACATACGGAGCTAAATGAGTGAATCTACACTTGGAAATGCATCTATACACATCTGTATGTGGTCCATACTGGAATCTCTACCAAGACATATATTTAGGAACAGGGGCAGTACATTACACAAAATCGTAGGTGGCATGTAGGAATTGCACTGCACTACATTAGGCTCCCTTAGAGTGCCTGCTAGTCCAGCATACAGAGTCATGGCTAGTTTATGGTATGCACACAATCATTAATTGGTGGTTTAAATATGCGCAAGGGATATGCAATGTAGTATCATGTAGAGATGTCTGAAATTAGCCGTGTCAACTTGCAGATAGGGTTACACAATGAAAAAGTACAAGATGTATGTGGCAATTTCATGGAATATCGCAAAAAAAGGAGAGGCAGTGGTGAGCCTATACGGTGTGCTATGGTACGTCACTCCTCCATTGCAATCATCGTGACATGTTATTTGTATGTGAGTTCTATTAGCCAAGTTTCTTAGGGACAGTTATTACAAGTTATCCTAAGAAAATAAGCACCTGTGAATATAAGCTCCATGTAATAAGCCAGCCAGTTCTTTTCATTGTGTTTTCAGCTTATCTTTGGTATGATTAGTGGAAATTCTAGATTGCATTATATTTGTTTCATTCTGCTGCCCATATGAAAATTAATTTGACTTGCAAACATCACAAATTGAACCCAGTGCAGTAATTAATATGATAGGAAAATAGACCATCCCTATTTGCTCAAATGCAAATAAAAAGATACCATCTACTTGGCACAATCTACTTTGGTCAATGTTTTCCATAGAGATCCCATTGCCTAATTTAAACGAAGAACGCATGACCCACATTTAAATGAAGAACAATTATTTATTGAAATTTGATGGTCCAAGTGGCTAGTTATTATCATATAGTAGCACCACCTGAAAGCATCATATACCAGCAGCAGCAGCAGCTCATAGCAACTCATCATACAACAGCAGCAGTCTGCAATTCATCATATACCACCAGCAGCTCATAGCAATTCATCATATAGCAGCAGCAGGAGCAGCTCATAGCAATTCATCATATAGCAGCAGCAGGAGCAGCTCATAGCAATTCATCATATAGCAACAGTAGGAGCAGCTATAGAAATTCATCATATAGCAGCAGCAGGAGCAGCTTATAGCAACTCATCATATAGCGGCAGCAGCAACTCATAGCAATTCATCATATAGCAGCAGCAGCTCATAGCAATTCATCATATAGCAGCAGCAGCTCATAGCAATTCATCATATAGCAGTAGCAGGAGCAGCTCATAGCAATGCATCATATAGCAGCAGTAGAAGCAGCTCACAGCAATTCATCGTATAGTGGATCAGAATGAAAATTTGGCAAAAAATCAGAGGAGATCCTCACCTTGTTGGATGAGCTCATCCTTCAACAGCACCTCAAGGCCATGGCCTGGGAGGAAGGGAGGGGGAATAAGGTGCCTTCTACCGTAGTGTGGCATCAGTCGTAGTTGTGCAGTGCCCGCCGGAGTAGTGCATTGGACGAACCACAGTGGAGCAACTCCTAGAGACCATGAGAATGAGGGGCGGCGCCAGAGGGAGGAGCAGCCAGGGAGATTTGCCCCTACCCGCCAGCCATGTATTCTAGCTGGACATAGCATCATCCAGGACCAGGCCAGATGGGACCAGTGGCAACGACTCGCTGGAGGAACCCTAATGCTGTAGGCAGGGGATCAAGGTAGAGGGAAAGGGGAGAGGAGATGCAAGCGGGCAGGGCAATGAACGCTTGCCTGTTTGTTTTTACTTGAGGGTCAGGTGTGACACAGGCGTCAGCAGTTGCATTTTGAGTGTAATATAGGCAGACAACAGAGTCATTTCACTATTCCCCTTCCCTTCAATTTTTAGTGAGGTTCTACCCGAAACACCCCCCTCCAAAGCGAAATTAGTTAAGCCCAAGCCCATAACTCAAAAATGACTTCTTTACATCTTTTATGGCTTATTTTGACAATAGGCCCTGAAAAGGCGGAATCAAACTGGCCCTTAACCTGCAATTCAATTGTGTGTGCAATGATGAATCACTCCTGCCTGCTATCTGTACATTTAGGCATCATCATACATGGCATAACCTAATACATGTGCATTCCATTGTAGAATCTAGAATATGCAATGTTTATGTTAGTTCATACGTAGCACATGATGTTTAAATGCCCCTTAAATCTGGTCAGTCAAGTGATGGTCTTTAAGCCTCCTCCTTTGCTTCTTTTCTTGATATGTAAGATTTGCTCACACATCTGTTCAATTGCTTGTTTGCATCAGCCAGCCATGCTAGGACTGTTTGCTTTGATTACTTGATGTTCTTGACCTAACACTCTAACAGAGCTTGTCAATGATTTAAACACTAAGGGCTGCTGTAGTGGGGCCTTGTCTAACTCATAGGTAACATAAAGGTTTGGATGTACACTAAAGTAGGCTCTCCAAGAGTACCTGGAGATCTAGTTTGAAGGTATGCCTAGTTTTTACATAGTGCAGACATAGTAAATGCTCATTTCATTGTGTGCAAGTGCAAGAGATGTAGCATGTTTCATTATGTGGTGTTGTTTTATTATAATCTCATCCTTTTTTGTTCACAGACGGGAAAGTATGCATATTTATCTTCCAAGGAGACGAGTAACTAGTTTGTGTCACCTTGCAGAGGGGGTGCAATGAAGATAAGATTGAGGATTTCCAAGTACAAGATGTTAGGAAGGAGCCTTGCAAGAGAAGTAGGAGCTGCACTGTGCCTCTTCAACCTGCTAAGGTAAGTCACTGTATGCAACTCAACAGTTCAATTCCTTGTTTGTTTCAGGCAGAGTTAATTTGCACTTTTCAATTGCTTTATTTGTCCTCAGTTAATGAGATGCACAAAGAATCATGCCTGATGTTGGGTACTTTTATAACTATTAGTTGACATAATTAAAGGCCTTACCATTTAATTACTCTGCCAAAGTGTGCCTAAAGCTTTAAAGTCTATTAACCAACTATTATTGCATGAGGCTCACAATCTAGTTTATACTACGCTAATGATTGCATAGTTTTGCCTGCTGTAGTATGTTTGTATGAAACCCTCTGCTGTTCATTGTGCTCCCTAAGACTTTAATTGAGCTACAGAATGGCCAACTGCTTGCTTACTTATACGCAACGTGCTGTCTAAATTGGTAACTTGTCTGTGTTTTCGATTGGGCCCCAACATCATGCTCCTCTGGTGAGCTAAGAGGGATTTCTGTATGCAGGCTGCACAGACTATCTTTTTTATAATTTTTAAAATATCACATGCTTATGCTTCATGACGTGTAACATTATTGTTAGTCCTGTTTTGCCATGTAGTACGAAATAGTGTCTTGCTCGCTTCACTGTTGTAACTATATTTTTGCCCTACTCATGTGTACTTACATAAACATTTCAGGATGAAGTGACATCAACACAATGATCTGCGAGCAGTGCGGCGTGGCCATTACCTAATAATTATGGATTGGAATTGGAATGTGCTGATGTTCTCGAGTATCAACTAGAGGTGGCAAGACAATGTGTACATGATTGTCACGTATAATCAACAAGTTGAGACTGGACATGCAGGTATTAGATGCAGGAGTAAAAAAATGAAACAAGACATTGAGGTAACCACAAAGGAATTGGAGATTTTGCAGACTGAAATTTGTGCTATCTGAATCCGGCCAATCCTATTTTCTGAAGAGATTATAGTTCAAATGGAGTTAAGTTGATGCACGTCCATGATGTATGAGCTGTATTTGCCTAGTGTATGTATATTGCTATTTGTGTATGCTTTATTATCACCTGTGCCGAACCATAATGCCCAGTGGGTATAATCGGCTGTAATTTCTTTATTGTATAGTGTAGGATTATTCTACGCGTCTATGCCTTGGTCTCTTTGTTGTATAGTGTATGTTTTTAGAGGTGATAGTATTGAGCAGAATAATTCTTTGAATATGCTATGTCATTCAAACGGGGGCCAACTCGCCCAAACGTTGTAGTGACCATGGCCGTCCACAGGCCGTACGGTCCATGGGCCATGTACGGGCCGTCGGATCCATGGGCCTTCAATGGGCCGTCGGATCCATGGGCCTTCAGTGGGCCGTCGGATCCATGGGCCTTCAGTGGGCCATCGGATCCATGGGCCTTCAGTGGGCCATCAGATCCATGGGCCTTCTACGTATCATAGGATCCATGGGCCTTGTATGGGCCGACTTATTTATGGGTCTTGTACGGGCCTTTAATGGGCCGTAGACGGGCTAGAGTGGAAATGGTACGTTTTATAGGCTGACCATAACGGGCCGTTAATAGGCCGTATTTGGTGATGCTATGAAAATGGCCCAACAGATTAACGGTCCACAAATGGGCCTACTGTAATGACAGGCTGAATTTGGCCCACAAGCAGAAAATGACAGTAACGGGCCGTAAGTAACCGAATGCTGCAAATGAGCCCAAGAATAAATGGGCCCTCAGAAGGCCGAAAGATAACTTGGGCTGGAAACGGCCCAACGGAATAACAGGCCGTTAATGGGTATAAAGTGATACACTGTTCATTACGGGCCAGTATCACCATGGGCCGTTAATGGGTGTAAAGTGATACACTGTTCATTACAGGCCAGTTTCACCACAGGCCATCAATCGGCCAAGAGTTACAAAGGGCCTCATATGGCCGAAAGACGTCATGGGCCGTACATGGGCCAGAAGTGAAAATGGGTTGCAATCATATTGGATGGCCTAGATGACACTACTGGGCCTAATTCGGATAGGGCTTAACGGGCCTTGGGTTAGCGAGCTGTGAATGGGCTATATGCGAACAGGCCGTTAACACGCTTTCCATGGGCCGTCCCGCCACCTTTTGACCAAGTCAAATGGGCCGGCCTTTTCACCGGAATGGTCCTCTGTTGGGCCGTGCCACATGTCGACGTATCATAGGCGCCTTCTGTCCAATGAGTGGATGACATCTGTCCCAATGATGAGCCGACACGTGTTTCCTCCAGCCAATGATGATTTTACACGTGGAAAATCCCCATTGGTCGGGGCTGTTAACGGGTTATCGGATCCAAAACCCAACTCAATAGCTTAGCGGCGTTCCGTTACGGTGGATGCCACGTGTCGGTCACCCTTGACGAAAGCACTTCTGTGACACGTGATTTATCGTCATGGAAGTGGACACTTCCGTGATGATAATTTTTGTAATGTCATGGAACACTTCTACGACAGCACAGGTATGACTATCTTGATTCTATCATAAAATCATCATGGATGTACATGCATGACAAAAAACGTGCCCTACTGTGACAAACACGTATCATCACAGAAGTGTATTTTTTTGTAGTGGAGACATACCCATAGGATTTTTATATGTTGTTCTATAAGCGCAAAGTGCATCTTATAATTTCTTAGACCAATTATTTCGGGAAATATTGCCAGTTTTTTGTAATATTAAGTTCATTTCTCTATTGCTAACTTCAACTTGACCACTAGACTGAGGATGATAGGGTGATGCAATTCTATGGTTGACATCATATTTAGCAAGTATTTTACGGAAAGCACCATGAATAAAATGTGAACCACCATCAGTCATTAAATATCTAGGGACTCCAAACCTTGGGAAAATGGCTTCCTTAAGCATTTTAATAGAGGTGTTGTGATCAGCACTACTGGTTGGGATAACTTCTACCCACTTAGTAACATAATCAACAACAACCAAAATATGTGTATACCCATTAGAGGAAGGAAAAGGTCCCATGTAATCAAAACCCCAAACATCAAATGGTTCGACAGCAAGAGAATAATTCATAGACATTTCCCAACGCTTACCAATATTACCAATTCTTTGACATTCATCACAAGATAAAACAAACTTACGTGCATCCTTGAAGAGAGTAGGCAAATAAAAACTAGATTGCAATACCTTGTGAGCAGTTCTATCTCCCGCATGATGCCCTCCATAAGCTTTGAGTGACATTTCGTTGGATTTTTCCCTGTTCATGCTCAGGTACACAACGTCTAATAATACCATCTACTCCTTCTTTATAAACATGTGGATCATCCCAAAAGTAATTAAATCATAGCAATTTTTTTTATTTTGTTGGTATGTGAAGCTAGGTGGTATATATTTAGCAAAAATATAATTAGCATAGTCAGCATACCAAGGAGTGTTATGAGAAACATTTATTGCAGCTAATTGTTCATCAAGAAAACTATCACTAATAGGTTGTCATCAAGAATATTTTCTAGCCTAGACAAGTTATCAGCCACGGGGTTCTCAGCTCCCTTTCCATCAGTGATATGTAAGTCAAATTCTTGTAGCACGAGAACTCACCTAATGATTCTAGGTTTAGCATCTTTCTTTTTCGTAAGATATTTTATAGCAGCATGGTCGGTGTGAACAGTAACTTTAGAATCAGCAATGTAAGATCTAAATTTATCACAAGCAAACACAACTGCTAAAAATTCTTTTTTAGTAGTAGCATAATTGCGTTGGGAACTGTTTAGAGTTTACTAGCATAATGAATAGCATTTAGTTTCTTATCAAATCTTTGTCCTAGAACAACACCAACAACATAATCACTAGCATCACACATAATTTCAAAAGGCAAGTTCCAATCAGGTGGTTGAACAACAAGTGTAGAAATTAAGGCTTTCTTAAGTGTTTCAAAGGCTTTTACACAGTCATCATCAAAAACAAATGGAACATCCTTTTGTAAAAGATTTGTAAGAGGCCTAGAATTTTAGAGAAGTCTTTAATAAACCTCCTATAGAAACCAGAATAACCGAGGAAACTACGAATACCTTTGATATCTTTAGGACATGGCATTTTCTCAATTGCGTCAACTTTAGCTTTTCCACCTCAATACCTCGTTCAGAAATTTTATGTCCCAAGACAATACATTCATTAACCATAAAGTGGCACTCCTCCCAATTCAATACACGATTAGTTTGCTCACATCTCTGCAAAACTCGGTCAAGATTGCTTAAGCAATCATAAAAGGATGTTTCATAAACGGAAAAATCATCCATGAAAACCTCAACAATCTCTTCACAAAAATCAGAGAATATAGCAATGATACATCATTGAAAGGTAGCAAGTGCATTGCATAAACCAAAAGGCATTCGTCTATAAGCATAAGTTCCAAAAGGACATGTAAAGGTGGTTTTCTCTTGATCAGGTTGTGAGACAGGTACTTGAGAAAAACTAGAATATCCATCAAGGAAACAAAAATGTGTGTGCTTTGACAATCTTTCTAACATTTGATCAATAAAAGGCAAAGGCTAATGATCTTTTCTAGTGGCTTTATTTAATTTTCTAAAATCGATTACCATTCTATAACCAGTGACAATTCTTTGTGGAATAAGTTCATTCTTCTCATTAGGAGCAATGGTAATACCTCCCATTTTAGGGACACAATGAATGGGACTTACCCATCTACTAGCATCTATAGGATAGATTATACCTACTTCTAGAAGCTTCATTATTTCAGTTCTTACCACTTCTTTTAATTTAGGATTTAGACATCGTTGGTGATCAACAACGAGTTTAGCATCAGGTTCCATCTTAATTTTGTGCTGACAGAGAGTGGGACTAATGCCCTTTAAATCATAAAGAGTATATCCAATGGCCGCTCGGTGCTTCTTCAGAACCTTCGATAATCTTTCTTCTTAATGCTCTAAAAGGTTAGCACTAATAATAACAAGTATATCTTTTTGTCAGCAAGATAAGCATATTTCGAAGTGTCTGGCAATTGTTTCAATTCAATCACATGATCACCTTTAGGTGGAGGAGGACCTCCTAGAGTTTCAACGGGCAAATTGTGTTTAAGCAGAGGTCATTGTTCAAAGAAATTTTTATCTATTTCATTTATTTCATGCAGATGCATACCATTTTCATGGTCTAGCAAATATTGTTCTAGTGGATCAGTATGAGGCACGGCAATAGAAGCAAGACCAATTATTTCATCCTTACTAGGCACCTCTTTCTTATGATGCTTTCTACTAAACTTGGAAAAATTAAACTCATGAGGCTCATCACCAAAACTTACACCGACGGTTTGTTTCTCACAATCTATTTTAGCATTAATGGTGTTCAAGAAACGTCTACCAAAGATAATGGGATAAAAGTCATCTTCTGGGGAATCTGGAAATACAGCCTACCTTGATGGAAAATATCAAGGAAGCCCAGCACGGACACCCCAGCATTGAGGGCATAAAAAGGAAAGTGAGTTTGGGCAAAGCCTTAGAATTCAACATAGATGAGCAAGGAATATTGTGGTACGGAGAGAGACTATGCGTACCAAATATCAAGGACCTCAAACAGCAGATTTTGGCTGAAAGTCACACAGCTCCGTATTCAATCCATCCTGGAGGGACAAAAATGTACAAAGACCTTCAGGAAAATTTTTGGTGGCACGGTATGAAGAGACATATAGCCACGTTCGTTGCATGCTGTGACTCTTGTCAACGTATCAAGGCCGAACACCAGAAACCAGCCGGGCTGTTACAGCCAAACAAGATACCCGAGTGGAAGTGGGACGAGATTGGAATGGATTTCATTGTTGGACTGCCACGGTCACGACACGGAAACGATGCCATATGGGTCATAACCGACAGATTAACCAAAGTGGTACATTTTATTCCGGTGAAGACAATTCACACCACTCAGAGGCTGGCCAGACTTTATCTTGCCCGTATCGTCTGCCTGCATGGAGTCCCAAAGACTATCATATCTGACAGAGGCACACAATTCGTCTCTAGATTTTGGGATCACCTACAACAGGCACTGGGAACCCAACTAGCATTCAGTACCGCATACCATCCCCAGACTGATGGACAGACCGAACGCGTAAACCAAATCCTAGAAGACATGCTGAGAGCCTGCGTTCTCACCTATGGAACCAGTTGGGAAGAAAGTTTGCCATATGCGGAGTTCGCATACAACAACAGCTATCAAGCCAGCTTGCAAATGGCACCCTTTGAAGCTGTATATGGGAGAAGATGTCTTACCCCACTAAATTGGTCAGATACCGGAGACAGCCATATCTTCGGCCCAGATATGCTCAAGGAGGCCGAGGAGAAGGTTAAAACAATTAGAGATCGACTCAAAACAGCTCAGAGTCGGCAGAAGAGTTATTACGATCGAAAGCATCGGGAAATCAGTTTTGAACCCGGAGAATTGGTATACTTAAGAGTTTCTCCTATGAAGGGTCTGCAGCGATTCAGGATTAAGGGAAAGCTAGCACCAAGATTCATCGCACCATTTCATATAGTGGCCCGAAGAGGCACGGTAGCCTACCAGCTAGACCTACCCGGAGATTTATCCGGTATCCACAACGTGTTTCACATCTCGCAGTTGAGAAAGTACGTGAGCAACCCAGAGAAGCAAGTTTCACATGAAAATATTGACGTACAACCAGACCTCTCCTACCGGGAGCACCCAATAAAAATATTAGAAGAGTCTGAGAGGAGGACCCGACAGAAAACCATCAAGTTTTTCAGAGTTCAGTGGAGCAATCACACCGAGAATGAAGCAACTTGGGAGAGCGAGGATTTTCTTCGGACAGAGCACCCACACCTGTTTAAGGATCAGCTGAAATCTCGGGGACGAGATTTTTCCTAAGGGGGTAGGTGCTGTGACACTCCAATTTTTTTGTGGTTTTTGTATTCAGAAAGAGCCTTGCTTGGTTTGAAGAAGGTCATTTAAGCCCTTCTTAAAAACCCTCTTCTAAGTTTGCCCTCTCAAAAATCTTTTCTTGGATTTATTTTCTTCTAAAAAGAAACCTTTTGGTTTTGGGTTTTTATTTGAGTTTGATCCATTTTTGTTTACCATGCCTCTTATGGTAAAACTCCTCGAAAACCCCTCCTTCCACTTTGGTACAACCCAAACATTCTGTCCAAACTAATAAAATCCATTTTTGGATTTTATTCCGATTATTTCTTTTCTCAAAATAATTCTGTTCTTTCTTTTGAGCATAGGTGATTTGCAAAGCAAGTACCCTAATGCATTTGATTCTTGATCACAAACCAACTCCCCTGGATAGTCCTTAGTACCCACAACCTAGAACCATCTTGATCCACTCTTCTTCTTTTCAAATATTTCAAAATTCACCCTCTGCAAGTTTGGACCAGATTTGCCAAATTTGGTGAAATTCATATCTACACTTCTCCAAAAATTCCACCAAAATTCAGGCAACCTCTAGTTGCAATGAGAGACCACTCCACCAAAATCCAGCTCAAGGAAAAATCCCTTCACGCCAGAATCATTCTGTCGAACACTTGGCATGCACTGTTTCTGTTCATATTCAGTAAACTCAGAGTTTCAGTGTCGTTTCTCGGTCAGTAACTTCAGTCACATGTCCACTGTGCTTTTGGCTCATTTCTCGCAGCCCCTCCCTCTTGTCCAGAGCACCACACGCGCGCTTGGCGCCTTCCTGGCGTCGGTGGCACCCTGGCCCGCCTGCGCCGGCGTGCTTTGCGGCGACAGGACCCCCGTAACAGCCGACAGGGGACAACACCGCGGCAGAACGCCGTTCGGCACCGCCCAAACCCCCAGAGGGCTCCGCGTGGCCACATCCTTGCCAGCGCACGCATGCAGCACCGTCGCCGTGGCCTGGCACGCGCAGAGCGCGTTCTCTGCCGCCGACGTGCCGTGCAGCCGTTCCGTCGAGGACAGGCCGTAACCACCCCTCCCTTGCTGAGTTGGACGCTGAAATGGCACCAATGCTCCACCTAGACGATGCTCAAGCTCCTACGCCGACCGTCCCGCCACAGCGCCGCCGTAATCACTCGCCGGACTTATCCGTTCACGGCAACCGCCTCGGGCCGGCTATAAATAGCACCCCCCCGAGCTCGCTCTCGCCCCCGCACAACTCCACCACCTCACCAGACCCCGCCTAGCCATTGGAAGAGCCTTGAGGGGCCTTTCTTCCTCGACTCCGGCCACCTCCGTCCGCCTCGGGCTCCGGCGACCTTCGCTTTGGTGAGAACTCCTCCGCCGCCCTGCTCTTGCCCGTCGCCTCGTACCACCTCTAGTAGGCTAACCCCCACTTAAATTTGAACCCCGCAGCTCCCTCCGGCGAGATCCACGACTGCCCGAACCGCCATCCGCTGGAGCAAGGGCCGCCATCGACACAGTGCTCGCCGGCGAACTCTACCACCACCCACAGACGCGGAAGGGTGCACTGATCACGAAGGTAACCCCCGATCACCTTGCCTCGCCGTGGATCGCCGCTGGCGACCACCGCACCTCTCGGGCGCCGTCGCGCTCTGTTTCCCTCGTTTGAAAATTCAAACCTGACGAGTGGAGCCCGCCTGTCAGCCTCACAGCCGTTTCTTTTAAACGAACCGTTTTCTGGACTTTTCCGCAGAACCCCCTGGAAACTTTCTGTTTCATTACAGATGGGTCCTTGGACCAAAACTCTTATAACTTTTAAACAGAAAATGGTTTTTGACTGATTCTTTTTCTGTCATCTTTATTTTTATGTCTAGTTTTTTTTCATATTTATTTGAAAAATATTTGGAATACTTTTCTGTACACTCACGGTATTTACGTTACGTACGTATTTTTCTTATACCGTAGATACCGGAGGAGGTGACGGAGCTGCAAACTTCACATAGTTAAACTGCGACTACTCCGAACCAGGCAAGCATGTTTGAACTCTTGATATGATGAGTGGTTGTTGCATGTTTGCATTTTAGTATAGTCATGGCATGTTTATGAACATTTCTTGAATGTTATATTTCATGCACATAAGTGGAAAGTACGTTTCGGAAAGCATTATGTTGTTGGATACATATTTGCTTGGCCATGTGATGGCATGAGGATGGGTAAGATGGCAGTATTGTGACATGCCAGTCTTATGCCAGATTATTTGACTTCCGTGTCATCATGAAACAAATCACATTCTCATGCATTCCTTCCTGTGCTGTCACATGTTTTCCGAAAGGAATATGGCTTAGTAAGTTGCAAATCGTTTTCCTGGTACACACCAAATAGAGAGGCCGGGATGAGGGTTCCATGGCCCTGGATTAAAGCCCGTCATCCGGTCAGGGGGCATGGGTGTTTCCGGTTGGGACCGAGAGGGGGGCACCCCTTAGAGCGCGCGTATAGAAATTTGATCCCATGCTATTCGAGGTTGTGACCTCCCCGTCTCAAAGTTTTTCTTGGACGTTGTCCAGGGTGATTCCTGGCATCGTGAGGTGAAATGGGTGTGTACTAGTTAAATGTGTTTCTACTGAAATACTGTAAACAGAACTAGTCCTTCGTGACTACAGAAATCTGTTGGCTGTTGTCAGTTCATGCAAACTCTGCAGAGTCTCAAATTCTTTAAATCATCTTGTACTTGCCCAAGTACTGTATTCATCTTATCTTGTCAGATATCAGCCTCAGTGGCAAAGCTCTGGTGGACTACATGTGTGATAAAACCGGTTAAAAGATTATTCTTGTGGATGGACTAATCTTGTTAATCACATCTGTTTTAAGCCCTGTCTGTGATGTCGCTCGGACGTTCGACGGTGGCATACGTGTATTTACTTTTATTGCAAGCCATGTCTGTGATGTCGCTCAGGCGTCCGATGGTGGCATACTTGTATTTACTTTTACTGTAAGCCCTGTCTGTGATGTCGCTCAGACGTCCGACGGTGGCATACTTGTATTTACTTTTACTGTAAGCCCTGTCTGTGATGTCGCTCAGACGTCCGACGGTGGCATACTCATATTTACTTTTACTGCAAGCCCTGTCTATGACGTCGCTCAGATGTCCGACTGTGGCATTTCTTTTAAAAGCCATGTCTGTGTCGTCGCTCAGATGTCCGACTGCGGCATTTCTTTTAAGCCCTTTCTGTGGTGTCGCTAAGACGCCCGACTGCGGCATTTCTTTTAAGCCCTTTCTGTGGTGTCGCTAAGACGCCCGACTGTGGCATTTCTTTTAAGCCCTTTAAGTGGTGTCGCTTAGATGCCCGACTGCGGCATGAATTTTATTTGTTTACCTTTCGAGGCGTAGCTCCAGACACCCGATCGGTTTTTCATTTATTTGTTTACTCATCAAGTCGTGCATAAACATTATTATTGTTGTATGAGCATCATTTTTTTATGACGCATTCATGCATTCATTGATTATATCTTTTGTCCGAACTGTCTTGCGAGTACTTTCAAAGTACTCACCTGGCTTGTTGATTTGGCCAGATGTTGATGAAGGCGATCTCATGGATGAAGAGTTTGATAGCGAGTCCGACGCCTAGAGGAGTCCCAGTCAGTCCCGTGCGATCCTGTTTTGGTCATTGTATTATCCGCTTCCGCAACCCCAGAAATAAATTCATCGAGCCTCACCTCGACGCTCGATGAGTTGCCAGTTAGGAGTCAAGTTATCCACCACCACTTTTACCTCGAGCTAGTAGGATGCCACCACACCCCTGTGTCATAACCGCCCTTATGTAAGATATTGGCGAGTTTGTAATAATTTGTTGAGCAGCCTCAGCTCAACCCTGTAATATATTTAATGCTACTGGCCCCCTGTTCATCAAGTATTTGTCTACCAGTGAGGATGACTTTTCCCTATACTGGATTCTAAAGATCGATTTCTCAATAATTATTTTATTGAAAAACCGGTCGTGACAGCAAGCTCCTACGCCTTCCTCGCCGCCACCCCCGACTGATTAACGTGAGCACAGGACTGGTAGGGTGGACATGTCTTAGGAGGAGGCTACGCGGACTCTGGTCCTTGAGCCTTGGGTCGATGGCCCTTCGACCCATGAGCTTCTGGACCATGGTACATCCCAGGGTACGTGGCTGGATCCGCATGAGGGGCAGAGTGGCCATGCTGATGGTGGCGAGGATCCGGCTGATAGTGAGGGCGAGATGGTTGAGGGGGCCACCGTCTACCAGCATAGTTGTACATGGCTCCCGCCCGTGCTTGTGACTCGGGAGCAGAGGTGGTTGATTTTCCCTGATGGGGAGAGGTAAGTGCATTTACTCTATTTTTACCTTTTGCCTTCATGTTTTTTCAAATATATCTAATGTGTTCGCCTTGTCATACTACAGGGGCTGGGACCCTGCTCTGGAAATCCGCAGGCCCAACTCTGTCCTTAGTGGGCTTTGCCGGCAAAACTTCTCAGGGTTTGTCACGTTGCCCGTGAGGGTCAGCTTCCACAGATAGGATTGATCTGGGAGCACTACTTGGCAGCCCCGGACCCTCCTGAGGAGATGGTCGATGGTGTCTTGTGCCACACGAGGGCAAACATGGTGATCAGAAAATTTTGGGTAATTTCTCCTTTACACAATTAAAAATCTTCAAGCTAGTTATTGTAGTAATCAATGTTGTCTCGTTTGATTGCATACCTTCTACATGTGTGAGGAGGGATACGAGGAGGCCGCGACACAGGTTATCAAAGCCGAGTGCAAGCGCCTACTACAAAACTTACGACACGAGGCTCGGGTGCAGGATGTTCGAGACTACAGGCCTCGTGTGGTATTAAGAAGATCATGTCGGCGTGCTGCGAGAAGTTTCTGAAGAAGGAGCAGTACATGAAGGAAATTACCTATTCTTAAGGCCTTGTACTTAGTTTCCTTGATTTCATTTGTAGGCATGGCACTGAAGTTTCACTTTACTAACTTAGGTGCCCCCGAGATGTTGTGCGGATCAGATGGATTGTTGGGAGGTGTTGGTGGATGTGTGGTGCTCAGACCAATGGCTAGCCCTCCAAAACAATGCCAAGGACCGGCATGCCCAAATAGAAGGTGTGCCACACCATGAAGGTGGCGCCAACTTATATCAGTTTGGGCGGAACTGTGTATGTGGTTTGCTTCACGATTCATGCAATTCATTCTTCATGCTAGCTTCAGCCCTTTAATTACTAATTTACTTTGTTCCTCTCTTTCAGACGCGACACAATAAGGCGGAGGTGCCATAGGTTTACGACCTCTATGACATGGCTCAGACTGCCTCGTAGAAGAAGGTCAAGGCATTCTCTGCGTCTGACCTCAATCATCCAGAGAACTTTACCAACATCTCTTCCCACAACAAGCTCGTGTGGTATAGAGATGTGGGGAAGGCGACGAAAGGGGAGGACTTTAACCCGAGCCAGTATTTTGATCTAGAGCTGGTGATGTTATCTGGTGGCGGGAGGTCCCATGGATCGATAGACATTGGAGATGGACTTATCTGTTGTCCTCGCACTCTCCCAGAGATCAAGGTGCGCTAGTCGAGCTCCACTCCTGAGATAAGGCCTCGTCAACGGCCATTCGAGATCGCCTTCGAGATTAGTTATATGGACTCAGCTATCTTTTCCTCCATTACATTCTGTGTGCGGTCATCGATGATTACAATGCTAACGAGGAGTGGTGTTGCATGCTGCTCTTCAGAGAGAGAGAGAGAGAGAGAGAGAGAGAGAACCCAGGCTCTACTAGCGGAGAGGGATCGGCACGCGGCGGAGAAGGAGTGGGAGTGGGTGGAGAGGACTGCTATGATGTTGGAGGAGGAGAGGGCACGGAATGAGATGCAGAACCTGGCCATGTACGAGCTCCTCGTGGTAAGTTTATTCTGCATATTAGCCAAATCATGCACTTAATGTTCGTTTCATTACTAACTAGTATGACTGACTCATCAAACCAAATATGCAGTTTGTGTGCGAGAAGACCGGTCAGACCCCTCCGCCGATGCCAGTCATTGCTCTAGGACCATGGTGACTTTCATTTGAATGGTAATTATTTACTAGTCTTAACATTTGAGTGTCATCATGCTAACGAGACATTGCAAATGATCTTTGGTGCAGCGTAACTCTAGACAAGCATCACATAATCCTGCTCCAGGTGGAACCGGCACAAGAAACCCTGGTGCTTCACCTCCGTGATGAGGGTAAGTTTTCTCTAGTGTTTTTCTTAATAAATGCATAATGACCTGGACTTAGCTTTATTTCCTCCAATATGCTTAGCATAATGACCTAGACTTAGCTTATTTTCCTCCAAAATGACATAATAAGCTTACTTAGCTCCAAAATGATCCACCTTACCTAAGTTAGCTCTAAAATGATCTATACTTAGCTTTGTTTCCTCCAAAATAACATATGTTAGATCTAATATGCTAAGTTAGCTCTAAGATGCTTAGTTACCTAGGTTTGCTCAATAATGACATACGCTTAGCTTACTTATGTCAAAAATGGCATAATTAACTTACTTAGGTCAAAAATGGCATAACAACCTTGGTAACCTCATAAATGTCACATACTTGGCTTATTTTCCTCCAAAAAACATCATAAGCTTACTTAGCTCCAAAATGATCAGTTTTACCTAAGTTAGCTCTAATATGACCTAAGTTAGCTCTAATATGCTAAGTTAGCTCTAATATGCTTAGTTACCTAGGTTAGCTCAATAATGACCTATACTTGGCCTACTTATGTCAAAAATGGCATACTATGCTTAGTTAACTTAAAAATGGCATAATTACCTAGGTTAGATCAATAATGATCCATTTTACCTAAGTGAGCTCCAAAATGATCCATTTTACCTAGGTTAGCTCCAAAATGATCCATTTTACCTAAGTTAGCCAAATGATCCATTTTACCTAAGTTAACTCCAAAATGATCCATTTTAGCTAAGTTAGCTCATAAATGATCCATTTTACCTAAGTTAGCTCATAAATGATCCTTTTTTACCTAAGTTAGCTCATAAATGATCCATTTTCCCTAGGTTAGCTCTAAAATGATCCATTTTAGCTAAGTTGGCTCATATATGATCCATTTTACCTAAGTTAGCTCCTAAATGATCCATTTTAGCTAGGTTAGCTCATAAATGATCTGTTTTACCTATGTTAGCTCCGAAATGATTCATTTTAGCTAAGTTGGTTCATAAATGATCGATTTTACCTAAGGTAGCTCATAAATGATCCATTTTACCTAAGTTAGCTCATAAATTTCATTTTTACCTAAGTTAGCTCATAAATGTCATATACTTCTTCTTCCTATTCTTCATTTTCTTCTTCTTATTCTAACTTTCTTATTTTCCATTTTGCAGATTTCATTCACTTCACAGAAGCTTGCATTGATGGAGTGCTTGTTTTACCTTTTTCTTTTTCTTTTGTATCGATGAACAATGTCAAACTTGCTATATGGACAAAACTATTGTAATATGTATGGTTGGATAAATGTATGTGGAACTTTCTACGTATGGTTGCATGGAACTATGCATGTATGATGAAACTTATATGTGTTGGAGATCTCATATGTTTGCTGTAAAATTCCCCTATCGAATATCTATACCTATTAAGAAAAGGGCTATTGCTTCTTCCCACCGTAATTTTGTTCGTCAATTTTGTCCGTCCACCCTGCCCATCCAGTTTAGTACGTCTGTCTCCAATCCGTCCGTATGCCTAGGCCACGTGGCTATGGGCCTGCGAGGCTATGGGCTTGCACGCACGCATCTCGCGTTTGTGTGCCCCACCCGGGTTCGTATGTATTCACGACAACATAGTCCCACCTCGATTGCTTGTATGGCCTCCTATCAATTTACTAGAAGAACGCCCGTGCGTTGCAACGGGGCCACATTAACTTTAAGAGTTCAATATTACGACATTGGCGACCTTTTTTACCATCAAATCCTCACACACACACTCTCTCCCCCTCCCTCTTCCTCACTCTCTCTCCCTCTCTCTCTCTCTCTAACACACACACATAGCCTATTCTCCCCGCCAATAAGACTTACTCAATTGGCAATAATGTGTGGACTTGTGGTGAGCCTGACTGAACTAATGGATAGTGTGATATATTCCCTAATCATTTAACAATTAAATTTCAGAAATGGGAAGATTATGCAACGCCTCAAGTTGTTAGCTACAGTGACGTCCCACTAATGATGCCATGTCATCAAGCTTGCTAAGCCAAACTGCCACTTGATAAAAATCAAAGCCCAATTCAAATTTAAAATAAAGTCAAATAAATTATTTCGTCAAATAGTAAAACTAAAATGTTCACCATATTCTATAAATTCCACTGATCTTTGACATGTTGAGCCCAACATTATTTGACCCAAAAATTAAATCTTGTCAAATTAATAAGAGGTCCAACAGTAGTTAAAATAACCAATTAAATATAAACCTAATTTTATGTATTTCCTTTTGGCCCAAAACTTTTTGTGCCACCTAAAAATATTGTGCTCGAATTGTGTGCATAGTTTCACAATTAACAAAATCCATTTAGTTGATATAAGAATAAATAGAAAACGGTGTTAAAAAGGAGAAACGTATTAGAATACATTAAAAACCAAAAGGATGATGAAAAAGGGGATTCCCCATACCCCCCCGGGCCTTGCCACCAAACCGGCCATGTGGTCCAGTCCCCGCACGGTCGTCTTCTCCTGTTCCCCAAGCCCGTACCTACAGAGCCGGGCTCCCGCCCGACCACCTCGCCGGCTTCGAAGGGGAATGGATAAGGGTGACGCCCTGCCTACCCTACCCCCATGGCCTCACTCCTCCTCGACGCCCCCTCCCAGATCCACTTCTCCTCCTCGCTCGCTCAATCCCGGTGATCTGGACGAAGTCAGATGCCACGGCCACCATGACCAACCCCGTCCACACGGCCACTGCCCTCCCTACTGGCTAGGAGCTTGTCGAGGAGCTCTGAATGCCTCCGCTACTTCGTCTGCGCCAACGAGATCAGGTCCAGCACCTCCAGATCGACGTCGTTGCTGTCTTCCTCAACCTTCTCCAACGCGACATTGCCGTTTGATCCGCGCCGCCCCGAGCTCCCCTGTCTTCCCCTAGGCTGCCATTGACACCGCCGTGATCTCCTCTTGCCTTTCCCGAGTTTCCCCTCTGGTTTGCTCTCGTTAGGTATTTTGCCGCGGCCGAGAACCGCCGTCCGCCGTGGCCATTGTAGGGGTAGCCACTGAGCTCCTCGGATTGACCCCGTGGGACATTGCAACACCCGAAAAATTTAACCATGATTTGTTTATTAAAATTTTGCCAGGAAATTAAATTTTTATTTTCTGGATTTATCTTTGGATTTCAGAACCTCTCTTTTCTTTGATATTGTGGAGTTTTTACCCCAAGTGAAAACTTTCCAAAAATATTATTGTACTTTTATACCCTCTCAAGAAAATATTTCTTTTATCATTCGATTTATTTGCATAATTGTTTTTCCCTTAGCTTTATTCTTTTAAAAATGATTTTTCATAAGTTTTGGAGCCTCTTTTGCACTTCAACCATTTCAAATTCTTCTTAAAAATCCCCACCAGAATTTGGGGAGGTCATGTGATGTTCCCACATCACTTTTGTGCAAAAACCTCTTTTAGTCATTGGAAATTTTGAGCTCTAGCCCTAGTTTTCAAATCTGGTCCAGTTTGTAAGATTTCACTACAACCTATTTAAATATTTCTTTAAAGTTCCCACCAAAATTAGGGGATGTTAGTAGGAGTATATTATTCAACTTTATGCATAAATCCACTGGTGTTCTTTGAGAAATTTGAGCAAATCATCCTCTTTTGCTCTCTGGTCTAGTTGGGTGTTTTCTACTGCAACTCTATTTTATTCTGCTCTAGTGCCCATGATCTTTCTCCTGCTTGTAAACCACCCTACAAAACCCTTAAGTCCAGGAGAGTGGACCCATTGGAGTATTTTTGGTCCATGCAATGATAGCCTTTATTTTCTGTCCATATTTGGTTTTCTCAAAATTTTGCACTAACAAGTTTCTGGTTTTGCCAAGCTAACCTTGCCACCATCTTTATCATCTAAAGAGACTATGATCTGGAGTTTTTGGCCACCCCAAGAGTTGCCTAGATGCCCTTAGCATTCTGTCGAACACCTTGAGTGCATGAACAGAATTGCAATGAACCTTAGTTTACATTTTGAACCTGCTTGATTTGCCAAACCAGCATGTCCACTAAGCCCCTAGATAACTCTAACCTAGACCTGTTAATCCCCAGCCCCACCCAAGCCTCCTGGCAGGCCTTGGCATTTTTCTAAACGCCTGGCGTGCGTGCTCTGGGCTTGCCTAGAGTGCACGTTTTGTGATAACCTACAAGTATAGGGGATCGCAACAGTTTTCGAGGGTAGAGTATTCAACCCAAATTTATTGATTCGACACAAGGGGAGCCAAAGAATATTCTCAAGTATTAGCAGCTGAGTTGTCAATTCAACCACACCTGGAAACTTAGTATCTGCAACAAAGTGTTTAGTAGCAAAGTAATATGATAGTGGTGGTAACGGTAACAAAAGTAAAGACAGCAAAAGTAATGTTTTTGGTATTTTGTAGTGATTGTAACAGTAGCAACGGAAAAGTAAATAAGCGAGAACCAGTATATGGAAAACTCGTAGGCACCGGATTAGCGATGGATAATTATGTCGGATGCGGTTCATCATGTAACAGTCATAACATAGGGTGACACAGAACTAGCTCCAGTTCATCAATGTAATGTAGGCATGTATTCCGTATATAGTCATACATGCTTATGGAAAAGAACTTGCATGATATCTTTTGTCCTACCCTCCCGTGGAAGCGGGGTCCTATTTGAAACTAAGGGATATTAAAGCCTCCTTTTAATAGAGAACCGGAACAAAGCATTAGCACATAGTGAATACATGAACTCCTCAAACTATGGTCATCACCGAGAGTGGTCCCGATTATTGTCACTTCGGGGTTGCCGGATCATAACACATAGTAGGTGACTATAGACTTGCAAGATAGGATCAAGAACACACATATATTCATGACAACATAATAGGTTCAGATCTGAAATCATGGCACTCGGGCCCTAGTGACAAGCATTAAGCATAGCAAAGTCATAGCAACATCAATATCAGAACATAATGGATACTAGGGATCAAACCCTAACAAAACTAACTCGATTACATGATAAATCTCATCCAACCCATCACCGTCCAGCAAGCCTACGATGCAATTACTCACACACGGCGGTGAGCATCATGAAATTGGTGATGGAGGATGGTTGATGATGAGGACAGCGACGAATCCCCCTCTCCGGAGCGCCGATCGGACTCCAGATCAGCCCTCCTGACAGAGATTAGGGCTTGGCGGCAGCTTCGTATCATAAAATGCGATGATTTCTTCTCTCTGATTTTTTCTCCCCGAAAGCCAATATATGAAGTTGTAGTTGGCGTGAGGGCCACTAGGGGGCCCACGAGGTAGGGGGCGCGCCCAGGGGGGCGCCCCCACCCTCGTGGACAGGGTGTGGGCCCCCTAGTCTTCATCTTTTGTGATGATTTTTCTTTATTTTTTCTAAGGTGTTCCGTGGAGTTTCAGGACATTCCGAGAACTTTTATCTTCTACACAAAAAACAACACCATGGCAATTCTGCTGAAAACAACGTCAGTCCGGGTTAGTTCCATTCAAATCATACAAGTTAGAGTCCAAAACAAGGGCAAAAGTGTTTGGAAAAGTAGATACGCAGATACGTATCAACTCCCCCAAGCTTAAACCCTTGCTTTTCCTCAACCAATTCAGTTGACAAACTGAAAGAGAAAAAGAAAAACTTTTACAAACTCTGTTTGCTCTTGTTGTTGTAAACATGAAAAGCCAGCATTCAAGTTTCAGCAATTATTATGAACTAACCATACTCACAATGACATGTAGGTCTCACAATTACTCATATCAATAGCATAATCAGCTAGCGGCCATAATAATAAAACTCGGATGACAACACTTTCTCAAAATAATCATAACATGATATAACAAAATGGTATCTCGCTAGCCCTTTCTGAGACCGCAAAACATAAATGCAGAGCACCTTTAAAGATCAAGGACTGACTAAATATTGTAATTCATGGTAAAAGAGATCCAGTCAAGTCATACCCAATATAAACCAATAATAATGAATGCAAACGACAGTGTGCTCTCCAGCGGGTGCTTTTAATAAGAAGGGTGATGACTCAACATAAAAGTAAATAGATAGGCCCTTCGCAGAGGGAAGCAGGGATTTGTAGAGGTGCCAGAGCTTGGTTTTGAAATAGAGATAAATTATATTTTGAGCGGCATACTTTCATTGTAAACATAACAACTAAAAGACGACGATATCTTCCATGCTAAACAGATTATAGGCGGTTCCCAAACAGAATGGTAAATTTTATACTCCCCCTCCTCCACAAGCATCAATCCATGGGTTGCTCAAAACAACGAGTGCCTCCAACATTCAACGGGTCCCAGGGGGAGTTTTGTTTGCAGTTATTTTGATTTAGTTTGCATAAAGCATGGGATTGGGCATCCCGGATACCAGCCATTTTCTCGTGAATGAGCAGCGGAGTCCACTCCTCTTGAGAATAACCCGCCTAACACGAAAGATAAGGGCAGCTCTAGTTGACATATGAGCTATTCGAGCATGCAAAACAGAATGTTTATTTGAAGGTTTAGAGTTTGGCACGTACAAATTTACTTGGAACGGCAGGTAAATACCGCATATAGGTAGGTATAGTGGACTCATATGGAACAACTTTGGGGTTTAAGGAGTTTGGATGCACAAGCAGCATTCCCACTTAGTACAGGTGAAGGCTAGCAAAAGACTTGGAAGCGACCAATTGAGAGAGCGACAACAGTGGTAACATGCATTAAAACTAATTTACACCGAATACAAGCATGAGTAGGATATAATCCACCATGAACATAAATATCATGAAGGCTATGTTGATTTGATTCAACTACATGCGTCAACATGTGCCAAGTCGAGTCACTCAATTCATTTAAAGGAGGATACCATCCCATCATACCACATCATAATCATTCTAATAGCATGTTGGCATGCAAGATAGACCATTATAACTCATAGCTAATCAAGCATGGCACAAGCAACTATAATCTCTAAATGTCATTGCAAATATGTTTACTTCATAATAGCTGAATCAGGAGCGATGAATCATCATATTTATAAAAACAAGAGAGGTCGAGTTCATACCAGCTTTCCTCATCCCAATAAGTCAATCATATATCATCATTATTGCCTTTCACTAGCACGACCGAACGGTGTGTATAATAATAAGAGTGCACGTGCATTGGACTAAGCTGGAATCTGCAAGCATTCAACTCAAGAGAGAAGACAAGTAATATGGGCTCTAAGTTAAATAAACAATCATGCATATAAGAGCCGCTAAGCATTTTCAATATGGTCTTCTCGACCCCCAAATAAAGGAAAAGAAATAAAAACTATTTACACGGGAAAGCTCCCAACAAGCAAAAGAAGAACGGGAATATTTTTGGGTTTTCTCTTTAATTCTACTACAAGCATGGAAAGTAAACTAACTAATTTTTTTGGTTTTTCCTAAGGTTTATCAAACACACAAGAAGAAAGCAGGAAAAAGAAATGTAAACTAGCATGGATATTACAGTGAAAAAGTATGAGCACTGACGACTAGTGTGTGAACATGAATGTAAAGTCGGTGAGAAATACGTACTCCCCCAAGCTTAGGCTTTTGGCCTAAGTTGGTCTATTGCCAGGGATAGCCTGGCGGATACCCGTAGGTGAAGCTGGGGTCATACTGTGATGAAGAAGGCTCCGGCTGCCACTAGCTGACAGCCTCCTCTGGATCCCTAGAATAAACAGATAGGCGTGGAGGCTCATCTTGTGGCTCCGGCTCCAGGGTCGGTGCAGGGTTCTGATAGGCTTGAACAGCCGACCACGGAATGATGTGAGGTTCTACAGACAAGTTAAACAAAGAAGGAGCAGTCAAAGTAATAGTCTCAGGGTGATGTTTATCAAAGTATAATTTATATTTGAGCTCCCCATCGCGACTCTTAACAAGAAAATCATGCGCTATCATACTCTTATAATCTAAATAAGCGCGGGGTAGTGCTGTTTCTTCTTTCTCCTCATGCCTAATAGGTATTTCAAAATGTTCATCTAGGCGTGAAGCATAAATGTCTCCAAAGATGGGGCCCTTAGTGCGGTTCAGACTTAACCGTCTAGCAACAATTCCACCCATACTAAAAGAGTTATTGCGGTATAAACCATGGAGCAAAATAATAATATCAGGAATACTAAGGTTCCCACAGTTCCCGCGTCCAATCAAGCAACGACTAGCAAATAAGGCAAAGTAGCATAAAACAGGAAAATGTATGCTAGTGATCCTTGCATCAGAAACATTCCCGGTTTCTCCCACAGTGATAGTGTTAATAAAAGCTTCTACTTCATTACGGTGGGGTTCATCTAAGTTGCCCTCAAAGGGTATTCTGCAAACCTCACAAAATTCAGCTAATGTCATCTCTTTAACAACGTCATATAAATGAAACTCTACTGTTGGAGGTGATTTCTTAGGGAAAAAGTAGAAGTTTTGCACAAAAGTATTTGTTAGTAAGAGATACTGATGACGTTGGTCGTGGAGGAAGTTGGTGAGGCCAGCATTCTCAATCAATAGATAGAAATCTTCATAAATCCCAGCTCTCCTCAAGAAATCATCGGAAGGCCATTCACACGGCCGGACCTCCGCGGTGCGAGGCAAATTAAATTTGGGCTTCTCCTCTTCTTCCTTTTGTTTTTCCTTAGAGCTTCGGCTCGACGAGCCCCTCAAAAGTCTCTTCATTATTTCTAAACAATCTGAAATTTTCAGTAACTTCAAATAAAAGTGAACCAACTTCAATAAAATTGATAGTAACAACTCCCACAAGAGCCTAGAGCATATATCAAGCATTAGAACTACTTGGAACCATATAAATTTGAAATGCAAGCTCAAGAACATGGTCACCTATGCAGCACAAATTTGCAATGAATAAAGCACTAGAACAAAAACTAATTGGACCAATGGAGGAGTCACATACCAAGGAACAATCTCCCCAAGCAGTTTTGCGAGAGGTGCTTTGAGCAAGGAGATCGAAAATCACAGCAACGGGGGCTGGAACTCGTGCTTGAGTTGGTTTTTCGTGTTTGTGTGAAGCAGAGGAAGAAGATGGGTGCAGGAATAAGTGGAGGAGGGCCACCGTGGGCCCACGAGGCAGGGGGCGCGCCCAGGGGGGTAGGGCGCGCCCTCCACCCTCGTGACCAGGTAGCAGCTCCCCGCGTGGTAATTTTTGCATAGTAAATTCTCAAATATTCCCGAAAAAATCATATTAAATTGGCATGGCATTCTGAGAACTTTTATTTTTGGGATATTTTTATATTGCACGGATAAGTCAGGAGACAGACAGAAAGATACTTTATTTCTACTAAATAACAGAAAATATAAAGAGGGTACAGAAGGTTGTGCTTCTAGTTTCATCCATCTCGTGATCATCAAAATGAACCCACTAACAAGGTTGATCAAGTCTTGTTAACAAACTCATTCCGAATAATCACGGAACCGGAGAAATTTCGAATAACACTAAGTTACCTCAACGGGGATATGAAAATCCCCAACAATAAGAATATCATACTTTTTCTTTATAGTAGGGAGAGGAAATTCAAAACCTCCAAATATAATTGATGGAATCTTTCCAATAGAGTTGATACTATAAACTTGAGGTTGTTTCCTCGGAAAGTGTACCGTGTGCTCATTGCCATTAACATGAAAAGTGACATTGCCTTTGGTGCAATCAATAACAGCCCCTGCAGTATTAAGGAAAGGTCTTCCAAGAATAATAGACATACTGTCATCCTCGGGAATATCAAGAATAACAAAGTCCATTAAAATAGTAACGTTTGCAACCACAACAGGCACATCCTCACAAATACCGACAGGTATAGCAGTTTATTTATCAGCCATTTGCAAAGATATTTCAGTAGGTGTCAACTTATTCAAGTCAAGTCTACGGTATAAAGAGAGAGGCATAACACTGACAGCGGCTCCAAGATCACATAAAGCAGTTTTAACATAATTTCTCTTAATGGAGCAAGGTATAGTAGGTACTCTGGGATCTCCAAGTTTCTTTGGTATTCCACCTTTAAAAGTATAATTATCAAGCATGGTGGAAATTTTAGCTTCATGTATCTTTCTTTTATTAGTAATGATATCCTTCATATACTTAGCATAAGGATTTGTTTTGAGCACATCAGTTAATCGCATACGCAAAAGATGGGTCTAATCATTTCAGCAAAGCGCTCAAAATCCTCATCATCCTTTTTCTTGGATGGATTCGGAGGAAAAGGTATGGTTTTCTGAACCCATGGTTCCCTTTCTTTACCATGTTTCCTAGCAACAAAGTCTCTTTTATCATAACGTTGATTCTTTGATTGTGGGTTATCAAGATCAACAGCAATTTCAACTTCTACATCATTATCATTACTAGGTTGATCATCAACATGAACATTATCATTAACATTATCACTAGGTTCATGTTCATCAGCTGATTGTGTTTCAGCATCAGAAATAGAGATATCATTTGGATTCTCAGGTGGTTCAGCAATAGGTTCACTAGAAGTTTGCAAAGTCCTATCATTTTTCTTTTTCTTCCTCTTAAAAGAACTAGGTACGTCAATATTGTTTCTCTGAGAATCTTGCTCGATTCTCTTAGGGTGGCCTTCAGGATACAAAGGTTCCTGAGTCATTCTACCAGTTCTAGTAGCCACACCAACAGCATAATCATTTTTCTTACTATTCATTTCATCAAGCGCTTCTTTCTGAGCTTTAAGTACTTGTTCTACTTGAGTGGTAACCATAGAAGCATGTTTGCTAACAAGTTTAAGTTCACCTCTAATATCAGCCATATAATCACCCAAGCGTTTAATCGTAAAGGTATTCTGTTTAATTGTCTATCAAAATAAGCATTAAAGTCATCTTGCTTAAACATAAAGTCATCAAACTCATCCAAGCACTGACTAGCAATTTTAGTAGGAGGGACTTCAGCTTTATCATATCTATAGAGAGAATTTACCTTTACTACCTGTGATGGGATATCGGGAGGTTCTTCAGTAAATAAGTAATTGAGATCATATACTTCTTCAACAGGCGGTAAATTAAGACCATGTATTTCTTCAATAGGAGGTAAATTCTTAACATCTTCAGCTTTAATTCCTTTTTCTTTCATAGATTTCTTTGCCTCTAGCATATCTTCGGGACTGAGAAATAGAACACCTCTCTTCTTCGGATTTGGTTTAGGAATAGGCTCAATAATTGGCTCAGGAACTGGCTCAGGAGGTAGCTCGGGAGGTGCCCAATTATTTTCATTTGCCAACATATTATTCAATAGAATTTCAGCGTCATCCGGTGTTCTTTCCCTGAAAAGAGAACCAGCACAACTATCCAGGAATCTCTGGAAGCATCAGTTAGTCCATTATAAAAGATATCAAATATTTCAGGTTTCTTAAGAGGATGGTCAGGAAAATCATTAAGTAACTTGAGAAGCCTCCCCCAAGCTTGTGGGAGACTCTCTTCTTCAATTTGCAGAAAGTTGTATATTTCCCTCAAAGCAGCTTGTTTCTTATGAGCAGGGAAATATTTAGCAGAGAAGTAATAAATCATATCCTGAGGACTTTGCACACAACCAGGATCAAGAGAATTATACCATATCTTAGCATCACCCTTTAATGAGAACGGAAATATTTTGAGTAAATAAAGGTAGCGCGATCTCTCATTATTAGTAAATAGGGCAGCTATATCATTTAACTTAGTAAGATGTGCCGCAACAGTTTCAGATTCATAGCCATAAAAAGGATCAGATTCAACCAATGTAATTATATCTGGATCAACAGAAAAATCATAATAATCCTGATCAGGAACACAGATAGGTGAAGTAGCAACAGCAGGGTCGGGTTTCATTCTACCTCTAAAAGATTCTTCACTCCATTTAACTAGCAACCTCTTAAGTTCCTGTCTATCCTGGCAAGCAAGAATAGCTGCAGAAGATTTAGCATCAAAAAGATAACCCTCAGGAATAGCAGGCATATTATCATCATCACTAACATCATCGTGTTCAGGTTCAATAATTTCTCTTTCTCTAGACCTAGCAATTTGCTCATCAAGAAATTCACCAAGGCGCACAGTAGTATCAAGCATAGAAGTAGTTTAATCATAAGTATCATGCATAGCAGAAGTGGCATCATCAATAACATGCGACATATCGGAATTCATAGCAGTAGTAGGTTTAGGTGTCGCAAACTTACTCATAACAGAAGGAGAATCTAATGCAAGGCTAGATGGCAGTCCCTTACCTCCCCTCGTAGTTGAGGGCAAAATAGTAGTTCGATCATCTTTCAAGTTCTTCATAGTGTCCAACAGATATAAAACCCAAGTGACTCAAAGAATAGAGCTATGCTCCCCGGCAACGGCGCCAGAAAAAGGTCTTGATAACCCACAAGTATAGGGGATCGCAACAGTTTTCGAGGGTAGAGTATTCAGCCCAAATTTATTGATTCGACACAAGGGGAGCCAAAGAATATTCTCAAGTATTAGCAGCTGAGTTGTCAATTCAACCACACCTAGAAACTTAGTATCTGCAACAAAGTGTTTAGTAGCAAAGTAATATGATAGTGGTGGTAACGGTAACAAAAGTAATGACAGCAAAAGTAATTTTTTGGTATTTTGTAGTGATTGTAACAGTAGCAACGGAAAAGTAAATAAGCGAGAACCAGTATATGGAAAACTCGTAGGCACCGGATTAGCGATGGATAATTATGCCGGATGCGGTTCGTCATGTAACAGTCATAACATAGGGTGACACGGAACTAGCTCTAGTTCATCAATGTAATGTAGGCATGTATTCCGTATATAGTCATACGTGCTTATGGAAAAGAACTTGCATGACATCTTTTGTCCTACCCTCCCGTGGCAGCGGGGTCCTATTGGAAACTAAGGGATATTAAGGCCTCCTTTTAATAGAGAACCAGAACGAAGCATTAGCACATAGTGAATACATGAACTCCTCAAACTATGGTCATCACCGGGAGTGGTCCCAATTATTGTCACTTCGGGGTTGCCGGATCATAACACATAGTAGGTGACTATAGACTTGCAAGATAGGATCAAGAACACACATATATTCATGAAAACATAATAGGTTCAGATCTGAAATCATGGCACTCGGGCCCTAGTGACAAGCATTATGCATAGCAAAGTCATAGCAACATCAATCTCAGAACATAATGGCTACTAGGGATCAAACCCTAACAAAACTAACTCGAGTACATGATAAATCTCATCCAACCCATCACCATCAAGCAATCGTACGATGCAATTACTCACGCACGGCGGTGAGCATCATGAAATTGGTGATGGAGGATGGTTGATGATGATGACGGAGACGAATCCCCCTCTCCGGAGCCCCGAACAGACTCCAGATCAGCCCTCCCGATAGAGATTAGGGCTTGGCGGCGGCTCCGTATCATAAAACGCGATGATTTCTTCTCTCTGATTTTTTTTCTCCCCGAAAGCCAATATATGGAGTTGGATTTGCCGTCGGAGGGCCACCAGGGGGCCCACGAGGTAGGGGGCCGTGCCCAGGGGGGGCGCCCCCACCCTCGTGGACAGGGTGTGGGCCCCCTGATCTTCATCTTGTGCGATGATTTTTCTTTATTTTTTCTAAGGTGTTCCGTGGAGTTTCAGGACATTCTGAGAACTTTTATCTTCTGCACAAAAAACAACACCATGGCAATTCTGCTGAAAATAACGTCAGTTCGGGTTAGTTCCATTCAAATCATACAAGTTAGAGTCCAAAACAAGGGCAAAAGTGTTTGGAAAAGTAGATACGACAGAGACGTATCATTTTGCACGCGCGCGCACCGAGCCGCCGCGTCTCGCTACCGCCCTCCCCACGCCCGTGCTGACCCTTGGCCACTCGCAGCCATCGTGCCCGACCCCTCCCTCGCCGCAGAGCCGCCCCGGCCACCTCCTGGCACCCCGCAGAGCCACCGTCAGGTCGGCCATGGCGGCTAGCTGACGGCCGCAGCAGACCCCGGCCGTGGCAGCGCTCCCCGAGCCACTCCAGCATGCAAGCTTCCCTCTGGAACAGCTCGGGCTCATTCGCGAGCCCGTCCGCTAGCGCACATCACTGCCACATCGCCCCGCAGCTACAGAATGGCGGTTCGCCGTCGATCTTATCCCCGGCGGCCGCGGAACCGACCTCGGCCGCCTATAAAAGGAGCTCCCGAGCCCGTCCAGACCTCAGGTGACCTCAAGCCATTCCTCCAAAGCCCCCACAGCTAGCAATAGACGGCGGGAAGCCTTCTTCCTCGTCTCCAATCAGTTCGCCCGCTGCCACGCTCCCGTGTCGTGCGGTGCAAGCAAAGCCTCCCCCATCCATCAAGTGCTGCCATCCTCCTGCCCTCGATCGTGCGGAGCTGCCCACCCTCTCAGCTTCGATCGGGAGCCATCATAACCCAAGACCCCAATCCACAAGAAGTTGACGTCCGCCGCAAAGCTCGCCGTCGGCGACTCCCTTCGTCCCTGCCACCCTCTCGACCACTGGGAGGACCGCCCTGGGCTAGCGGATCCATCTCTACCCTCGGAACCCATTAGGGAGCCGCCGTTCGCTGGTGTTGATCGCCGGAGCCCCGCCTCTGCTCGGACAGAAGAGAAAGGAGGCGGTCGACTGGTCAAACCTGACCAATGGGCCCAAGGGACCCACTGTCAGTGACCCCGCGCCAGCCCGCATGGTCTAAGTGAAAGCAAAAACCCAGAGTACGCCTCCACCGTTTTTTCGAAACGTTTTTCTTTTTTCAGTTTATTTTAAAAACAGAATTTTGACTGATATTTGACTGGCTATAACTTTTTAAATATAAGTCCAAATGACTTGATTCTTTTTTTGTTGTTTCTCAAATTCTGTCTAGTTTAATTTCATATTTATTTGAAAATTTTCCAAACAACTTTTTTGTACTATTTTGAAACTATGTGTTAATTTGAATTTTTTCAAAATAGGATTGTTGGAGAGGGAAGAAAACTTACAAAAGTTTTGGAATGCACCCTGCCTCTCCACAACTTGAAGGCAAGCATTTCCAAACCCTGGCATAATATTGTCGTCTGTTATTTGATACGGTTACAACAACCCTTGTCTCGAAGTATTCGTTATTTTATGTGATGATATGGTCATACTCATGAGTGCACAATGAATGTTCCTTGCTCTTGGAATTTGATATGCTTGTGATAGTAATCACCCTCATATGCCTTTCATGCCTATCGGAAGGAACCTAGGAAAGCCTCTGTCTTGGGTAGACACGAGCTTGTCTCCAGTCTTCTTCGAGACGGTTGTGTCCGGTATGGCAAGTGAGGTATGATGAGTGGTGCACTACTAGAAAAAGGCCTACTAATGGCGCACCAGTTTTGGCGCACCACATAGAAGTGCGCCATTAGTAAAAAAAATTCAATTTTTTTTAAAAAAAAATTCAGAATTTTTTTTTAAATTTTTTTTTTCAATTTTTTAAAAAAAGAATTTCAAATTTTTCTTAATCTCAGTTCACTATGGCTTAATCTCAGGTCAAATCACATTCCATGGTCAAACTTCCCGAAAGGTCACCCATCCTCACACTACTCCAGCCCAAGCACGCTTAACTTCAAAGTTTTATCGAACCCCAGCAACAGCTCACTTCACAGGCACTTGTTGATATATCTAGCATATCAATCCTGTTATACCTTGTTGATGTCTAGGACTTTGTTCATGTTCATGACTATGATGAAATTTTGAAAAATATTTCAAACTTCCCGATCATATTATGTATCATTTTTTGAAAAAAAATTCAAAAAAAAATTCAAAACCAATTTTTTTTTCTGTTACTAGTGGCACACCACATCCACGGTGCGCCACTAGTAAGTTTGAAATTTTTTGAATTTTTTTGCCGCTAGATCTTGAAAGCCCCGTAACTTTTTTTCTGTTAGGTTTTTGGGGATTTTGAAAATGTTTAACGGGGTTCCCCGATTAAAATTGGATGTAACTTTTCAAGTAGATGATTTTTCATATAAAAAACTTTTTCATCCAAGTTCGTATGCAAAAGTTATGCCCATTTTACAAATTTCCAGAGAGATTTTGCAAATAAAGTCGAAATTCATATTTGTAAATTTTCCCAAAAACTAGAGCACATATCACATCGGAAACATATTATCTTTTATTTTTTTGATATTTCCATCATTTTCTTTTATTTTTTTTAAACTAAAAAGGCGATCCACCGGGGGGTGCATTCGGTGTTGGGGCAAGTTAGTAATGGCGCACCATGGGGTGGTGCGTCATTACTAGTTTAACTAGTAATGGCGCACCAAACCCACGGTGCGCCATTACTAGTTTTGAAAAAAAATTGATTTTTTTTGATTTTTTTGAAAAAAACTTAGTAATGGCGCACCAGTGGAAAGTGTGCCATTAATAGTTAAAACTAGTAATGGCGCACCGAGACATGGTGCGCCATTAGTAACAATTTTTTTTATTTTTTTACTTTTTTTTCAAAACTACTAATGGCGCACGACAGATGTGGTGCGCCATTACTATGTCAATTAGTAATGGCGCACTATGCAACGGTGCGCCATTAGTAACAAAAAAAAATTATGTTTTTTTTCAAAACTACTAATGGCGCACCACACACCAGGTGCACCATTAGTAATATATTACTAATGGCGCATCGAGACATGGTGCGCCATTAGAATATAGTAATGGCGCACCACATCACAGGTGCGCCATTAGTGACCATTCCATCTATAGCCCTTTTTGTAGTAGTGGTGATTTTGTCTGTTGGTTGAAACATATTTGTTGTGCTAATCATGCAGGGAATACTTAAACCTCCTGAGTCGGTCGTAGATCGAGTCTTGTTCCAGTAACCCCCATACTTGTTTCATACTACCACTTGTCCCTGCCATAGGTAGGGTACGGTTCAGTAAGTTATCCACCCCTTCTAGCACACACCGTATAGAGAGGCCATGGTGGAAGATACCCGCTGCATCCGGTAGGCATGCCACCTGGTCCGGAGGCATGGGTGTTTCCGGTTGTAGCCGAGGGGGTAGCTCCCCTAGTTTGCGCGTGTTATAAATTTTGTGATCCCATGCTAGTTGAGGTTGTAGCCTACCCACTTAGAGTTTTGCTTAACGAGTGTCGTGGGTGATTCCATACACCGGTAAGTCAGGCTGGTGTGTGCGGTCAGGTGTGTTTTCAATTAAAAGATCGTAGACGGAATTAGTCCCGATGGACTAACGTAAAGCCGTTACTCGTGGGTAAAGAGTACACACTCTACAGAGATATATCTATTCAAATAGCCGTGTCCATGGTTAAGGACTACAGTCTGGGATGGGTCAAGTGTCGGTCTTAGTGTCGGTCTTCGGAGGAAAAATTGCTAAACCCGAACATGGATCATGACTTGTGACTCTTGATGATTATGATTACTATTATTATGGACTAACAATTTACATTATTTGAATTATTGAGTATCCCTGGGGTGGCTCTACCCCCTGGATATTCCCTGTGATTATTTTCTTATAAGACCTTTATGTGATGTCGCTTAGACGCCCGACTGTGGCACGCCTATCATTTAGTTACTTATAAGCCCTTTATGTGGTGTCGCTCAGACGCCCGACTATGGCATGCTTGTTATTTAAACTACTTATAAGCTCTTTATGTGGTGTCGCTCAGACACCCGACTGTGGCATGCTTGTTATTTAAACTACTTATAAGCCCTTTATGTGGTGTCGCTCAGACGCCCGACTAAGGCATGCTTTAAATTATTATCCTTTCGAGGCTTCGCTTCAGACACCCGATCAGTGCATTCTATTTCTACTCCAGTATTGCCTATTCATGTTGTATATGAATAACTTGCTCACATCATGGATTTTATTTTGTGACTAACGTCGTGATCATAGAATATTTCAGAGCATGATTATTATTTGTTATATTATACCTGTGTTCATAATGTTTGCGAGTACATTCAAAAGTACTCACTGGCTTGTCCCTGGCTGTTGTCTTGGCCTGATTTCCTGCATAGAGAGGAGCATTGCGATGACAGGCCCAGAACCTACGCAGTGATGATAGCAGTCTCGCGAAGATAGGAGTTATCCAGGTCAGCTGTTCCTGTGGGAAATGGAGTCCCATAGACGTTGATGAACCGCAAACCGCTTCCGCCATCAACCACTAGAAACCTTGTGTTGTACTTATAGGCCAGAATGGTCTTGTACTACATATTATGTATTTTTCTTGGTGTTTCTGTATCAAGTTGGTGTCTCGCCAGCTAACAGTAATCCTGGGGCTGGTGAGCACAAGGAACATTTCCTAGGAAATTAATATCCCGAAAATCCGATCTTGACAACCTTGGTATCAGAGCCAGGCTGACCATTGGCTAATCCTATCTTAGCAAGGTCAATAAACCTAGACTAACCATTCCACCATACCTTAACCTAACCCCAGCCAAGCTTCTCCTGTAAGATAGCCACACAATGACCCCGACACCTTTTGGCAGTCGGTGCACAACCTATCAGCCTAGCATGTCGATCACGCGCCAGTGACCGATACCTAAATTATCTCATTCGCAATTGTGCGAAGGAAGACTCTGTCCCCTTTTTCTATACAAAGGGCACGCTAACCTCAACACAGCACAACACAGCCTCTTCCCCAAACCAAGCTATAATGCCTTGCCCTATTGTGCACAATGCGACCACAGAAACCAACCTTGGAGGTTTTGGGACCGTGCTCACAAACCTCACCCGCCGTTCCTTTGCATTAGAAGAACCCCCAGAATATGTTGTGTACCAAGGACCCATGAACGGTGAGAGCCGTCAATTCTGGGCCACTATGCACGTCTATGGTAGGGATCTATCTCCAGAACGCCCCTACAGTTTCACCGGAAGGACAACTTCCTTTGAGCCACAAGCCATCTAACTAGCTGCTCGAGAGGCTATAGTTCAACTCTGGCACTTGTCGCCCAGAGTTAACTATCGCTCGTTCTACTACTACCCTAGCTGTGACGGGTATGGTAGGACACCACAGGTTGCCAACGGAGATCACGAGACAGATCCTGCATTGTTGCATCTGGTGCGCTATGTAAGTGCACTAGAGGAACTGTTCGATCAAATCACCCTTGATCTGATCGCAGCTCATGGAGAACTGGTTCGCCGAGCCTCGGCGAGAGAAGAAGGTGAGCCCGACGCCGACAACCTAGTCGTGTTGTTCGGACAACCGATCGAGTCCTTGAGGTCAGCCCCAGCCATCGACCAAAATGCGTTGGTGTCCCCAGAAGTGCTTCGTTGCCTTTTTGGAACACGCTCCAACGGAATTGTGGCCAACAATCCCCGGGATGGTCATCATCGCTACCCCGACCCTGCAACCCCTCAACCCCCTCCAGCTAATCCCGACGGTGAAACCCGTGGAGAAGCCTCGACGCCCACAAGGCACGCCCGCTTAGATATAAACGAGGTAGACTAAGTCACTCGAGTAGTACCGAGTCTCAGTATGTCCATGCCCTATAATCGTGTGATCTTGTATCGCCATAAATAAACGCAGCCTGCTTGTGTGCCTCTGTTTTGAATAGTAACCAGGCATAAATATGTTAGCGTGTGGTTGCATTTTTAATTCCCGGCATAGCTACCAAGACCACCCCGACGACACCCACAGTAATACTTCACTTTTGTGAGATATGTGTATCTGTAGCATTGACCCCGACCCCATAGAGCAGATTCGACAAACTAGTTACCCTTCACCACGGTAAATAACCCAGCCCCAATGCTATATAAAAGGCCACCTTGTGACCTTGCCAAGTATCCCTCACCTTGTGCACAACTCTAACAGCAATTTCTTTGCCATGCCGAGCCCTAGTATTTATCTGAGAACTCCAGATGCAACTCCAGGTAGTTTTGTTAAAATATTGTGGGACTTTACCTATAGTACCATGAGTGCTATCCACCCACCCCAGTACGAGTTGCTCAAATCGAGGATCACCCCATCCACCTCGAAATATTGGGCGGTGGTGCACATCCCTGCCGCAAACCCAAACCAAGACCCAACGGAAGTTTCCTTCGTGGGAAAATCTATGCCGACTCCGCAAATGGCCATAGAAGCTGCTGCGTACGAAGCACTTGCTCGCCTTCGATTCGTGGTACCCTATGCCAGCGAACGAGGGTATTATTACTTCCCGAGTCACGCAGCACCCGGAGAAGTAGCATCTTTTCCCGATGGACGAATCGAGAGAGACCCAGTACTGGCCAACCTTGCCCAGTATGTCATTGCTCAAGAGAGTTTGACCCAACGAGTGATAGGTTATCTCCAGAGCCTCGCTGATTTAAACCCTCAGATCGCCATCGGCAGACCACTAAGGCCCGACCAGGAGAGACGCGTTCATCGACTCGTCAATCCGCTTCCCCCGATAGAAGAAGAGTGTGCCCCAATCCCAGACACGTTTTCTCAGGACCCTGTCCATTTACCATTGTCGTTGTAGACGTCACTGCTATGTTTATTGTCTCAGCATTTATTTATGTGTTGCGACTTATGCGTGGTATCCTAAATTTGTACGATGAATTAAATTTTTAGTTTCAATTAATGTGAGTGGTTTTTACTATAGTTAATTTTTATTAACTGTTTTCGCTCTCGGTAAATTCTGAAGTGAGATTTTTCCCTGAGTTGTTGCAGTGTATATCTCTTCATGACATAGACTTTTATTTACGCAGCACCACGACAGTAGACGCACCACCACAACCAGTCGGCCACATGCACTAATTGCAAACGCCCGTACACATTTTGCACCTAACTGGTCACCTCCCTAGCACACACAGCCTCTGAAGGAGAGATTACTAGGCGTTTGTTCGGATGCAAGTTGCCTCCAGCACCCTGGCAGAAGTTAGCACCCGACACCGCACTTAATCCACATGATCACCGCCACCGCGGAGAGCTAACACTCGAGCGGCAGCATCACGACAATCATCACGCACAAGACCACGGAGAACCCCAGCAATGACACCACCCCTCCGCACATCAGGATCACGTGCCAGTCCCGCACACCTCCGCCATTACAGCCTCGTTTCGAGCTCCTGCAAATAGAAATGGAGGAGAAGGAACGAGAAGGAGAAGTGAGGCCAGGTGTGAGGAAGAAGAAAGGAGCACCTCGGTCATTTTATAGCTCGAGATCGGTGTATGGTGGGCGAAGTCCACCAGAACCGCTCGTCGCTCGATTGCCGGTGTTCGGAGGAAAATCCTCGAGCAGTGCCGATAGCGCACTAGCCCACGAGCTGAGTGCACACTGCACCAGCAGCTAGCACGCCGCGCACTACCGCAGTACGGCCTAGATGCTCTACGCGCTAGACGTCGCCGGTGGAGAAAGCGCGGGAAAGCACGCGAGAGAGAGGAAGAAGAGAGAGCCAGAGGTTGTAGAAGAGACTGATAGTGGACCCCGAGTCCACCTGTCAGCCAGAGAGAGCATTGTGCTCTCGGGTACGACCAGCGTATTTTAGTAATTTAGAAGTTTATTCTAAATTTACTGTAACCAAAAGTAGAAATTCCCGGTAAAGTTTTCCACGCAACGCCAGTATGCCATACTGTAGCTTTACACCACATAATTGCCCACTCACTGTAGCCACGTTTTAATTACATGAGTAGGATGGTTATTTTTGTGATGGTAGGAGTAATATTTTTCAAAACAGCCCTTAGCAAATCTCGAGGACGAGATTTTTGTTATGGGGGGTTGTGTTGTAACACCCCAAAAATTAAACCATGATTTGTTTATTAAAATTTTGCCAGGAAATTAAATTTTTATTTTCTGGATTTATCTTTTGATTTCAGAACCTCTCTTTTCTTTGATATTGTGGAGTTTTTACACCAAGTGAAAACTTCCCAAAAATATTATTGGACTTGTATACCCTCTCAAGAAAATATTTCTTTTATGAGTGGATTTATTTGCATAATTGTTTTTCCATGAGCTTTATTCTTTTAAAAATGATTTTTCATAAGTTTTGGAGCCTCTTTTGCACTGCAACCATTTCAAATTCTTCTTAAAAATCCCCACCAAAATTTGGGGAGGTCATGTGATGTTCCCACATCACTTTTGTGCAAAAACCTCTTTTATTCATTGGAAATTTTGAGCTCTACCCCTAGTTTTCAAATCTGGTCCAGTTTGTAAGATTTCACTACAACCTATTTAAATATTTCTTTAAAGTTCCCACCAAAATTAGGGGATGTTAGTAGGGGTATATTATTCAACTTTATGCAAAAATCCACAGGCGTTCTTTGAGAAATTTGAGCAACTCATCCTCTTTTGCTCTCTGGTCCAGTTGGGTGTTTCCTACTGCAACTCTATTTTATTCTGCTCTAGTTCCCATGATCTTTCTCCTGCTTGTAAACCACCCTACAAAACCCTTAAGTCCAGGAGAGTGGACCCATTGGAGTATTTTTGGTCCATGCAATGATAGCCTTTATGTTCTGTCCAGATTTGGTTTTCTCAACATTTTGCACTAACAAGTTTTGGGTTTGCCAAGCTAACCTTGCCACCCTCTTTATCATCCAAAGGGACTATGATCTAGAGTTTTTGGCCACCCCAAGAGTTACCTAGATGCCCTTAGAATTCTATCGAACACCTTGAGTGCACGAACAGAATTGGCATGAACCTTAGTTTACATTTTGAACCTGCTTGATTTGCCAAACCAGCATGTCCGCTAAGCACCTAGATAATTCTAACCTAGACCTATTAATCCCCAGCCCCACCCAAGCCTCCTAGCAGGCCTTGGCATTTAGCCGAACACCTGGCGTGCGTGCTCTGGCGCGCCCAGAGTGCACATTTTGCACGCGCGCGCACCAAGCCACCGCGTGTCGCTGCCGCCCTCCACGCGCTCGTGCCGACCCTTGGCCACTCGCAGCCATCGCGCCCGACCCCTCCCTCGCTGCAGAGCCGCCCCGGCCACCTCCTGGCACCCCGCAGAGCCAACGTCAGGTCGGCCATGGCGACTAGCTGACGGCTGCAGTAGACCCCGGCCGTGGCAGCGCCGCCTGAGCCACTCCAGCGCGCCAGCTACCCTGTGGAACCGCTCGAGCTCATCCACGAGCCCGTTCGCTAGCGCACATCGCCGCCACATCACCCCGCAGCTACAGAATGGCGGTTCACCATCGATCTTATTCCCGGCCGCCGCGGAACTGACCTCGGCCACCTATAAAAGGAGCCCCCGAGCCCGTCCAGACCTCAGGCGACCTCAAGCCATTCCTCCAAAGCCCCCACGGTCAGCAATCGACGGCGGGAAGCCTTCTTCCTCGTCTCCGATCAGTTTGGCCGCCGCCACACTCTGGTGCCGTGCGTCACAAGCAGAGCCTCCCCCGTCCATCCTGTGCTTCCATCCTCCTGCCCTCGACCGTGCGGAGCCCCCAGCCTCTCAGCTTCGATCGGGAGACATCATAGCCCAAGACCCCAATCCACCAGAAGTTATCTTCCACCGCAAAGCTCACCGCCGGCGACTCCCTTCGTCCCCGCCACCCTCTCGACCACCGGGAGGACCGCCCTGGGTTGGCGGATCCATCCCTACCCACGGAAACCAGTAGGGATCCGCCGTTCGCCGGCGTTCATCACCGGAGCCCCGCCTCTGCTCGGACAGAAGAGAAAGGAGGCGGGCGACTGGTCAAACCTGACCAGTGGGCCCAAGGGACCCACTGTCAGTGACCCCGCGCCGGCCCGCGTGGTTTAAGTGAAAGCGTAAAACCCAGAGTACGCCTCCTTCGTTTTTTTGAAACGTTTTTCTTTTTTCAGTTTATTTTAAAAACAGAATTTTGACTGATCTTTGACTGGCTATAACCTTTTAAATATAAGTCCAAATGACTTGATTCTTTTTCTGTTGTTTCTCAAATTCTGTCAAGTTTATTTTCATATTTATTTGAAAATTTTCCAAACAACTTTTTTGTACTGTTTTGAAACTATGTGTTAATTTGAATTTTTTCAAAATAGGATTGTTGGAGAGGGAAGAAAACTTTCAAAAGTTTTGGAATGCACCCTGCCTCTCCACAACTTGAAGGCAAGCATTTCTGAACCCTGGCATAATATTGTCGTGTGTTGTTTGATACGGTTACAACACCCCTTGTCTCGAAGTATTCGTTATTTTATGTGATGATATGATCATACTCATGAGTGCATAATGAATGTTCCTCGCTGTTGGAATTTGATATGCTTGTGATAGTAATCACCCTCGTATGCCTTTCATGCCTATCAGAAGGAATCCGGGAAAGCCTCTGTCTTGGGTAGACACGAGCTTGTCTCCAGTCTTCGTCGAGACAATTGTGTCCGGTATGGCATAGTGAGGTATGATGAGTGGTGATTCTGTCTGTTGGTTGAAACATATTTATTGCGCTAATCCTATAGGGAATACTTAAACCTCCTGACTCGGACGTAGATCGAGTCTTGTTCCAGTAACCCCCATACTTGTTTCGTACTACCACTTGTCCCTGCCATAGGTAGGGTACGGTTCAGTAAGTTGTTAACCCCTTCCTAGCACACACTGTACAGAGAGGCCATGGTGGAAGATACCGGCTGCATCCGGTAGGCATGCCACCTAGTCTGGGGGCATGGGTGTTTCCGGTTGTAGCCGTGGGGGTAGCTCCCCTAGTTTGCGTGCATTATAAATTTTGTGATCCCATGCTAGTCGAGGTTGTAGCCTCCCCACTTAGAGTTTTGCTTAACGAGTGTCTTGGATAATTCCAGACACTGGTAAGTCAGGCTGGTGTGTGCGGTCAGGTGTGTTTTCAATTAAAAGACCGTAGATGGAATTAGTCCCGATGGACTAACAGAAATCCGTTACTCGTGGGTAAAGAGTACACCCTCTGCAGAGATATATCTATTCGAATAGCCGTGTCCATGGTTAAGGACTACAGTCTAGGATGTGTCAAGTGTCGGTCTTAGTGCCGGTCTTCGGAGGAAAAATTGCTAAACCCGAACATGGATCATGACTTGTGACTCTTGATGATTATGATTACTATTATTATGGACTAACAATTAACATTATTTGAATTATTGAGTATCCCTGGGACGGTTCTACCCCCTGTATATTCCCTGTGATTATTCTCTTATAAGCCCTTTATGTGGTGTCGCTTAGACGCCCGACTGTGGCACACCTATCATTTAATTACTTAAAAGCCCTTTATGTGGTGTCGCTCAGACGCCCGACTGTGCCATGCTTCTTATTTAAACTACTTACAAGCCCTTTATGTGGTGTCGTTCAGACGCCCGACTGTGCCATGCTTGTTATTTAAACTACTTATAAGCCCTTTATGTGGTGTCGCTCAAACGCCCGACTGAGGCATGCTTTAAATTATTATCCTTTCGAGGCGTCGCTTTCGACACCCGATCGGTGCATTCTATTTCTACTCCAGTATTGTCTATTCATGTTGTATATGAATAAATTGCTCACATCATGGATTTTATTTTGTGACTGACGTTGTGATCATAGAATATTTCAAAGCATGATTATTATTTGTTATATTATACCTGTGTTCATAATGTTTGTGAGTACATTCAAAAGTACTCACTGGCTTGTCCCCGGCTATTGTCATGGCCAGATTTCCTGCATGGAGAGGAGCGTTCTGATGACAGCCCCGGAACATATGCAATGATGATAGCAGTCTCGCGAAGATAGGAGTTATCCAGGTCAGCTGTTCCTGTGGGAAATGGAGTCCCATAGATGCTGATGAACCACAAACCGCTTCTGCCATCAACCACTAGAAACCTTGTGTTGTACTCATAGGCCAGAATGGTCTTGTACTACATATTATGTATTTTGCTTGGTGTTTCTGTATCAAGTTGGTGTCTCGCCAGCTAACAGTAATCCCGGGGCTGGTGAGCACAAGGACCATTTTATGGGAAATTAATATCCCGACAATCCGGTCTTGACACACATGCCCGCTCCTATGCGCGCCCATGCCCGAGCCTTCAACTCTTCTGCCGCGCCCGCGGGGCCACTCCATCTATGGCTCTCCATGCCCATGCTCGTGCCACACCGCGTCCGTCGCGCCCGCCATTGCCATCACGCTCGCCACAGCCACCACACAACTATGCCCCGCACGACGCACACCCTGGCCACGCGTGACACTGTCGCTGGCTGCGCTCGCCCCGTCTGCTGTCGCCTATCCCTTCGCTCGCCCCGCTGTCGCGCCCCTGGCTCGTGCCGCCTCATGTCGCGGCCATCTTCTGCCGACCGCCCCCTCAGCCACGCCGGCCGCATCTATGCCCTCCACCGTCGGCCGCTCGCCTCGCCTGCTGCGTGCTTCTTCCTCCTGCTATGCGCTGCTCTACCACTGGTACGCTATTGCGCCATGCCCTCGACAACACCGTGGACAAACATGGCAGAGGAATTGTCAATGGAGTACGAGGAGGAGGTGGCAGAGAAGGTGTGGAGAGGCAAGAGGTCTAGGGTGGCGTCAGCTGGCTGTGGTGGAGGTGATTATGCGAGAAGGAGCCGGAGCGGAAGGAGAGGTCACAATTGGAAAGAATCACAAAAATAGCATAACCCGAAGATGGGGAGCCAAAGAGGGAGTGGCCCCGGCGGCACGGTTCTTAGCGGTGGCGACAGCTGTTAGCTAAGCAGATCGGGCCGCGTCCATAGCCGACGGCGTGCTCCGCGGGCCAGCGGCGCTGTCTCCTAGAGAGCGAGGAATTAGAAGGAGAGGAAAGGAGGACACGGGAGATGGTAGAGAAGGGGCAACGTTGTACGCGGTGATGGCGGACTCAATTTTTGCACCCCTCCACACGGATCTAGCCGAAGAAGCCAAGAGTTCAAGTGTGCACGGACACAAAAAAAACTTTCACATGAGCTGAGCTAATGGCGGCCTTGCGCGTCCACTCAGATAATCATCATTCAGAAAAAAGAAAGAAAAAAAGAAAGAAGCAGCTTCAAAAAAAAGAAGGGGAAAAGGCTGGGAGGATGTACGGCGTGTACGGATTCGGGCGGCTGCGTACGGTCATGTGAATATACATGTAAATCACGAAATGTATTACTAATACACATCGATGTATGTTGTAAAGCTTGTAAATAAACGAAGTCACAACTAATGCCCGACTGTTCGATGGGTACAATGTTTGATAAATATCAATATCATATATATGAAAAAATCGATATAAAAAATGCCGCAATGGTTTGAAAGCTAATATATCTACGCGATTGTCTTGGCACGTCGAGGTATGACAATATTTAGATGAATCGGACAATTCAGCCCACTATAGAAAGAATTTTAATAGGCAAACATGCAAACAAATATGACAACTCTATCTTACAAATTCTAAAAAGATAAAAAAAGTAATCATAAGAAATATTTTTCAAATAATATTTTATGAACTAGCAGCTAAATTTTATAACAAAACCTTATTTTATTTATAGAATTCAGAATAACAAGTTAGAGGAAAATAGCATTGATTTTCATACATTTAGTATGCAGCTAAAAAATTTACATAAATAAAATAAGGGTAATAGAATCATATACACTTTTTAATCAAATGTTAGAAATTACTCCTTCCGTCTAGGTTTATTAGACACTCTCCTATTTTGGTTCACAGTTTGACCATGTTTAACTCATAATTCATACACTATATATCACAAAAATTATACGATGGGAAACCTATTTCGAATACAAAAGCAATAATATAATTTTTGTAACAAATTATTTATATTTCGTTAGTTTTATAGAGGGTCAAAATTTAACCCAAAATACGATGTGGGCCCAATAAACCCGGACGGAGGCAGTAGCACAACACTAAAACCGATTATGTGTATTTTCCCTCTTTTCTTTATTTCCACTTATGAACACAAATCGTAGATAAGGGTTTGGCATGCGGAAGAATAGGAAAGGGTGTGTGATGTTCCTTTTCTCCCCTTGCAACACACGGGCCATGTGCTAGTACATATAACATATATTCGCTGTGAAAATTCTTGGATATAAGAAAGAACAGAAAAAAGAGGCAATGAAGGCTCTTTGTCGTCTGCTACCGACAGCAAAGGGCTCTTCACCGTCTGCCACGGACCGCAAAGTGGACATGTGGCAGCAACTTGTGCAACCTGGGAGCTGACACATTTGGTCACTTTTCCATTTGTAGCAGATGTCAAAGGCTTGGGTGGTTTGCCGTTGGTGGCACATGGCAAAGAGCTGAGGTGGAGTGACGCGTCTGCTGATGTCACAAGGAAGATGTGAAAGGGGAGTGCAGGTTTGCCTTCAGCTGGCAGACAACAAAGCCTCCCGTTAGCCACCTAACATGGCTAACGTCTGTTCTTTGCTGTCCACCTTCTTTGCCGCCTACCACCGACGACAAACACTAGAAAAAAAGACATATCCGTGATATTTTGGGTTGAACAAAAAGAATTGTCATGCTTACGACACTTCTATGATGATAATTGTGAAAAAACCCGGTATCAGCATAGATGTGGTGGGCTCCTACTTCTATGAAAAAAATCGTGATAGAAAATGGGCTTTTCATCGTAGGCGGGCCGGAGACGCTGCTGCATGACATTGTTTGCGCTGTCCAAGACGAAAAAAACCATGGTAGAAATGAGGGCGAAGAAAATATCGGGGAGTTCCCGGTTACTGTTGGTCGCCGGGGCCGAGCGATGCACGGAGGGATTGTGTGTTTCTCTTGTACACGTACGCGCGTGGGTGCGAGGCGTTGGGCTCTAGCTGAACCTGAGAGAGGCGTGCGCCTACTGAACCCGAGTGGTTGCACTGGCTACGCATTACTGAACCCAAGCGATCGACCGATCCCTGGCTGTTAACTGAACCCGATCGAGGGATTCCTTGGCTACTTCTACTAACTGAAGCCAATCGAACCTGCTGCGGCTTGATGAACAGTGAGCATTGTTGGGGGTTGGATGAACAGTTCCCGGTGGGGGTTGGATGAATAGGACCCCGTGGGGGTAGAGGCCGTTGCCACTGGATGAACAGGACCCCGATCGAGCCAATTGGGGGGTGGATGAACAGGACCCTGTGGAGGGCTGCATGAACAGTAGCCCATGGAGGGGTGATTGAACAATAGCCGGTGGAAGCTGGATGAACAGAAGCCCATGGATGAACAATAGGTGGTGGAGGCAGGAGGGAGACGCCGTCGATGAACAGTCGCAGGTGGAGGCTAGAGGAGGTCAATGGTGGATGAAAAGTAGCCCGTGGACTCCCATTTTGCGGTACGCCACACCCCTCCCAATGAATAGGACCCCCGTTTCAACCGTAGGAGTTCGAAGAGAAGTTGGTTTCCTCTGTTTTGCGGTACGCCACACCCCTCCCGATCAACAGCACCCTGCTTCGACCGTAGGAGGTCAAAGAGAACTCCATTTCCTCCGTTTTGCAGTATGCCAGACCCCTCCCGGGGAACAGTATCCTGTTTCGACCGTAGGCGGTCAAACAGAAGGTCGTTTCCTCCGTTCTATCGTACTCCAGGCCTTGTTTCGGCTGTTCCATCCAAGCCGATTGGCTCCTGATGAACATGACGCATTCCGTTGCCTCCCGATGAACACGACGACGCAGTTTCTCCATGCTGACACAGCAGGTTGGCTGCCGATGAACAGGACGCCATCGTTGCTCTCCGCTGCCTCTCCATGTACACGAGCCCTGGCCTAACGTATATGCGAGTAGGCATTCGAGACCCTGCTCGTATGTACTTACGTGGCCGTATTTACTTTCTTGCACCCTAGCTGTACGTACGTGTACACGATATTGATGGGACTTCGTGACATGCTACGTCTGCAACTCTACTACAAGACGTGTGCTACCTTACTCGACCACGGTTCATCACTGCAGCCTGCAGACAGACCGATCGACCAGTATGTACATACACGTTCGCGACCAGAATGACAATGCTACGTACGCTTCGACCAGGAGGGTCCCGACTGTCAGAGAGGATAAGAAGGCACTTCCTTGCGTGCGAAGTTATTGTTGCCGGGTCCCAGCTGTCAGGGGGAGAATAATTTGTTTTGCCTGTAATATGGCCGCACTTCCTTGCGTGCGAAGATGTAGCTGGTGGGTCCCAGCAGTCAGGGGGGAAACATTTTTTCTCGAAATACGGTGGCCCGTTCGGTGGGTCCTCACTGGCAGGTGGAGGAATAATTATTTTACGTGTAATAAGGTTGCACTTCCTTGCTGTGACGGTGGACCCAGCTGTCAGCCTCTCCACGTACATTACTCTTCTGATGGAAGTCGTTCCTTGACCACATTGACCATGCCACACCGAGAGCAGCAAGGTGGTGGACTACAGCAATTCCTAGGAAGGGGACGACGTGAAGCCGGGGATGACGCGGCAGTGGATGCCCACGCAGAGAGGAGTACGAGGTTTAACGGGTTCAGCTGTGGTGTGAGGCTGCTGTCGCTGCAAAATAACATGGGTTGTGGGTGAGAGGGATGGCCTAGCCAGAGGTTGGAGTAGGGTGGGACGGTCAGGCCTGCCCGTCAGCAGAGCTGGCCACTGGAGGCAGGAGTAGGCGGCACGCCGGCGCTCTTTTGGGCGGCTGGAGCAAGAAGACCAAAGGGTGAAGAAGCACTACGGTAGTTGGATGGACATCGTACGGTCACTGGAGCTAGAATCATTCATACTGACTAAGTTGACAAAGCCCTCCATTTGTGTCAACTTAGTAGGCCCACAAGTTTGCCTCCCACTATGGTGGGTCCCAGCTAGCAGGGGGAGTCTTCATTTTTTTGTGCGTAATAAGGAGGCAATTCCTTGCGTGCGAGCTGTCAACGGGGGGAACGTTTTTCTCGTGAAATACAGAGGCCCTTCCAGTGGGTCCCTGCTGTCAGGTGGAGGAATAATTGTTTTACGTGAAATAAGGGTGCACTTCCTTGCTACGGACATGGACCCAGCTGTCATCCTCTCCACGTACAGTACTCTTCCGATGGAAATCATATCTTGACCACATTGACCACACCGCGCAGAGAGCACCAAGGCGGTGGACGACGGTGCATCCTAGGAAGGGGATGACGCGGAGCCGGGGAAGACGCGCAGTGGATGCCCACATGGAGAGGAGTATGAGGGTTGTCTGGTACGGCTGCGGTGTGAGGTTGCCATCGCCGCAGAATATGAGGGGTTGTGGGTGTGTATAGGGATGGCCTGACCAGAGGTTGGATCAGGGTGGGGCGGTGAGGCCTGCAGGCAGCAGAGCCGGCCACCAGAGGCAGGAGTAGGCGGCATGACCGGTGCTGGTTTGGGCAGCTAGAGCAAGAAGACTAGAGGTTGAAGAAGCACTACGGTTGTTGGATGGACATCGTACGGTCACTAGAGGTAGAATCATTCATATTGACTAAGTTGACAAAGTCCTCCGTCCGCGTCAACTTAGAAGGCCCACAAGTCAGGCTCCCACTATGGTGGGTTCCAGCTAGCAGGGGGCATTCATATTTTTTGTGCGTAATAAGAAGGCACTTCCTTGCGTGCGAAGATACAGCTGGTGGGTCTGAGTTGTCAGCGAGGGGAACGTTTTTTCGCAAAATATAGAGGCCCTTCCGGTGGGTCCCAGCTATCAGGTGGAGCAATCATTATTTTGCGTGTAATAAGGAGGCCTTTACTTGCGTGCGGCCATGGACCCAGCTATCAGCCTCTCCACGTATAGCCCACTTTTGATGGATGTCATTCGTTGGCCATGTTGACCACGCCGTGATGAGAGAACTAGGGCAGTGGAGGACGGTGAGGCCTAGGAAGAGAATGGCATGGAGCCAGGGAAGACTCGACAGTTGTTTCCCATGCGGCGGGAAGTACGAGGGTTTACTGGTTCGTCTGCCGTCGCCGGAGAATAACAGCAGGTGTGGGTGAGTAGAGGGATGGCTAGGCTAGCGATGGGAGTACAATGGGTCGGTGGGTCCTGCGCGGCAGCACAGCCGGCCACGGGAGGAGGGAGCAGGCAGTCCCGCCGGCGCTTGTTCGAGCTGCTAGAGCAGGAATAGTAGAGATTGAAGAAGCATGACAGTCATTAGATGGACATCCAACATTCACTGCTCTTGTGTGTTAGCTAAGTTGACACGATGTTGCGTGCGAGTCAAGCATTTTTGAAGGAAAGCGTATGCGTCAACCTATAGTAGGCGCACAAGTCAGCCTCAAATGTGTGGAAAACAACATACAGACCATCTGCCATTATCTCTAATAATTTACAGCTCATTTGCTAATTCTTAAGGATTTTTTTGGAGCCCATCTTCTTTTTGTTAGCATTACAGCCCATATTGTGGCCACGGTTAAAAATTATATGAAATTTGGCATATTTCGGTGCTGTCAACAGTTTTTAATCCCGAAATTTCGAATTACATTCAAACTAATTTGGAAATTAAATTTATACAAATATTAAATCCAAATAATTGTCCATGCATAAAACTCAATGGAATTTAAAATCTTGAAACGAAAAATAAATGAAACTATTTCCCGGTTTGATTTGCTTTAAAAATGTACAACCCATTTCACATTACTGATAGCCCATTTTCTGGGCAAGCCGAATGAAACACTTGTCGTCTTGAAAAATTTCCAGCCAGCAGGGCTGACAAACAAGGAGGCCTAGGTTGGTTATTTCTTTAAAAAGGAAGAACTAGGCTAGCCATTTTGAGCAAGAAAAAAATACAACTGGGCTCATGATATGGTAAACATAAATAAAACCCTGGCTAGACGGGCCACAGCCCTCGCACAGCCCCGTTGTTACCTTGATCCGTTTCTAAAACTAGTATAAATAACAACTTCTTGTTCCTCAAAAAAAGTAAAGAACAACTTCGTGACCTATTGGTCCCTGGTTTCAGCTGCTCGTTGTGTAATTCTCTCGTTTATTGACTATGTTGACAATGGCGTGGGCCCCAAATGTCCAACAATTAGGAGGAACCAGTTTTTAGGGCTTGTAATAACGAGGCACTTGCTTGAGTACTACCATGACCCTAGTGGGTCCCTATTGTCATCCTCTCCACGTACAGTCATCTCCTTGGTCCTCTTGGTTGTTGACGACATTGACAACGCATGAGGGTGTTGCACCGCGCACGGCAAGCGAACCAAGGCAAAGGACGATGGCGAGGCCTTAGACGGAACGAACAGGAGCCATGGAAGATGTGTCGGTCTAGTAGCAGGCAGAGGGGAGCACGAGGGTTGACTGGTTCGGGTGCAGGTGTGTGTTGGGGCTGACGTTGCTAGAGAATAACATGACATGTGGGGGAATAGAGGGATGGACTAGCCAACGTTCGAGGGTACGGTATGGCAGCAGAGGCGCAACCAGCTGTGGGAGGCGAGAGCAGGCGGAACCGACGGGGTGGTTCAGTTTGGGCGGCTGGAGGAAGAAGACAAGAGATAGAAGATACACGATAGATGTTGGATGTCAATCCAACGGCTGGTAGGCAGAATCGTTTGTTGACTAGCTAGTAAGTCGACACCACCTTGGATAGGCTTTGTCCTCATCGGTCCCAAATGTCAGAATCCAAATCTGTCATGGTCATGCAGCCTTTCTTATGAAAATTTACAGCCCATTTGGTGTGATAGTTCAAAATAAGTTTGTGGGTGCTGGTGGAGGCTAATCACTTGCGTTCTATAATGCACAGTGAGCTCAAGCAGCCGGCGAGAGTGATGTTATTTCCCTTGGTTGGTATTTTTTACAATATTTCAGTCTTAATTAAATGAATGGCAAGCCATTTGCCTTGTTTCAAAGAAAATATGACAGTCACAGTCGAGTTGAAAAGGGCAACAACATCTAACTCTAGCTTACAAATTGTACAAAAGCACGAGGGTTAATTGTTCACCAGGTTTAGACAAAACCCAGACCGAAAAGGGCAACAACATCTAACTTCAACACTATTTTTGGCAATCACAGTCAAATGGATTGGTCAGGTCCATAGAATGAACATCCTTGGTCGTAAAATTTACATTATGGCCACAAGATGTTGTAAATAGAAGCACAACACGTTTAGAAGCTCTTTTGTCCACCTGAAACTCCTTTTTATGCTCTTCGACATACCCATCCGTCGAAACCATGCTACTGATGAACTAAAGCCTGATGGACAATAGTAACCTCACAATCAGCAAGAAGAATGTGACAAATCTAGTGTTTGCATGGTTGGCTACATATCGTTCCAGCGTTATTGTCTTCAGTGGAATGTCGTAAGAAGTGAGAAATTCCCGGTGCTTATGAATCTACCAATTTGTTATAACTTTCTTACCCCGTCCTATTGCCTAAATAGACATGAAGATTGAAAACAGTTAAGGTCTAAGAAAAGAGTGTCGAAAGAGCAACAGTTGAACGGTTAATTCTGGTATACTATATGCGGGCTTCCAATGTGCGTGAAATTATCACCTTCATATATTTCAGCAAGCCATTGAAAGCATTGAAAGCATTTCAATGTGCGTGAAAAGACTTATCAAGACATTGAAAGCATTTCAGCAAGCCAATAATCTTGTTCAGATCAAAACTATTCATTTGGATATGTAAGATCTTGATAGAATCCAGCACCATTGATAGGCTATCCATGGAGAAACACTTCATTGAGCATAGAACATAATATTAGTACAAAATGTGTACTCCAAGATGATATAAAACTTGTGCCCAGAAATTTAAAATGCGGCTTATGGTTACAAGTGTAGATGATAATATATAGTAGCTGAATAACTGTGGAGCAAACACCATCTTCAAATGAGCACAGAGATCATGTATTACACCCATGGTCTCTAGTTTAGGCGCAAAGACGGCGGCTATTTGCGACAGTGAATAACTAGAATCAGGAATCAACCTTTGAAGTGAAGGGGCATCTTGGATGATGAGCTGCCTTCTGTCAAAGGAAATTCCAATTCTTATAAGGTTAGGCGACTTTATTTGGAGACAACAAATTCTAACTGCGAAAACAAGCACCAAGCACTCCACGGCAGGGCAACTGGAGTGGATGATGTTGTGCAATGAGGCCTCTGATATACGAACCCACACAAGTGAAACTTTTTTGAGAAATGGGAGTCGAAGGTTTAGTACCAGATTTTCTGGTAGGTAGCACAGCGCAAAGGTGGCGGTGTGGAGAGAGGAGGAAAACCACGAGATGGACATCGGTGCTGAGGGCACAAGTACATGGCGTTCGATATCTGGTAGGCGATTTCCTAGGGAACAGTAGAACTCAAGCAGCCGTTGTTCTGTGAATTCAGGGGATTTCTGTCAGGACCCCGACTCAATGCCACAACGATCTAGCATGTAACACCTCATATCACTTTGCGGCCTCACGCACGGTATTCCCACGGGTGTCGCCTTACCAGGCCCGGGACCGTTTGCGCCTTTTGGCACGCGTATATGATAGTGTCGCTAGCATCCATATGACAAGGAGCCCGGGCTGACATGGCTAGTCGTGAACCCAAAGTGGCACTAACTTACAGGGACAGGCATACATGACCCAGCAACGAATGTGTCGGTCATCAGCGAGTGAATCCGGGTTGTAGCAACTGGGCTAGCAGGACTCCGGTAAACCGGGCTGTAGCAGGCTAACAGGACTCCGGTAGACACTGCGTGACATTTCCCCGAAGGGACAGACATGGGAACGAAGAAGGACACATGCCGGCCAGCCTAAGTGTTCCGGAGCAGTAGCAACCTACCAGGGATCAGTGGAAGCACTAGGAGACATTTCCCGGTAAGAGAGGCTACCAAGGATAAAGAACTAGATAGTCAGATCCCACACATACCAAGCATTTCAATAACATACACACAATATGCTCGATATGTGCAAATACAACATGGCATCACAACATGACTCTACAACTCAAGTATTTTATTCAATAGGCTCCGAGGAGCGAGATATTACAAACATGGATCTCTCGACCCAGCATTCAAAGCATACAAGTCAAAGCACAAGCGAAAGCTTAACATGTTTGAGTATAGACATCTACAAATGAAAAAGACTGAGAAGCCTGACTATCTACTAGATCCTGCCGAGGGCACAAGATCATAGCTGAGGTAACAAGCTAAACATCGAAGTCCACGCGGAACTACTAGCGAGACCGAAGTATCTATGCAAAACATAAAATAGGCAAACGTGAGTACAAATGTACCCAACAAGACTTACATCAGAACTATCTACATATGCATCATTATCAACAAAGGGATGGTGGGGTTTAACTGCAGCAAGCCAGCTTTGACTCGGTGGCTATCCTAGTCTACGACTGCAATTCACTCTTTGAGGTGGTGCACAAGAGTCCACATATTCACCATATCAATACACCACTATGGATTCGCTCCGTCACCCTACGAGAACGCCATCCATAGCACTCACGCTTATCTTGCACATTTTAGAGTATCCACTTTCACTTGTCTATGAACTGTTATAGGCAACCCAGAAGTCCTTTACCGCGGACACAGCTATTCGAATAGATCATTTATAACCCTGCAGGGGTGTACTTCTTCATGCATGTTTCCACCACTTAGCATATGCACGCGACATGTGCTCGACGAACTTCAAGCAAAAGCCGACGTGGGTGTCGACAAAGACCTACCTAAACACTCAAGTCTCTAGTCCAGGTTTATCGCCTATTCAGGTTCCATCCGCAGGGAGTCCGGCCGAGGTTTCCACATACGGCCCCGAACGATGTGTACAAGGTTCCGTGACACCAAACGGGCGCCCGGTATACTCGGCCACGTGCCTACCGCATCACAGCCCGCCCCTCCGGTCAGCGCTGCACATGGCCTCCAGCATACTACAAACACCAGAAACTACTCGCAACTCCTGGACAGAGGACTATGGTGGTTAAGAAGTCGAGCGGGGTCATATTTCAGGGCCCAATGTATGGTAGTAGCTGAATCATGGATCACAAACACAGAGCTCAGTTCCTGAGGACGGCTTCAATGAGACAACCCACCATGTACTCCTACATGGCCTCTCACCGCTACCTTTACCAAATCGTGTTCACACACTTAGCTCTCACACAGTAGGACATTTTCACACACCTCTGATTCATCCCCGATGAATCAGACCTGACTCAACTCTAAGCAGTAGCAGGCATGATAAACAAGCATGAATGAGGAGGCACAACAGGTCTCAAACAACTCCTACTCATGCTAGTGGGTTTCATCTATTTACTGTGGCACTGATAGGTCATGCAGAGGATAAAGTGGTTCAGCGACCGCAACAAGTAACAAATGAATCGCTATTGTCCTAATGCAGTAATATAGAGCAGGAGCGAGAGAGTAGGATTGTATCGGAATGAACAAGGGGTTTTTCTTGCCTGGCACTTCTGAAGATAGAATAGTTCTTCATCGGTGTCATCGATCACATCGTCGGTACACATCTACTGAGAGGGGACAAGCACCGACAAAAAAAGAAGAAACACAATCAATGCAATGCACAATATGATGCATGATCATGACATGGAAGAATGAGTGTGTTGGCCTAATGCAACTACAACAGATTAAATGGAGTTGGTTTGAATCCAAGATTCAAATTCAAACCCCATATGTGGATATTCAAATGCCATTTATATGATTAGTCCTAAACAGTAGTCATAAGTTGTTCTAACATGCATGAAACAAGTACAGATGGAGGGATTGGATTTTTCCAATCATTTTTCATATATAAATTATTTCATTCTGAGTTACGGTTAAATTTCTATGAATTTTAGAAGTTTAGAGCATTTTCTGCAATTTCTGGATTATTTAAAATTAAGCTAAATCCAGAAATAGATTTACTGCATCAGCATGACATCATCATGACTTCAGCAGGTCAGCCGAGTTGACCAGGGTCAAACCTGACCAGTGGGGTCCACTGGTCAGTGACCTAGTGTTGTTCAGTGTCAATGGCAGGTGGGTCCGGGTCAACAGACACAGCAGCATAGTCAACTCTGACTGGTGGGTCCCACGTGACTATAAACTAATCTAAACAGAAATAAAACCTAGATTATTTAGGGCGTGGGGCCCAGGTGTCAGTGAGCTAGGTGGGTTAGTTAGGGCGTCATTAGTTGCTAATGACAGCGCCACGTCGGCTTCACCGGAGTTCTGCCGGCGGCGACCAAAACTGTGGCGGAAGATCGCCGGAGTGGCGCTACGGGCGGTTTTGGGCCAAGCCAAGGGCACCAGAGGGTTGCCCTTGCTTGCGCGCATCCAGGGGAGGCACGTGGGAGGCGCGGGGTGGAACGAGCTCGCCGAAGTCGAGCTCGTGGCTGCGGCCGGTGTTCGGGCACATGCGGGTTTGGCGTTGTGGTGCATGGGAGGGGGAGCTGGTGGGTGAAACGTGCTCCTGGGGGTGTACTGAGTGCGGTCACGTGCTTGGTTTGGATGGAGGCCGGCCAAAACAACGACGGCGACATGGCCGGTGCTGGCGAGGTCTCGGTCTCTACGGAAATGAGAGCTAGAGCTCGAATTAGTGCACGGGAGTAGGGGGAAACGGTACAGAGGCTCACAGCTCATCGCATGGATGGGTCGGCAGCTCGGGGGAGGCTCTGGAGACGACAGAGTGGCGACGGCTATCGCCGGAGTCCGAGGAAGAAGACGGAGCCGATGGCAGCGTTGTAGGGGCTCCCGCGGGGCGTGGCTCGGTGAGGAGGAAGAGGGGGTCGAGGCGGAGCCTCCGAGCGCATCGGCGAGGTGAGTCAGTGGTTGTGGCCACGGAGGTGCTCGTCGGCGGCGACAGCTGCGCTCGGTGGCCGCGCGAAAGAGAAACAGAGGAAAGGGGAGGAGCGAGGGAGAGTGCGAGGGGGTTCCAGGGGCGTGCGTGGCGGCGTTGGAGACGTCCAGGCGTCGAGGACGCAGGCAAGCAGGGTGGAGGTGGCCGCACGGTGGTGCGCGCATGTCGGGCACGCGCCCATCCTCCTGGCAGGGACGAAGACGACAAGGGAGGTGCCAGGTGGGCTGGGCCGCACAGGTGGGCTGCCAGCTAGGCCGGCCAGGTAAGTGGCCCAAGTAGGTGTTCTCTCTCTCTCTTTTCTAAATTGTTTTCTGTTTTCTATATTTCTGTAACTTCTGGGCTTTATTTAAAATACCAAAACATTTTCGAAAGTCCTGAAAATAATTGTGGGCTCTGTTTGGAATATTCCCAACAGCCCTCACTTAAGTTCAGAATTAAGTGAGCATTTAAAATATTATATAGCATTTAAATGCCCAATTGCAAATAGCATATGATTTAATCCAGAGCCCAAATATGACATGGAAAAAGGTGCAACACCTCTGTTTAATGTTTCCAACATTTTCCAGAAATGATGAACATTTTTGAAAGCCATTTGGATTCACTAAGAATATTTTAGTTGAACCTAGTGGATTCCTTTGATGCTAGGGTTTAGGCAATCCCCATTTCAGGTTTAACTGAAATTTAAACATGATGCAACACCAGATGCTAGCACTAGGCATTAATAGAACTAGGGATGTGACAACTCACCCCCACTAAACAAGAATCTCGTCCCGAGATTCAAGACGTGAGGTAAGAAGATAGAGGGACACAATCTAACACAATCTTCACGATCCAGATGGCTTTCTCGAGGATGTTGATTCATTGCATCACCTTGCTCTCGATGTCTTGCTTTGAGAACTACATCCAACATGACAATGAGTAGAAAGGGAGAGTTTTAGCAGAATCGATCTTCCTGAGATTCGAGCAACTTAGGATCATCTTAATGATCACAAGATCAATTCACGGAATGAGACATAGAAACATCTCTAGAGCTGAGAGGCAAAACATGCATCAGGAGGGACGGAAGAAACAATTTGACGAGGGTTTCAAGTAGCGAGGATAAATTGCCATGATTCCATAACGGGGCACCTTAGGGAAGGTGGCTCGTAGGATCAATACCTTAAGTAGCAAAAAGAATTACCTTTGATATAGAGATCACTGAAACTCTCTATACGAGCCTAAGGCAAATCTCGAGCGATCGTTCGAGGAAGTTCTGTAGAATGGCATACTCGGACTAGTATGGATGATGTGGATTACCTTGTTGAAGATAATGCAAGAATGATTTTGCTTATCATCGGAAATGGATGAGGTCCATGGTGGAATGGCACAATTGCGGGGCAAGATGGAACAAATGCTATTTCTTGGAATGATTCTAGTAACTGGGGAGAAGCTCAATAGTAGAGAGTGAATCCACTGTTGGAATGGTTATAGCATAACCGAAGAAATCTGGGAGCAATCCAAATTAGTGCCGATGAAAACACCTAGTGCTTGTGAGTGCTCTCAAGAACTTGAGCATTCCTATAATCATCAAGGTATTACCAACATCTGTGTCAAGGGTGCTGACAACACAACATACTACCATGATGAATAGCGATGGACGATGCAGATACAAAGGAAGATAACACTTTCTCAGATTTAACCTTAGCGAGGCCAAGGAAACAAAATTTGGATGATCGACCGAGAGACATTTAGCACTCCACTTCTAATGTTCTCCTTGATGCACTAGCATATCCCATTCGTAGATATGGTTTAATATCTAGAACATCAAGTAAAAGGTCGAACTTCGGGAACACAAAAATCATAAGGCACAACTAGGGAGTAAATCCTACGAAGTCCTTATCGGGAGGTGGCCAACTTCTTCAATCAAGATACTACAATAATAGGTCTTCCGGCGGGGTGTGTTGGCCATGACATCCACTTTACCGGTTATCGCGAGACCAATATTATAGTTCTTGGGAAATGTTTCAACCATCATATCTGCCTGAGATTCAGATCTGGTTGGTTTCAGAATAATTCAGACTCATCGAGTCTAGAAAGAAAAATGAAAGTTTGCATCACAAATCGACGAGATGACATTGCGAGATTCTCGGGGAGTGAACTACGGTAGTAAGATCCAAAACATGAGTTGGTTCTGCCACAAACATGTGAACACGTTATCCCAGACAAGCATGACCACATAGTAGTCTTATAATAAAACACTACCGAGTTCGAGTGGGGAACCATCATCGAGGATATCTAAATCCTTACATAAGTCTAGCTCTTAAGAAGGAACTTCTTCTCCTTGAACAAATCAATCAGTGGCTTGGTGTGCTAGGAATACATATGGAGTGGAGGTAATTAATCTACCAAACCATAGTATACTTTGCGCATGTGTGACTAACTTGGGACGATTCCAAGGAAGCAACATTGACTTTATCGAATTCACGGCGGCAACTTGCATCAAATGCACATGAATTATAGGAAGTCACTTCTTCCATCCATGCATATGCTTCATGAGCTAGCATGAAGGAATGCTTTCAAAAGTTGCCAACACTAACTTAATGTTCCACGAAATCATGGAGAAGAGAAGGATGTTGTCGATGGGATCAACAACAATTCATCTAGGTTTCCATATAAATGGAATTCCATAATTATGTGAACATGGTGATAGCATTGGTCAGACCAAAAGATATAATGGAGTATGCTCGAGGAGGAACCACGAGTAAGACAACATTACGAACATCGTTGGTTCTGATTTGATTTGAGAATAGCCCACACTCAAATCAAAGTTTTGATAAGGTAATAGGTCCAACAACTGATCACAGGGACCAATCGATGAAGATATCATCTTTCTTCAACATACATACAAGATATCCCTTAACATGAACTAAGTCGGACAAGCTTTTATCTTCCAGCTCTCCAATTTGATGTATAGCTTAACCAACTAGCTCAGGGGTATCCAACACGGATTCTTGGAAAAAGGGTGGTTTACAGGAATAAACCAACTTGATAACGAACTCAACATAGCAGTCAGGTGACGACCTGGTGATACTTCCGAGAAGATAATCAGAAAATCACGAACTACCGGTATGTTACTAAGCCGAGAGCAATCTTGCTTTTCAGGGCAAGAAGATATGATCAACTGAGCGAGGGATTGAAAAAATCCTAACTCAATGACCGAAGAGTGCACCGGAAATAGGGACTAGGTAGCACAATCAACCTTAGGGTGACGATTCAATAATCAACACGCTAAGAATGAGGTTATCGTCCATTTAACTACCAAGCAACGGAGTTGCTAGCAGTATTTATTTCACACACCATGATTCACTTGTCGGCATTCCGGTTACAACAACACGAAAACCTAGGAATGAACAATGATGGCAAGAAATATTACTGCGTCAAGAATTCATAAGAGTAGTGCAATTGTCATGACGATCCTGACGTAAAGAGGGTAATACTTCAAGGTAGAAGGGATCAAAAGCTTGATTGCATTTTGATCTACGGAATACAACTGCTTTGACCCAATCCTGGGTATAGATGAGGTACTGGAGTTTGTTTCTCCTAGTCATTCCAAAATAGAATGACTTGACGGACCACAAGAGTAATAGGCATCGATGAGCTCGAGTGCACAACTACTCTTGACTTACAATTGATATACGAGGGTCAGAGGACAACTAAGAGGGACAACTCAAAAGAACATATGATTTTCTGAGTTGTGGATGCATGGATTAGAATGTCGAATGAGTTCAACATATTTCTTCCAGACAATTCATGTAGAGAGGTAGGACTGGCAGGTTCACAACATAGAATCGAGAACTCATCGAGAGCACTTTTGTTGTGATCTTTTGGTTTAACGAGGAACTGCTGCCATAAGTAGTTCATGGTATTTGGAAGAACGTTATACCACAAACCTCGAGAACTATCGCAAAGGTTACTAATAACCTAAAGGAACGAGAAAACACTATCAACATGAAGTGAGTACGGTGAATATCGGGTTCAAAACCCAAGAGTAGAATACCTACTAACTAAATTGCATCATGCGATGCTTTTGAGAATGGTGGCCAGAATCGTCACACTGGGAACGCAAAACATGGTTAGCTTACTAGGTGGCAGTCTAGGACACCTAGGGTCATAGTAATAGCTCCAACATATACATCAAGGCAACAGAGTACCTCAACTCACCGATTAGTGTGGTTAATCTGGCCCAAAGGGACATCAAAACGGGAGGAAGGGATTTTGCAAATGCTTCAAACTATCTAAAAGCCTGGGACGACTCGGATAGCATAACGGCTGTAAATGCTCAAAAAGATTTGAGACATCCTGCAAAATGGTGCATAACCACTCGATCATCCTAATATCAAGGTTTTGAGATCAACTATCAATACACGGAGATAGTAGGAACTGAACTGAGGCGTGAATCCACCAATCTTATAAGTCTATGGATTAGTAACACGTGATCCTGATAGAAAGATGAGAAAGCCTAGTTCCTTAACCCCGTAGGAAAGATAAGATGACTCAGATCAGAATGGCATAAGGCATAAGGAGTAAAAAGAGCCTTACGTTCCATCCCACTATCAATTCCCTTACATATAACTAAAGCATTTCTAGACTCAACTTCGACCAGTTTGGCTTGTTAATCCTACAGGCAGTCAGGCTCTGATACCAAAGCTGTCAGGACCCCGACTCAATGCCACACCGATCTAGCATGTAACACCTCATATCACTTTGCGGCCTCATGCATGGTATTCCCACGAGTGTCGCCTTACCAGGCCCGGGACCGTTTGCGCCTTTTGGCACACGTATATGATAGTGTCGCTAGCATCAATATGACAAGGAGCCCGGGCTGACATGGCTAGTCGTGAACCCAAAGTGGCGCTAACTTACAGGGATAGGCATACATGACCCAGCAACGAATGTGTCGGTCATCAGTGAGTGAATCCGGGCTATAACAACTGGGCTATCAGGACTCCGGTAAACCGGGCTGTAGCAGGCTAACAGGACTCCGGTAGACACCGCGTGACATTTCCCCGAAGGGACAGACACAGGAATGAAGAAGGACACATGTCGGCCAGCCTAAGTGTTCTGGAGCAGTAGCAAGCTACCAGGGCTCAGTGGAAGCACTAGGAGACATTTCCCGGTAAGAGAGGCTACCAAGGATAAACAACTAGATAGTCAGATCCCACACATAGCAAGCATTTCAATAACATACACACAATATGCTCAATATGTGCAAATACAATGTGGCATCACAACATGACTCTACAACTCAAGTATTTTATTCAATAGGATCCGAGGAGGGAGATATTACAAACATGGATCTCTCGACCCAGCATTCAGAGCATACAAGTCAAAGCACAAGCGGAAGCTTAACATGTCTGAGTACAGACATCTACAAATGAAAAAGACTGAGAAGCCTGACTATCTACTAGATCCTGCCGAGGGCACAAGATCGTAGCTGCGGTAACAAGCTAAACGTCGAAGTCCACGCGGAACTACTAGCGAGACCGAAGTCTCTCTGCAAAACATAAAATAGGCAAACGTGAGTACAAATGTACCCAGCAAGACTTACATCAGAACTATCTACATATGCATCATTATCAACAAAGGGATGGTGGGGTTTAACTGCAGCAAGCCAGCTTTGACTCGGTGGCTATCCTAGTCTACGACTGCAATTCACTCCTTGAGGTGGCGCACACGAGTCCACATATTCACCATATCAATACACCACTATGGATCCGCAACGTCACCCCACGAGAACGCCATCCATAGCACTCACGCTTATCTTGCGCATTTTAGAGTATCCACTTTCACTTGTCTATGAACTGTTATAGGCAACCCAGAAGTCCTTTACCGCGGACATGGCTATTCGAATAGATCATTTATAACCCTGTAGGGGTGTACTTCTTCATGCATGTTTCCACCACTTAGCGTCTGCACATGACATATGCTCGGCAAGCTTCAAGCGAAAGCCAACGTGGGTATAGACCACGACCTACCTAAACACTCAAGTCTCTAGTCCAGGTTTATCGCCTATTCAGGTTCCATCCACAGGGAGTCCGGCCGAGGTTTCCATATACGGCCCCGAACGATGTGTACAGGGTTCCGTGACACCAAATGGGCGCCCTGTATACCCAGCCACGTGCCTACCGCATCACAGCCCACCCCTCCGGTCAGCACTGCTCACGGCCTCCAGCATACTACAAACACCAGAAACTACTTGCAACTCCTGGACAGAGGACTAGGGTGGTTAAGAAGTCAAGCGGGGTCATATTTCAGAGCCCAATGCATGGTAGTAGCTGAATCATAGATCACAAACACAGAACTCAGTTCCTGAGGATGGCTTCAATGAGACAACCCACCATGTACTCCTACATGTCCTCTCACCGCTACGTTTACCAAATCGTGTTCACACACTTAGCTCTCACACAGTAGGACATGTTCACACACCTCTGATTCATCCCTGATGAATCAGACCTGACTCAACTCTAAGCAGTAGCAGGCATGACAAACAAGCATGAATGAGTAGGCACAACAGGGCTCAAACAACTCCTACTCATGCTAGTGGGTTTCATCTATTTACTCTGGCACTGACAGGTCATGCAGATGATAAAGGGGTTCAGCTACCTCAGCAAGTAACAAATAAATCGTTGTTGTCCTAATGCAGTAAAATAGAGCAGGAGCGAGAGAGTAGGATTGTATCGGAATGAACAAGGGGGTTTTGCTTGCCTGGCACTTCTAAAGATAAAATAGTTCTTCATCGGTGTCATCGATCACATCATTGGTACACGTCTACTGAGAGGGGACAAGCACCGACAAACAAAGAAGAAACACAATCAATGCAATGCACAATATGATGCATGATCATGACATTGCAGAATGAGTGCGTTGGCCTAATGCAACTACAAAAGATTAAATGGAGTTGGTTTGAATCCAAGATTCAAATTCAAACCCCATATGTGGATATTCAAATGCCATTTATATGATTTGTCCTAAAAAATAGTCATAAGTTGTTCTAACATGCATGAAACCAGTACAGATGGATAGATTGGATTTTTCTGATCATTTTTCATATATAAATTATTTCATTCCGAGTTACGGTTAAATTCCTATGAATTTTAGACATTTAGAGCATTTTCTGCAATTTCTGGATTATTTAAAATTAAGCTAAATCCAGAAATAGATTTACTGCGTCAGCATGACATCATCATGATGTCAGCAGGTCAACCGAGTTGACCAGGGTCAAACCTAACCAGTGGGGTCCACTGGTCAGTGACCTAGTGTTGTTCAGTGTCAATGGCAGGTGGGTCCGGGTCAACAGACATGTCAGCACAGTCAACTCTGATTGGTGGGTCCCACGTGATTATAAACTAATCTAAAGAGAAATAAAACCTAGATTATTAGGGCGTGGGGCCCAGGTGTCAGTGAGATAGGTGGGTTAGTTAGGGCGTCATTAGTGGCTAATGACAGCGCCACGTCGGCTTCGCCGGAGTTCTGCTGGCGGCGACCAAAACTGTGGCGGAAGATCGCCAGAGTGGCTCTACTGGGGGTTTTGGGCCAAGCCAAGGGCACCAGAGGGTTGCCCTTGCTCGCGCGTATCCAGGGGAGGCACGCGGGAGGCGCGGGGTAGAACGAGCTCGCCGGAGTCGAGCTCGTGGCGGCGGCCGGCGTTCGGGCACCTGCGGGTTTGGCGTTGTGGTGCACGGGAGGGGGAGCTGGTGGGTGAAACGTGCTCCTGGGGGTGTACGGAGTGCGGTGACGTGCTTGGTTTGGACGAAGGCCGGGCAAAACAAAGATGGCGACATTGCCGGCGCCAGCGAGGTCTCGGTCTCGACGGAAATGAGAGGTAGAGCTCGAATTAGTGCACGGGAGTAGGGGGAAACGGTTCAGAGGCTCACAGCGCATCGCATGGATGGGTCGGCAGCTCGGGGGAGGCTTTGGAGACGACGGAGTGGCGATGGCTATCGCCGGAGTCCGAGGAAGAAGACGGAGCCGATGGCGGCGTTGTAGGGGCTCCCGCGTGGCATGGCTCGGCTAGGAGGAAGAGGGGGTCGAGGCGGAGCCTCTGAGCGCATCGGCGAGGCGATTCAGTGGCTGTGGCCACAACGGTGCTCGGCAGCGGCGACGGCTGCACTCGGCGGCCGCGCGAAAGAGAAACAGAGGAGAGGGGAGGAGCGAGGGAGAGTGCGAGGGGGTTCCAGGGGCGTGCGTGGCGGCGTTGGAGACGTCCAGGTGTCGAGGACATAGGCAAGCAGGGTGGAAGTGGCCGCACGGCGGTGCGCGCGCGTCGGGCACGCGCCCGTCCTCCTGACAGGGAGGAAGACGACAGGGGAGGGGCCAGGTGGGCTGGGCCGCACAGGTGGGCTGCCAGCTGGGCCGGCCAGGTAAGTGGCCCAGGTAGGAGTTCCCTCTCTCTTTTTTCTAAATTGTTTTCTGTTTTCTATTTTTCGGTAACTTCTGGGCTTTATTTAAAATACCAAAACATTTTCAAAAATCCTGAAAATAATTGTGGGCTCTGTTTGGAATATTCCCAACAGCCCTCACTTAAGTTCAGAATTAATCGAGCATTTAAAATATTATATAGCATTTAAATGCCCAATTGCAAATAGCATATGATTTAATCCAGAGCCCAAATATGACATGGAAAAAGGTGCAACACCTCTGGTTAATGTTTCCAACATTTTCCAGAAATGATGAACATTTTCTAAAGCCATTTGGATTCACTAAGAATATTTTAGTTGAACCTAGTGGATTCCTTTGATGCTAGGGTTTAGGCAATCCCCATTTCAGGTTTAACTGAAATTTAAACATGATGCAACACCAGATGCTAGCACTAGGCATTAATAGAACTAGGGATGTGACAGTTTCAGCCACACGTCCTCCATGCAGGGCATGGTATGCTTGCTCAGGTAGCATGACGGGATGCATAGGCTTTGAATGGAGCCCTTGTGGGAGGATATGATGGCTTTGGGCAGTTCAAAATCATTAAAGATAGATAGCTGACGACAGTCGAGATTAAGAGGCGCGGCGCGCCATAGAGGGCGCCACATTGAGAGGACTTGGGTGCGGCAGCAATCCTTGGTGGGGAGAAGCGAGATGATTTCCCCAGGGATGGCGTTCGAGATATCGCTGATGTGGTCCATCCAAGATTCTACGGGTTCCTGGTATCCAGTGAGGGCGGGCTCGCTGCTTCTCCCCGCGCTGCTGGGTGCGGGTTCTACAACCGGCATTGCCGCTGGCAGGAGCCTCGTCTTCTAGGCGCTGGGGTCAGTCGACTCCATTTCCTCGAGGGTGTCACGTCGATCTCACGGATTTGAGCAGAGTAACGAATGACGAGCCTAGTTATAGCGTGAGTGAAGAAGAAGGGGAGCTGGTTGTTTTCTGTAGTAGTGAGGAAGAAGGGGAGCTGGGGTTTTCTGTAGGAGTGAGGTGAGGTATTTGGGGCTACGAGTGGAGTGAGCTGACGTGAGGTGGGTGGGAGTGAGGACGAAGAGAGCACCCAGGTTTTTTTGGAGGGCGGTGAGCTGGGTAGAGCCTCTCGTTAAGTAAATATATGGGCTTTTGGATTGATTTTATTATTTACTAGGGTGGATGGGCTGTTTTGTCTTGGGCCCAGAGAAACAATTACTACTAGTATAGTTGAGACACTCTACAGCTACTTAGAAAAACAATTACTACTAGTACTATGGATACACTACCGCTTCTGGCTCCTCCGAGGTCATCAAAACCGTCTCCCTCCACTGAATGCCGTTTTACTTTTGTTCACCGACATGCGGGCCATGCAGCACGCGGGCCCAAATGTCATCCACCAAATTAGAAGGCAGTATACAGGTGGAGAGTCACCCTGGTCATAGCGCGGCAGTAACGAGCCATCATATCACAAAACCCCACCTCCCCGCAGTCTAAGTTTGATGGACGAAGCAACCATCATTTCACTCTTCGCTGAATCCCCTTCTCCCTCAGTCTTCAAGAAAGCCAACACTCGCATCTACCAATGTTCTTTTCTCCCAACGAAGGGAAGGTAAGCAGATCTGTGACGTTGTTATATTTTCATTCAGAAAAAAATAACTTTTGCAATGTAGTAACCGATCATCACTCTATTTTTTGTTTCATTGTCATTGCAATTGTGTTTTCCTTTCAGTGGTCTCCTAGTATTCGTCAGTTTCATGATGGACCAAGGAGAACTAGACAAAGATCTGCTGATGTTGGACCAGACGCGAGAGGCTGATCCCCACGAGACAGAGAGCTCCAAGAAGATGGAGGCAGCCACCGAGCCGACCCCAAATATGCTCACCGCCAGTACTGAGATTGTCAATGCCCCGTTTGAAGTTACAACCCCCGTGGCCCTACAGGAGCAGTTTTCCCTCTTCGAGGATGTCTCCCCCCCCACCCCCGCTGAGCTGCCCAAGGTGATTTTCTTCTTGGTCGATCTCGATTGTGGATTTTCATCTAAGTATGTGGTGATAAATAATGCAAAATTTTATTAGCTTCGATGCCATGCTACCTTCCCTGACATGCATACTTTTGACTCTAAATAGTGGTTTAAATAACTTGTGTTTCTTATATTGGAAAGTAATTCAGAATTTGTTTTGGTTCCAGTTAGAGGCCTGATGCAGACAAGGATTGTGTGGTTATACATGTCACTCGCTATGAGGCAGATGAACTGAATATACGCACTGGGAAAACAAAGTTCTTAGGCTGTTGGATCCTGGAAGCCAATTGCACTTATACAAATGTCGAGATGTATTTCAGCCTCACTGTTGTCAGGCATGTTGTCCAGGGTGTACTGAAGCACAAGAAGTTCAAAGCTACTCCTTCGTTTGTGAGGCATACTGTTCTTGTCAAGCATACGCAGGAAGATGACGTGGCATGCCTCCACAAAAAAGTTGATGAGTGGCAAGGCCACAAGGTTATCATCTGGAAGGTTCACAGGATTGAGCTGCCGCCGGACGTCCTCGATGATGTTCATGGCAAGGTCCGTCTTGTGTCCATCCCAAATTAGACCGAGGCATGAGATAGTTGCCCCAGCTAGTGTTTATTAGTAGTTTGGATTGTGTCTAATTAACCTTAGCTATTATCGAGCCCTCTGGTGCTAGTACTCTATTCGAATCAGTCTAAAGGAACTGCTGCTACTTTTGCGTGCCCGTGACTCATGTGAGAACCATCCTAATTGTTACCGAAACAGATGCGTCCTCACTAGTTTTTTCATGAATATGGCATTGTAAGGCATAACCTGTCACGGTTTATCATACAAGCAGTGTGTGCTTGTTGAAATAGAGTACTTGTTCGAGAACTGTGCGCTGACGTATACATAGGGTACGTAAGGCTGGTTAAGTACTTGTAAACATTGTTGGTGCTACCCCACTTGTAAGCAATTGTGCAAAACACGGCACATTGGCTCAGCTTGCTTCAACACTAGAAAAGTCTGCTATCGACCAGCTAACAATCAATAATCTATTGCCTGACATATAAGCAACTACATATCTTGTTACAGTGGTTCATGCTGTTAGCAGAGGCCACAATGTAAATTCCGAACGTTCGCACGGTAGTCCAGTGTTCAAGTGGAACATTCACATTAAACTCAGCTTCATAAAATACATGAAAAGCATAAGTTAAGAAATTTTCTACATCTCAATGATTCATAGAACATAACAAACATATACCAGTTCACAACAAAAGACAAAGTTGTGAGAGGGTTTACAAAGAAGGAAAAATCAAGCAAGGCTTCTCTGAGCAAAGGGCCTCCCTAGGCAGGCTTTAATTTCCTGGAGTTCACCCTAGTTTTTCTTGTTGCCACCATCCCGGGTTAGGTTCTCTCATTCCAGAATAACCAATTATAATTGTGTTCTCAGTTGGAATGCTGAACTGAACCATGTAGTGTATTGACCATCTGAACTTCTTGTGCAGTTCCACTAAATTTAAGCATCGCTATTTGCAGAAATAAGTAGACCACAATGCCTCTTCTCCGTGCACCTATCTCAAAAACCTTCGTGCAGCCGTGCCAGCTAGTCCTCGTCCATGGATGAACTGATAGAAAGTGCATTCCCTACTAGGATCCAGTTGTTTTTTGCTCGTCCCTACACTACAATCAGGGAACAAAACATACGAATCAGCTTCTTTTAGACTGTGTTGGTCATTATACCTAGTTACTACCAATGTAGGAATACCTGGAAGACGGGTGGTTAGACGACAGCAGCGAGGAATAGCTATTTCATTTTGTGCAGTTCTACTAAAACTGAGGTTTGTACTTTTGATTGCGCAGATAGAAACGATATGGAGACAGACATCCGTGTTTGCGCAAATATGAAATACGGTTATTTAAGCAGTGACAATTATTTGCAGTGGCATATGATTAACAACTGCATCTATTATGTTATAATTGGCACTACATTGACAGTATGAAAGTGCCCTTAAGTAGCATCACATCACATCAATACTGCCACTAGATTAACATGCAGAACAATAGCATTAGTATTATTGTCATGAGAGTAGCACATGGTCAGTAAATGTGCAATCAAATTTGTGCACTTCCATTGGCATGAAGCAATGTTAGCGGTGTGAGATTTAAGTGTAACTGCAAAAAGACAAGTCATGGGAAATAAAGCAAGACGGAAGCACTCCATAAAATGGTGGTGGCATTGCTTCAATTTATCAATGGCACTAGAGCATTACTTAATAGTGACATTAGGTGGCATTGCTTAATGCTTCATGTGATTTTACATTAACGGTAGCGATATGGGTGTACGGACAGCTGGGGCATAAAGTGGTGAGGCAGATGTGGTTGCTGAGAGCGGCAAACACTCAGTCAGCATGTCTGCATTTGTCCCATTTTTTATCTCCTCGGTGACATTTTCCTATGTGAGCACAGGAAATCTAGACCTGCTTGTTCTCATTTGCGCTGGCCCCCAACACCCCTCACTTTCTTTCCATTTTCGACCAAGAGGCAGGTTCGCTTCCCCCCACCCTTCGCCAACCACCAGTCTTTCTTCGCCTTTTCAGCCAAGAGACTAGTTGGGTAGCCAGTATCTATTACTTTCCCCCGTTTCCTCTTAGAACCAAGTCCTAGATTCATGCTACAGCTTTCCCGCTTTCTTCCCTATTTGAACCAACTCTTAGATTCAACTGGATGAACTAGCTTTAGCTCTAATAATAGTAAAAGTCTAGTGGCTTTGGAACAGCCGACGGAAGTGGAAAAAGATCCACACGCAGCCACGTGGGGAGCTGGGGCAGTAGAAAAAGGCAAGTTTCGAAGGAATATATACCCGAGGGTCGTCGGCATGTGGCAAAGATGGCGTCGGAGGCTTCATCTTGGCCACAATACTGCACGAAGGAAGAAGGGGTCAGCGGCCCTCCCAATCCGGCAATGTCTCGGAGAGAACGGCATGGCTGCCAATCGGGACGAGTGGGTAGCTATTGGTCTCCTCCCTCACTGTTGATGACCGTGTGAATGATGCACCTACACCCCTGCCCCGGTCGAGGTGGTCCGGCCGGATTTGTGACCAGCCGTGAGCAGAGAGAGTGTGTCCATCTATGTCTTGCTTAGATCCGGAGAGCATGAGAGAGTGAAAGAGAGGAACCCTAGTAAAGCAAGCGCTGAGGCTCCTGCTTATATATATATATATATATATATATAGTGGAGTGATTTTGTTGTACCAACCTTTATTAAATTGAATGCACGCGAACCACTATTTTCATTTAAAGTTCAAGTAAAAATAAAACTCGAGCAATAACATGCCACCGCGTCCAGGACGCACAATACTGTATCATTCACGTGCAATCCCCGACCCTCCATCAAGTTGAAAACTAGACTAGTGAAAATGTCAATTGGGATTCCTCATTGTAAACAAATGCACTCTTAGCTTCAAAAAAATGCGCTCCTACATGTACGTGCGAGTGGGTGTGAGAGAACTAGTGCGTGCATGCACCGCTTCTCTTCGTGAGAGTACAATATACTACGCCCAAAGAACGTTCGCCATAAGAGTAATAGTATAAGTGTGTGACGTGTGAGTTAAAATAAAAGGTGTGCAACGTCTTTTATTTTTTAGAAGTTCTAAGTTTAGGGTGTAAATATCACATATGTGTGTGACGTCCACCTACAGATAGACGGTGGGTGCAAGAGGACTCAGGAGAGTCATGACTCGTGAGGATGCGTGTGTGCGTGAGAGAGAGGGGGGGAATGTATCAATGTCATGCATGTGTCCATAAATCATATATAACAAAGGTTCGTCAAAAGCCGTTTCCTAACAAACACCGTAAGAACCGTTACATCGGCCACCGACAATGTTAGTTTTGCTATGTCATTTAACAGAACAACCACTCCTTAGACACACAAATCTTCCACGTGATTGTTAGCAACTGTCGTATGCTCCTCCCTCTATTCCAAAATGTAGTGCATATAGCTTTATTAAAAATTCGAACCTAGCAAACTTTTACCGAGTTTTTGTATACCAAAATGCACATATAGAATACTAGTACATATCAGTTCATTCATCTTCGAGAGGTAACTATAAGGATGGGGGGAGTGTACAAAGAAAGAACATCGTATGACCTGCAGCAATTTCAACCATCCTTTGGTGTGAAAGAATATCATAGGAACTCTATATGATACGATTTTTTATAGGATTTTTTCTTTTAGAGACAATTGGTTCATAGGAATATATTCATATACTCCACATTTCAAAGGAAAATAAACATGATATCATTTTTATAGCTTTAGAGCCACTTGGTTCATATGAATGGATTCCTATAGTCCCACAATTTGAAAGAAAAATAAACATTACCGTATATTCAATACAAAAGTTCCTATGATGTGAACCAAATAACATATCTTTTCTAATCCCTCCTCATAGGAGATACATGTCATCTCTAGATTCATTAGGAAAGTTCCTATGATGTGAACCAAATGACATATCTTTTCAAATCCCTACTCATAGGAATTGAGAGACATGTCATCTCTTTCCCTACAAATTCCATGTATACATCTTATCTATTCCTAAATAGCTAGTACGACCCAGTAGTAGCTTTTTTCATGGACATGCATGCAAGACATAAATAACATTATTTTTGTATTCTATGCATGCAAGCACCACATCATCAATTTGCGCAGGTTACTCATAAGTTATTTCTTGCATTAGATTTTGTTTTGACAATGTATGTGTTGGTCACGTGCACACATATGTAGTTCACATTCACATTTTTGATAGAAATGTCATTCTTTTAGCTGCAATTCATTTTTCTCTTTTTATTACATATTCATTTTAAGCATACATTCACTTCCCATTAGTTATAGATGTTTTTGGAGGAACTTTTATGCATTATTTTGAGTAGAAAATTTCACGCCGCCATGGGTATATCAAAATACGGGGCCCATGTCTCATTGCCTTTCGGTCGAACCTACGTCCACAATTTTTTGTACTACGTATATCTCCACTGGTCCCCGAACCCAAAATGCTGCCTTGTTCCCGTAAAACCAAGTGGCACAGCCGTGTTAAGGCATCGACTCAAACTCAATCCCTCTCCGGTTTACTATGCCATGGCCCCGCACGCCATAGTACTCCTACAAACCCTACCCGCTGCACGCATCATCGGTTTTCTTCAAGAGGACGAGGGAGAAGCAAATTTGTAGTGGAGGCTCCTACCCTAAGGTGCCCTAGGTTGCTGCCGCACGCATCATTGGTTTTCTCTTTTCTTTATGCTCTTGGGCCCTAGAGTGAAATGATGGTTGCTTCGTCTGTCCTGCTTGATGTGGGAAAAGTGGGGCTTTGTGATTTGACCCCTCATCGCTCATTTACTACTACTGCGGCGCTACGCCTGGGGTGCCTCCAAGTCCAACCGCTGCTCCCAACTGTAATTTGTTGCATCACACATGGACCAAGACGGTGGATGAGCCACATGTCAGCCAAAGTGGTCCTGTTAAGTGTGTTGCCATTTCATGTGCAGACTGACCCTGCTTGAGTTGCTACGCCAACATGACAGGAGCAGCCTACGACTTGGTTTTGCTCCTTGGTGAATCCCGACTATATTGATCTAAAAAGATACTACTCCCTCCGTCTCGGTTTATAGGGCGTGCATGTATAGGTCATCAATTTGACAAAATAAATATGAGTTACTATGTCACAAAAAGTATTTCATTGGATTCTTAAGCGGATGTAGTTTCTAAACATATATTGTTCATCACATAGTACTATATAGCTAGTTAAATTCTCAACCTAGAACGACGTGCATGCCCTGTAAACCGAGACGGAGTAAGTAGTAAAAATGAGGTGATTTTACCGAGCGGTGGGTAGGGGAGCATGGCCTGTCATGCGGTCCCACGTGTCATGATGTACCAAGGCGATGTGCATCCCTCTTGAGGCAGAACAATGGCAGAAGCAATACGTGGTTTTCTTGAAGGAAGGAGATGACGGTGAAGCGGATTCAGTGAACTGTGAACTAATGGTTGCTTTGTCCGTGTGGGAAGGTGTGGCATTGTGATTTGACGTCTCATTGCTCATTACTACTATTTGGGCACTACGACTGGGGTGCATCCCCCTGCTATTCTACATTGTTATTGCGTGCATGCCACGTCGACCCGGTTGCTATATGTCCCACATGTCGGCAAGAGACAATACAGAATTCATGAAAGCGAGCATCTCCACTCTTTTTGTGTGACGCGGGAGTACAAGACACGGCTTGGTTTTTTCTGCTTCACGCGATCCATCGATACAAACCCGGACTGAAAAAGGCGAGGGCGGGTCTTCTCCTGCACGGAAGCCAAAGGAGTTTGGCATAGTCTGTTCGAGGCAACGAGGCAGGAAGGGAAACAAGCAAATAAAGATTGAGCCACTTAGTGTTGGGAAAATCTTATTTTACAGAGTACGTACCCACTATGGAGGTAGTACTACTTACTGCTCCCTCCTTTCTGGATTATAGGGCTCATCAAAAAAATCCGTTTGGATTTCGAGGTGCATTAAATCACCTAATGCAAGCAGTATCAAGAGAAAACTCACCAATGCATGTAGAAGTTCATGGAAATTTAGTGGTCATGCATGCATTCGTTGTAATTGATGCGTCGGTAAACATAACTTCTTGAGAAAAAATGTGGGTACTAATTACTTGTGCAAAGTACAAAATTAATTCCTCCATTCACCGTCTACCTTGGTTGGAGAGATTTTCAAATTGAGCCATAAACTGGAAAGGAGGGAGTAGTAACAAAGCCTAGGGTAGCTTGCTGCACCACAGACTCCAAGGAAATTACTGTAATACTACTACTTCTACTACTATAAGACATATATTTCAAACAATATAATAATCTCTCTAACCAAGGTAGGGAAGAGGAGTAACGGAGGGAGTAGTAAAATTTTCTCCACGTCCTGCAAGCCACCGTGCGCATGGCCGAGGGAGTGAGCGTAGGCGTCGTAAGCAAGCTTCTCCTTGTCCTGCGACTCTGCGAGCCACCGCACCCATGGGCGGGGGAGACGGCATACTAAGCAAGCTTCTCCTTGTTCTGCAAGTTGACGCGACACATCGAAAGTAATACATACAGGGCATCTCCAGAGTATAGAGCCTGGCCTCTAAGGTAGGACCCACATGGTTTGCCTCTTATCAAATGGAGAAACCACAATGTATAGAGACTCTAACCAGCCTCTAAGGTGGGCCCTAGCAGAAATTTAAAATGAATTGGTTAGCAACACATATTTCCAATTAGTACTATTCTCTTATACTCCTACTTTCTTATGCTTCCTAAGGCTGACAATTGGGACCAGATGGATTGTTACATTGTTAGAGGCAGCCTCTCAGGTTAGATGCGATGCCAGCCAATTTTTTTGTTAGAGGCAGTTCATGCAATGTATAGAGGCCTGCCTCTAAGAGGAGAGAGGCTTAGAGGAAACAAAAAACATACATTGTGGATGCCCTAAATTCCTACTTTCTGGTCTATATGACTCAATTAAAAATCCACAATGCATACATAATAGATGCTGAGTGGTGGAATAAATTTGTTACTTCCATAGTTCACCAAAGTACTAAGCATGTGAGATGGTGAACGGAGGGAGTACCATACCATTAGTACTATAGTTCTTCTTGAAGGGTTTTAGTAGTCCCTCCCATTCACATGTTCACATTTCAAGCTTCAATAAAAAATTTGCACGCAAGGATTAAGAGAAACCTCAGCAATGTATGTACTCCCTCAATCCATGTAGGGTATAACATGCGTTTTGGAGGCTAATCTTTGACCACATGTTCGAGCAATAATATGACATCCAACTGACACAAATCTTACCATCAAATCCGTACGTGGTCATTATACTACTAACACATGTATGCGTTGCAATTAGCACGTAGATAAGGTAGTAAACACTCACTATCTAGTAGGAGTGGTACTAGTATTACTCTACACTACTACTACTATGAGGCCATCCTACTGTGTCCTGGCAAAAGACCGCGGGCACCGATTATTCGTTCATATTTAAATTTGTTTTCACACACCAAAATATCAATGAAAACAACACATGGCAAAATTTCATGGCGAAAGACGGATTTGAATGTGCTGGGAGGGGTGAGGCTAGGAGGGGTTGTTTGGATCTTACCCGGGGTAGCCAAAATATTGGCGACGCTTTTGTGCACCCGTGCCTTTGCCACCAATGAACAAGAAAGAGCTCGGGTGCTCATGCATCGTCCAGTGTGCACGTTGGATACGAGCTTGCACGAGCTGTGCTTTTTTGTCCCACCACGCCACCCGAGCCGGCCACAGACCGATCGGCAACCCGCAAATTACGTGATCCAACCATAGTCGCACACATTCTGACAACAAATCAACCAACTGGACGAAATTCATGCAAACACAGTGCTATTTCATATAAACAATGATGGAATTCACATGAAACACCAGATTTTCACACAAACATGACGGATTACATTACATTCAAATCAACTAAGCGGTGTTAGTCCTAAACAACACATGTATAATAATACCTAGCCTAAATGGTCGCCCGCCGACCATTTATCTTCCTCATGTCCGGCAACACGATCACATAACTTCCAGGAGCCCCGGAGGTATATGCTTTAGTGCAAAGGACGGCTTGCATCCTCACTGCTCAACTAACACCATTGGCTGATGCAAAAGATGGGAGTCTGAAGGGGGCTTCTCCGCTTCGACAAAGGTCCTCGCAACAAAAGGATCCGGCAAGACACCGGCTCTGTACGCCGGCATCGCCTCTGGGGTGGCTTTCATGGGATCCAAGCAGCGGCGGCCTCCCATGTTCTACTTCTCCTCGATCATGGTGGCGGATGTGGAGGCGCTGGCCACCGACTCGTCATTCTCCGCGCACGCGGCTTCTATCTCCGCTTGCATGGCGCGGCCGCAGGCATGGGAATCTTGGCCATAGAAACGGGAGACGCGGTCGCAGACACTGGTGGCACGGTAAGAGGTCGTGGCGTCGCCGCAGTGACGACGCCCGTGCTCGCCGCCGTGCCAGCGTGGAGCAACTCCCCAGTCCTCATCGAGCTGGCCTGGAGAGGCGAGTTGCTAAACCGTGCACCGTCTTGGGGCGGAAACTGGCTCCGTCGGGCGAGGGGAGGAAGGTGGATCAGTGAGCTACATAGCTCATATCCGGCAGCATCGGCGGGCCACCCGGCCGGCTTGGATATTGATGTAGGGCGGAACCCTCTGGGGCTGATCTTTCACGTTTGGAGTGGATCCTATGGGGAAACACGAAGAACGCACGGAAGAACACAAGGGAAATCACGGGGAGAAACGAGAGAAACACTCAACCGACAAGTAATTGATCAGACAAGGGCTAGATCACCGAAAGCATCAGGTAACACAAGATCCAAAGTCAACAAAGGTAAGATACATGAGTAACCGTTCTTCTCCATGAGGAGGTCTTGATTGTCTTCTCCGGATGGAGGCCTTGAATCCGAATGGATCTCCTCCGAAGAGGCACGGTCCCTCACGTGGAGTAGATCCGGTACGGATGAGCAATGCTCTATCTCAAACGAGCTATCACAATGCTAACCCTAGCTAGGAGATGGGAGAGTTCTATTTATATTCATAGTGCAAGTGGGAGGTCATGTGAAGGGGTACATAGGAATCAGCCCGAGGCTGTGGTCACTCAGGTCTCGGATGTCTGGAGGACGTCGGTCGTCCGGAGCTTCGGGGCGGTCCGGACATCCGTAGATTGTCGGACTTCCGTAGATTCGGCTCGGGTGGAGAAGTATCGGACGTCCGGTGGCTTCGGTCTTCCGTTAATTTCCTCTCGGGCGCCCAGTTGCCGAACGTTCGAAGGGCGTCGGTCGTCCGGGGCCTGGGAGTCGTCGGACGTCCGGGCTGGGCCGATCATCCATGGCATGTAGCTCTATATTGCCTTCCTTCTCTCGGCTGTAGCATCTCCGAGGGCTCAGACGTCTGGGACTGGCCGGTCGTCCGGTGCCTGTAGCTTCCCGAGTAGCTCTTCTTCTTGATGTTCATGCTTGGTGTCCTTGCCACCTTGGCCATTGGGTGTAGCTGTCCCGTGGCTCTCCTCCAAGTAGCTGATCACATACAGAGTGTCCATATGAGGTAGTAGCCAAGTCTCCTGAGTAGAGAGAGGGAGTTCGGAGAGGAGCGAGTTCACCTTATCTTCAATAGCCTTTGCTCTAGCTCTTGTCATTGGTCCAAGTGATGTTGAGGGAGACGTAGGTACGTCCATGGGGATGAGCGAGGGATGCTCCGCGTTATCTCCCCCCCGGGAAAGATCCTACCTCGGATCAAAAGATTCATCTCCATGGTATGGCGCGAGGTCCTTGACGTTGAAGATGTCGCTCACATTGTACTTGCCTCGTGGGAGGTCTATCTTGTAGGCGTTGTCGTTGTAGCGTGCTAGAACCTTGAAGGGTCCATTGGCTCAAGGGAGAAGTTTGGGCTTGTGTTCGTTGGGGAAGAGGTCCTTGCGAAGGTGTAGCCACACGAGATCGCCAATGTTGAAGATCATGGGTTGCTTGTTAACGTTGAGCTTGGTCGCTAGTCGTTGTACTTGACGCTTGATGGTGTGCCTTGTATCCTCATGCATCTTCTTGATGTACCTTGCTCGTGCACTCGCATACACGTTGGTGCGCTCTTGTAGAAGAAGAGGTAGAATGTCTAATGGTGACAATGGGTTAAAGCCATAGACGACCTCGAAGGGGGACTTGCCGGTAGTCGAATTTCTTGCACGGTTGTAGGCGTACTCGGCGATGGGTAGACATGCTTCCCACTCCTTGATGTTCTTCTTTATCAACACGCGAAGTAGAGTGGAGAGAGTCCGGTTTGTCACCTCCGTTTGGCCGTCAGTTTGAGGATGATATGCGGATGAGAACAAGAGCTTGATTCTGAGCTTGGCGCATAGGGTCTTCCAAAAGTAACTCAAGAACTTGACGTCACAATCGAAGACGATTGTCTTTGGTACTCCATGGAGTCCCTAGATTTCCCTTCAAAAGAGATTTGCAATGTGTGAAGCATCGTCTATCTTGTTGCAAGGAATGAAATGTGCCATCTTAGAAAATCGGTCCACAACAACAAACACGGAATCCTTTCCATTTTGAGTTCTAGGCAAACCAAGTACAAAATCCATGCTAATGTCTTCCCAAGGTTGATAAGGAATAGGAAGAGGCATGTAAAGACCATGTGATTGAGCTTTAGACTTAGGTTTGCGACATGTAGAGCATCGGTTGGTGAAACGTGAGACATCGCGGAACATCTTGGGCCAAAAGTAGTTCTTGGAGAGCGTGGCGAATGTCTTGTCGCGTCCAAAATGTCCCATGATTCCGCCTCCATGAGCCTCTTGCAAAAGTAGCAAACGAAGAGAAGACTCGGGAATGCATAGTTTGTTAGCTCTCATAAGATAACCATCCTTGATGTAATATTGTTCCCAAGATGTATGCGTCAAACATTTAGCATGAGAAGTAGCAAAAGATGGATCATTAGCATACAAGTCTTTTATGTGCTCAAAGCCTATAACATTCAACTCAAGCTTAGTGACAAGCGTGCATATGCGTGAAAGTGCATCCACAACTACATTTTCCTTACCCTTAATGTACTTGATCACATAGGGGAAAGATTCAATAAATTCACTCCATTTGGCATGAAGCTTGTTCAACTTAGTTTGACCTTTTAAGTACTTAAGCATTTCATGATCGGTATGTATGACAAACTCATGAGGTCTAACATAATGTTCCCAAACACGTAGCACATGCACTAAAGCATACAATTCTTTGTCATGGATGGGGTAGTTAAGTTGAGCACCGGAGAGTTTCTAACTAAAATATGCAATGGCTCGTTTTTCTTGCATCAAAACTCCGCCAATTCCGGTACCACTTGCATCACAATGAACCTCAAAAGTTTTGTCAAAATTGGCAAAGCAAGAATCGGAGCGTGAGTAAGCAAAGACTTGAGCTCATCAAAAGCGGTGGATTGCAAAGATCCTCAAACAAAAGGAGCATTCTTCTTACTCAAGGCATGCAAAGGAGCGGTAATAGTGCTAAAAATCTTACACAAAGCGACGATAAAAACCCGCAAGACCAAGAAAGCTACTCACTTGTTGCAAATTGGTGAGTTGGGGCCAAGTTTTAATTGCTTCAATTTTAGATTCATCAACATGGACACCCTTGTAAGAGACAACAAAACCCAAGAAAACGAGTTTGTCAACACCAAACATGCATTTTTTTCAAGTTGGCATAAAGACGTTCCTTGCGAAGGGTTTGCAGAACAGCCCTAACATGATTAAGATGTTCATTCATGGTTTTGTTAAACACAGGAATATCATCAAAGTAAACCACAACAAAGACTCCAATATAAGGGCGAATCACATAATGCATAAGGTGCATGAAAGTACCGGGAGCTTCCGATAAACCCATTGGCATAACCAACCACATGCACAAGCCAAATTTGGTTTTGAAAGAAGTTTTCCATTCATCACCCTCTTGTATGCGGATTTGATAATAGCCACTTTTAAGATCAATTTTTGAGAAAAAGGCGGCTCCGCTAAGTTCATCAAGCATATCATCTAAGCGAGGAATGGGATGCCTATAGCGAACAGTAATAGCATTTATAGGTCTACAATCGGAACACATGCGGAAACTTCCATCTTGCTTAGGCACAAGTACAATGGGAACGGCACAAGGACTTAAGCTTTCACGTACATGACAGTTGTCGATTAGTTGTTGTACTTGCCATTGGATCTCCTTAGTTTCTTCGGGGTTGACGCAGTATGGAGCTTTGTTTGGGAGAGGCGCTCCGGGGATGAGGCTGATTCGATGCTCAATGCCTCGTATAGGAGGTAGACCCGGAGGTAGCTCATCGGGGAAAACATCTTGGAATTCCTGCAAAAGAGATTGAAACACTAAAGGTAGCTCGTGAGAGGTGTTAGTTTTTGGTTCCCCATCCTTGCAGACAAGGACAAAGTGCATCACACTCGATGGGTTCTCACACACTTCTCTCATCTCACTTTTTGTGGCAAATAGTATGAGGTTTTTCTCTCTAGGCAAAGAGGCGCTCAAGTTTGGCTTGTGTCTCTCACTCACTTTTTGGTGGATCACTTTCTCACTCTTCTCTCCAAGATGGGTGGCTTGCTTGTCGGCTATCACTTGACTAGGAGACATAGGTTGTAGCACATACTCCTTCCCTGTCATCTTGAAGCTATAGTGATTGGTACACCCACTGTGGATGACACCACGGTCGAATTGCCATGGTCAACCAAGAAGGAGGTGGAAAATGGTCATTGGGACCACATCACACTCCAATGTGTCCTCATACGCACCAATTTTGAAGGAGACTTGGACTGTATGCTCAACTTGGATAGTGTCGGACTCACTTAGCCATTGAACCTTGTAGGGGTGCCGGTGCTTCCTCTTGACCAACTGAATCTTGGAGCATAGTTGTTCACTTGCCAAGTTGTGACAACTACCTCCATCGATGATGACCTTGACGGACCTTCCATTGATGGCGGTCTTTGTGTCGAAGATGTGGCATCGTTGGTCTTCTTCTTGTTGATGTTGGAGAGTCAGGACCTTGGAGACAATGAGAGCGGGGCTCGTATCTTCATCACAAAAGACTTGATCATCTTCATCCTCATTCACTCGCCGGTGCATGGCCACTTGCTCAAGAGCTTCCATCTCCTCATCACTCATTGAGTCATAGGTTCCATCGTTGTTGAGGATCATGGTGCGCTTGTTTGTGCATTCATAGGACTTGTGGCCTCGGCCGCCGCAAGTGAAACACTTGAAGGAGCTTGTCTTGATGGTCTCATCGGTCGGAGTAGATGATGAAGCATGCGGCTTGAAGTTGCTTGTAGTATGAGGAAGACGACTTGAACTTGACGAAGTTTTCTTGTAACTTGGCTTGTCGTCGTTGCTTGGAGAAGGCTTGGTTGATGTACAGGTTGGAGTACTTGTTGAAGGTTGGTTGTTGGAGAAGCCGTAGGTCTTGGATGAGTACTTGGCGTACTTGAAGTCATCTTGCACTTGACGTTCCGCCTTTGTAGCTTGATGTACGAGCTCAATGAGGTTGGAGTAGGGTTGGAAGTCGGCGATCTTCTTGATGGGAGGATTGAGTCCATTCAAGAATCGTGCCATTGTTTGCTCATCATCTTCCGTGACATTGGCTCGAATCATGGCTATCTCCATTTCCTTGTAGTATTCTTTAACACTCTTTGTTCCTTGCTTGAGGAGTTCTAGCTTCTTGAAGAGCTCGCGGTTGTAGTAGGTTGGCACAAAACGTGCTCGCATGACTTCCTTCATTTGAGCCCAAGTGGTGATTGGAGGTTCACCTCTTGCTTATCGGCGCTCAAGGACTTGTTCCCACCATATGAGCACATAGTCTTGGAACTCAAGTGATGCCATAGCGATCTTCTTCTCTTCCTCATAGTTGTGCAAACGAAAGATTTTGTCGACCTTTAATGCCCATGATAGGTATTCTTCTGGATCATTGCTTCCATTGAACTTGGGCATTGTGAATTTGATCTTGCCATAGCGTTGCTCTTCATTGTGTTGTTGGCGATGGTGATGATGACGCCCTTGAAGTGGAGGGTAATCATCCTCATGTTGCTCTTGGCGTGGAGGAAGTCCATGATCAACTTGCTCTTGTTGAACTTGAGGTTGAGGTGGAGCTTGACGAGCTTGTGAAGGAGCTTGAGGAACTTGACGTTGCGTGTGGGGTTGGTAGTTCCTATCTTGGATTTCTTCTCGAAGGGCTTCCTCTTGATTGCGCTGTTCGCGATTGCGGTTGGCGATGGCTCGACATGATTCTTGAAGGTCACGTTACGCCTCAAGAGCTTGCGCTTCACGTAGTTGTTGTTGAAGACGTTGGGCCTCGGCGTCTTGTTGCTCTTGGTGTAGACGCGCTCGTTCTTCCTCTTGGCGCCGTAGTCGTTGTCGTTCTTGAGCTTGATCAAAAACGACTTGGTTTGGGTGAGGACGAGGGACTTGCTCATCAACTTGCTCTTGTGAATGCTTGTCGTGTAGCGGGTTGCGAGATGCATGACGGTCTTGACGCGCGGCTCATCGAAGAGTGTTCGATGACGGAGTACTTGAGCCGGAGAAGGAGTCGTTAGAGTGTCGACTTGAGTGGTTCCGTCTTGAGTATGAAGAAGTTGAAGGAGGCCGGTTCACCAACAAGGCGCGGATCTCGTCCATCCTTGCATCGTTCTCTTGCTTGTGCACGTCGAGCTTGTTGTCTAAGTAGTCCTTGGTACGTTGCTCGGAGAGTCGCAAGTCGGTGGCGAGGTTGTCGATGCGTTCGTTCATAGCTTGTTGCTCTTGATGTAACGCTCTTTGTGCACCAAAGAGGTGGCTCTTGGTGACGTATGATGACATGTCGTCGTCTTGCTTGATGAAGAGTGGGTTGGTAGAAGTACTCGGCCTATCCATAATTCCAAGCAAAATGTGAGTGGTAGAGAGAGAAGAACTTATACCAATGTACCTTGACCGATGTTGATTATGAATCAAGTTCACTCAAATGCGGACAATGAAATAACACTATTGGTACCAATACTTGTCTGTTCTCACACCTACACAAGTAAAAGCTTATGGTAGAGCTTGGTTAGGATGGTGGCACAAAATTTGATGCAATTGTAAGTGGGCTTCAATAATGTTGGAAAAGATTCACAAATTTGCAAATGCAACAAGTAGACCAAGCAAGTAAGGTTACATGGAGACACACATGCAAATAGACAAATGGGATTGTGCAAACCAAAAGTGAGCCAAAATGTAGAATCCACGAAAATGCTCTTGTTGCACAATACTAGAGAGATGCTAGCATGATTGCATAATAGGCGGATACGGAACTTGTGCACAACCTACTAGGCAAAAATGCAACGATCTCGTTCCCAAGTATGCTATATGTATGGTATTTCGGTGCTATGATCCAAGATGATCCAATATGACAATCTTAATGTAGTATGATGCTACAGTTCTTGCTCATAAGCTCTTTGCTTATCTTTCCTCTTTGCTTAAAATCTTGGGTGGCTCTTTCACTTTTGAGCTCTTTTCTCATGCAAAACTTCAAGAACCAAGATAGCAATTGTGTATGCGATGACAACTTTGTGACACACAAGTGGATGCCAAGATATGCACCACTATGGTATGGTATGTATGCTATGTAGTATGATCACTAATGTGCACAAGTCATGTTGCCGACAATACTCAATGGCTAGTCACGATGGGTAAGCTACGGAAAAGTAAGGCAATGTGGGTATCAATGCAATTGCAAGGTATGACAAAGATGTCGTCGAGGTTACCGTCCTTGGCGATGATGAGACCCTTGCGAAGATGAGTCATGGTGATGATGATGTCGAACCGTACCTATATAGCCGTAACACAATAGGACATGGGAGCCACAACTCAAAATCTCAAAGACCAAAACGTGTCAAAATCGTCATAGGAGGTATTGGGGATGATGGTGGTGTATGTGGGTCTGGAAGATGTGGTGGAAGGTGGGGTTGTGGTGGTGGCCGAACTGAACCAGATTCAGTTTCGTCAGAGTTACATGGATGTCCGGGTGGTCATGGTCATCCGGTCATTGGACGTCCAGCAGGGTCCGGTCGTCCGTAACCTAGGCGAAAATCGGGCACGAGATGAACAACATGATTTTGGGGTGGAAGAAGATGGTGATATCGAAATCGAGCGGATTTGTGGATGGAAAAGGGAGGGGAGGGAGGGGAAAGCTAGATCCACACGTAGCAACACAAATCCATGGACCAAATCCAACAAAATTTCAACTCACCAACAAATCGCAAAAAAAAATTGGGGCTATTTTCTGGTGGGGAATTTTCGGACTTAGGAAGAAAACAACAAAATCAAGCTAGAAAACACGGGGTAGGGGCTTGAAAAACGTGATCAACATGGCTCATGATACCAAGATGATGTAGGGAGGAACCCTATGGGGCCGATCTTTCACGTTTGGAGTGGATCCTACGGGGAAACATGAAGAACGCGCGGAAGAACACAAGGGAAATCAAGGGGAGAAACGAGAGAAACACTCAACCGACAAGTAATTGATCACACAAGAGTTAGATCACCGAAAGCATAAGGTAACACAAGATCCAAAGTCAACAAAGGGAAGATACATGAGTAACCATTCTTCTCCGTGAGGAGGTCTTGATTGTCTTCTCCGGATGGAGGCCTTGAATCCGAATGGATCTTCTCCGAAGAGGCACGGTCCCTCACGTGGAGTAGATCCGGTACGGATGAGCAATGATCTATCTCAAATGATCTATCACAATGCTAACCCTAGCTAGGAGATGGGAGAGTTCTATTTATAGTCACAGTGCAAATGGGAGGTCAAGTGAAGGGGTACATAGGCATCAGCCCGAGGCTGCGGTCACTCAGGTGTCGGACGTCCGGAGGACGTCGGTCGTCCGGAGGTTCAGGACGGTCCGGACATCCGTAGATCATCGAACTTCTGTAGATTCGGCTTGGGTGGAGAAGTACCGAACGTCCGGTGGCTTCGGTCTTCCATTAATTTCCTCTCGGGTGCCCTGTTGCTAGACATCCAGAGGGCGTCGGTCGTCCAGGGCCTGGGAGTCGTCGGACGTCCGGGCTGGGCCGGTCGTCCGTGGCCTGTAGCTCTGTCCTGCCTTCCTTCTCTCGGTTGTAGCATCTCCCACGGCTCGAACGTCCGGCACCGGCCAGTCGTCCGGTGCCTATAGCTTCCCAAGTAGCTCTTTTTCTTGATGTTCATGCTTGGTGTCCTTGCCACCTTGGCCATTGGGTGTAGTTGTCCCGTGGCTCTCCTCCAAGTACCTGATCACACACAGAGTGTCCATATGAGGTAGTAGCCAAGTCTCATGAGTAGAGAGAGGGAGTTCGGAGAGGTGCGAGTTCACCTTATCTTAAATAGCCTTTGCTTAGCTCTTGCCATTGGTCCAAGCGAGGGATGCTCCGCATCAGATATGCTGAATAACTACTCTTTGTAAGCCATTATAAGAGTGGATAAAATGGTGAAGGAGGAGATAGGGGAGCGGCGGAGGTGTGCGATTCTTGGCTGTCGTCTGGCCTTGTTTAAAAAGGAGATTAAATAGACGACGGACGCGAGGAGCTTGGCCAGTGTTGCATTTAATGCTGGACCGGTCATGGACGGACGTATGTCTAGAGTGGGTTTCTCGGCTTACACATGGGTTTCATGGAGGCATTTGAATGCGGCAAGGAGGCGTGTTCAGCTGGGCGTGCAGCAAGCGGCACCCTCGACTCTGATGTACGACACCGCGCCGTTCTTCCACTGACGTGTGGGATCGTTGGGTTCCTGGCCTGCATGTCAGTGACCCAACACAGGCAGCGCACGGCAGAGGAGCTTTTGGTGGGCCAGGGCGGTTAGAAGCAGGCATTTCATAAACCAATGATTGTTCATTGAGTGTGACATCATCTATTTGATGTAGATAAGCCTACTACATAATTTAAGAGAATTTCCAATTTTCATATATACATTGATAGCCCGTTCGATGCGTTGTGATTCATAAAGACCGCTACAAACATCAATGTTCTGCTTATCACAGATATGATTGCTACCCATAGCAATCCATGTCCTTAATAAAGGGTGCATGCACGTAGAGGTTTAGCATGTGTCTTGCATTATCTGTTGTGTGCATGCAGGCGTGCGAGTGTTGCGTGAGTGCATGTGTACGTTTCAGTGTTGCATGCATGTTTGTGTGCGTGCGTGTGTTCATGAGTGCAGGTTTACGTGTCAGTGCTCCACGCCTGCATGCGTGCTTGTGTTCGTGCAAGTGTTGTGTGCGTGCATGTGTACATACGTGTGAGTATTGCATGCATGCATGTGGGCATTTCGGGCGTGTTTGTGCGCACGTGTGGTGAGTTTGTATTCGCCACACTGGCTCATGCGTGTGTGAAATTAAAATGGTCGGGCTCAGCATATCATCACAAGGTGATCCTTGTCCGTTGTGGCTAGGTGGCTCGGGCTGCCAACCAGAGGTCTGACAACTCCGAATCCCCACCGAACACTAATTTATTACCATTTATGTCTTTCATATACGCGCTGAAGGGTGGGCCCTATGGAAATGTGCGCTGCTGAATGTGGACCGTTTGAATGGTCAAATGATCGTGTCAGCAACAAATTACGGAGATGTATGGTGAGCCAGTGACTATATGATCACCATTTCTTTATTAACACAGTACAGACTCAAACTACCATTTCTTTCTTTCATATACGCACTGACAGGTGGGCCCCACAATTACGCGCACTGATGGTGCAATGCTAGTTGCGCCACGTGGAACATTTGACTGGTCAGTTAATGGTGTCATGAACACAATACGGAGTTGTACCGGTGAGCCAGTGACCGTATAATAATGACATGTATTTTTAACATAGTATGGACGCAAGCGCTCATATATACGCGCAAACACTCACCCTGATAAGCGCACACAGACAGACCCTACCCCTATTAGCACCTTCGAGAGAGTGAGCCAGCATATGATCTTGAGATTTTACGAAGTCACCGTAGGTGCCTCGTAGTCGAGGGGAACGTCTCCTTCCATTGAACGCAAATTGCTGGAAAATAATGAAATTAATCAAGGATAAATGCGAGCACCAGGACTTTAATCCTGGTGGGCTGGGGAAACCACTGTCCTCCTAACCATCCAACCACATGTTGGTTAGCACCACAAAATGTATATGGTGACCGTGATGAGCTTATTCTAAAGTCTAGTGACCATATCATGATTTCGCTTCAAATACAATGACCATAAGTGTCGTCAACAAAATACAGAGCACGCATCAAATAAATGTATGTCAGTGTCATCAACAAAATACGGAGATGTATCGTGAGCTAGATACCGTATGATCACCACGAGAATGTATACGATGACCGTAATGAGCATATTCTGAAGTCCAGTGATTGTATAGTGCTTTCACTCGAAATACAGTGACCGTCACACACGAATGTGTCAGGGGCATGCATTCTTTTAGAGGGCCGAGAGATAGTTTGTGTGCATACGTGAAAGTGGTGTAGAAAGAGGGGGTGTCGACAAGGAGAGATATGCCCTTCGTTTCTCTTTCCCGTGACTAAAATTTTAGGAGAAAATATACACATTCACAATGCAGAACAAATATTATTGGATGCACCATGCAATTAACTTTCACGTATAATACTGTACTATTGTATATGCTTATTTTCTTAGTGGTTGATTGCGTGTGGGGTATGGTGGGCACATCATTTCTAGTTGTGGCGGGTCAACGTGAGGACTCATGGGTCGGTTCCATCCTGCACCACATAGGTGGGACCGATACACATTATACAAAGACCCATGTGGAGGACTTGGCATAAAAAAACTAAGCTACCAAAGTCGTGGAGGACTCTATCCCCACTGATCATAAGCCGACTATATATGATTTGTAACCCTAGGCCCCGAGTATATTATAGAAGCCCGGGGGCTAGTTCGTCGATAGTATACAGACACGCACAATTCCTGGTATTCACATGTACTTTGTACACACCCCTATCACAAATATACAGTACCAGGAGTAGGCTTTTTCCTCAACTGCAAGGGCCCGGTCTTGGGTAAAACTTTGCCTCGTATTACCAGCCTAACAATCAGGGATGTCCTACTAAATGATCTGATGGAATCATATCTGCCAACTACTAAGAGAGAGGTGTGGGGGGGGGGAGCTGTCACACCCTGATTTTCAGGGAACAACACTTAAGATGATAAATCATGATAAAATGTGGTTTCACAAAAACTTTTGAGTGTTTTGGACTTTGCCTTGATTCGATTTTGTGTGTTGTTTGCAAGTGCTCTAAGAATCAAATAAATCCTCCAACTCTTATACTCCTTCTCCTTGATCCAAAACTTCTGCCCAATGATCATGCCATGTGTGTACTACAGTATAGAATTTTCTTAACAAAATAATTTGGCCAAAAAGTATTTTCTAAATTTAGTTTTCCAAAAACCACTAAGTTGAGGTTTGCACTACAAGTACTTGATTTGGGGTATGAAAAATCTTTCAAAGTGTATGTTTGACTCCTATTAGGTGTATGACTCCCATAAACCACGAAAATATAATTTTAAAAGTTATTCTGATATTTTATTTAAAGGCTTTCTATTTAGGCCAGAAATGGTCTTTAATAGGTTAAAATTATTTTAATGCTTTAGAAATATTTGTGAAAATTTAGGGAAACTCAGTGGACATATATTGTCCATATATAAGGGTTTCAACACATGGTCATGTTCAAAATATTGGTCAAATCCCTCAAAAACCCTTCCTGGATATTTGAAGCTTTTGAAATAATTACAAAGGAAATGTTCTCTAAAAATTCCAAGAAAATTCTAGCATGTCACATATGACATGTTTGATGATCCTGCCAAGTCTCATGTTATGGAGAATAGTATAACCCCATGAAACCCTCTCAAAATCATTTCTGCCCTTTTTCAAGTTTGAACAACTTTACATTAGCAAACTTGTCCAAATGCTCTCAAACTTGGTCCACATGCTCAAATGGTCTAATTATGCATCTAAATTGGAGTATAGATGCTGAGTAAGTCTAAATTGGATTTAGACTGATGATTTCGATCATGATACCATGTTTCTCGGTGGACGATAAACTACGAGATTGGGTTAATTATCGGAGTTGATTTAGGGATCTATATAAGCTTGACGTTAGAAGTTACTTGACCCTGATAATGGAAATTTGTGGACTGACTATAGTAAGGATAGCCCTTTCAAGTATTTGGGGATTATAGGACATTAGAAGATCGAGTGGAACAACATAGACATTGGATTTCTAGAATTACTAGATTATGTAGCGATTGATGGAAGTTAATGAGATGTTGGAATTGATTCATAGGAAAGAAACAAGATCTTGGATTGGAATACAACGCATTTCCTTAGGATATAGATGCACTGTCTTAGGCCCTGGAAGGATAGGCCGAGCACTTGGATTGTCATGTTTAATTCAAGGTTAGCAGCTTATGCTCTACCCATGGATTTTTACGTAGGGATAGCCATACACATGAGTTTGGGGATAGTTGACGTGTATGATTTTTCTTGAGCTCTTGACAAACCAATGCACTATATGGTTGTCTGGCCACTCCACCCCAGAGCTCTCACCAAGCATCGTTCATGCCGCCGCACCGCACACTAACTGGTAAGGAAGCGATGGCATCCCGCCGCGCTGAGTTCCTCGCCGCCCACGACCGCACACAAAATGGTCGGGAAGAGATGGCATCCCGCCGTGCCGAGTTCATCGCTGCACACGACCTCACACCTACGTGGGCAGAATTTGGAGCGGCCAAGGCTGAATGGGGGTAGAGCAAGAGGCGGCCAAAGTTGCACAGAGGGAGCAGAAAAGTCAGAAAGCACTCATGAAAAGAGAGGCCCGCCGCCGCAAGAAAGAAGAGGACGCACGCGCTGCTGCAGAGAGGTCGTGGAGATCCAAGCACGGTGCGGTGTCGCTGACAAAGCCGGGAAGGAGAATGACGGCGTCTGGCCAACATGTGAGAAGTATTAGTACTAGTAGTTAGTGTGTGTGTCTGTGTCTGAGTACGAGCATATACCAGTACTACTAGTTAGTACTGTAGTTTTTAGAGAAAATTACCAGTACATTAGCCTAAACTCAATGGAAAAAATCCTATACTATGCATCAAATGGCATCTCTTTCTATATAGGAATTGAGAGGCATGTCATCTCGCTTCCTATGATTTTCATATTCCTATAAAACTCCTTCCTATGAACGAAAGGGGAGAGTCCTCCGCTAGAGTAACTACTGTAGCTAGCAGTACTACTGGTATAGTAGTTTTCTTCAGGAAGTGGAATTCAATGAAGTCATGATGGTTCCTTTGTCCGAGCAACTTCACAGTGGGAATAGTTGGGCTTGTGATTTGACTGCTCATTAGTCATTATTACTGCGGCCCACCTAATGGGGTGACTCTCCCTTGGAGTTCTGCGTGCATGGCAAGTGGACCAGGATGGTCAACGTCCCCCATGTTGGCGAACAGAAGTATTCTTTCCGATATCTAGGAGCAAGGAAACCTCATGGTAAAGTATCACTGCTGATTTATATTTATTTTTTAGTTCTGATGAATGCTAGCATTTCAACTCTTATGATGAAGGAGTGCCAAACATGGCACATGCTGGATGTCCCACACGTTAGCGAAAGGAGTGGGACATGAACAGCGTTGTAGAGCGTCTCAACTTCTTTCACTTCTGGGTCGGAGACCACACGTAGTAGTACTAGTGGTATGAACGATACAAAGTGAGACCCAGAGAGAAAGGCACATCTAATTGGAAAGTCTCGGGGCATACACGTAAACAAATATAGAACCTAATATGTGCCTTCAATTAATATAGTAGTAGTAGGGTGCTTAGGGACGTATTCCATAACATCACTGTGCATTGCACGTACAACATTTAGTGGTACGTAGTAAAAGACAAATGCCTATATGCCATGCATGTTCATACTATTTGTGCCTTTCTACTTCACTTACTACGCTACATTACTCTGGTTCGTACGTCCACTCCTGGGTCCATGTCCATCATAGTTCAAGTCCCACTGTTCTTCATAGATGGAACGATCCATATCATCACAGTTAGTGTGGCTCCCCATGATGGAGACTCATCCAAACTATGGCCAGCCTCGACGCGGAGAAGTCGCGTGCACCGGGAAGCGGCGCTCTCTCGGCCATCATGCTGCTTCAAAGCCGGCGCCAGTGAGAGGTTGCCTCCGCTCTGGTCGGGCATTAATGCGGCACTGACGCTCCAGGGCAACGCTGACTGTTTCACACGGGAAGCGTGCGCTGGCAAGGGAGTATTGGTTTTGAACCGTTTCAGGTGTAGTACTAGTAGTTTGCAAAACTACTCATTTAATGCACTCAGTTTCCTAAGAAATTGTGGTAAAAAAATTTACTCCAAAGCCCGCTTCCCTTCTCCTTCCTCTTTCACCGCCTGTGCACGTCCGTGGGAAGTAACCGGTCAACCCTTATATAGGAGTGCTAGCACAAAAAGATGCATGCATGACCACTAAAATTTCCAGATTAAAGCGCCGCTCCGGTAGGAGTATGGCGTATGTCGTTACCTTCGGCCGGGCCATGGCTACCGGGCGACGGCGACCAGAGACGAGGCGGCGGGAGGGGAATAAATGCCACTACTATTTGGGTTTGCCATCTGGCTTAAATGAATGCGCACCATCACATGTACCCGCGGGTGCAGAAATTGTAACATACGTGTCTGCTTAAGTGGGCATCACGTAACTGGTGTGTGGGTGAGATTTTGATAGACAGAGTGCATGTGTGCGACTCTACTCTTCGGACATGTACTCAACCTTTTGCATCAGGATATAAGTATAATGGTATTACACTTTAGCTAGTGATTTATGTGGCCATGTTAATGTGGTTGTGTGAAAAATATGTCACTTCCTCCTCGTGATTTGCATTATATAATTACAAGCAAGATGCTCGTGCATTGCACGGAACATCAATATGCATTTTTTTACAAAATACTTGTTGTGATTGACCCATGATGGAGTAATCCATGTGTAAAAACTAATGGTATCTTGAGAATTTTATCGGAAAATTGGTATCTCGAGAACATCTAAACTAACTTTATTGATTCTAAAATTATTACAATATCCTGCATTTTCATTACATGCCTCAACTTAACACTTCAATGTAAAAGAGTTATTCCCACTACTACTATATTTCTCACAGACTCCACTATTTACACAAACATCCTCATTGGGACAATCTCTGGCAATGTGCCCTGCTTCATTACACCGGAAACATACTGCTTCTGAAGAGTCTCAAGGTTTCCTTGTGAACACATAGCCTCCTTGGATCCTCGGCTTCCTTTTTGGGCAACCATTGAAGTAGTGCCCTGAATCTTTGCACCTAAAACAGGTGATATGACTCAGATCCTTCCTGGAATCCAATCTACTTCTCTTCCTGGACTTTTCCGTTCCAATCAGGGCTTCTATTTCCTGTGTGTCATACTCTACTTCCTCTGTTGGGAATTCTACTAGATCCCCTTTCAGACAATTCTGGGAGATGTGTCCTTCTTCTCCCCATGAATAGCAAGACTTGGTGCAGAGTTTAATTGGATCTTCTTCGGGTTTGTCCTCCACCTGTTCCTTCATCACAGGTTCTTCGAAAATTTCCATGAGGGCTCCTTTCATTGCTTCTTTCTTCTGCTGGATGGTTCTTTGTACCATGGGGTAAATGTGACAATGAGCAGGGTAGTGGTGTCACGCCCAATATGCGATCCTATCCTAAAGGAACTCGAAGGTCCCACTGAGGGAGTTCCGGACTAGGGGGTGTCGGGATAGCCGAACTATCATCATCGGCTGGACTCCAAGACTATGAAGATACAAGATTGAAGACTTCGTCCCGTGTCCGGATGGGACTTTCCTTGGCATGGAAGGCAAGCTTGGCGATACGAATATGTAGATCGCCTACCTTTGTAACCGACTCTGTGTAACCCTAGCCCTCTCCGGTGTCTATATAAACCGGATGGCCTTAGTCCATAGGACGAACAACAATCATACCATAGGCTAGCTTCTAGGGTTTAGCCTCCTTGATGTCGTGGTAGATCTACTCTTGTAACCCACATCATCAATATTAATCAAGCAGGACGTAGGGTTTTACCTCCATCAAGAGGGCCCGAACCTGGGTAAAAACATCGTGTCCCTCGTCTCCTGTTACCATCCGCCTAGATGCACAGTTCGGGACCCCCTACCGAGATCCGCCGGTTTTGACACCGACATTGGTGCTTTCATTGAGAGTTCCTCTATGTCGTCACCGATAGGCTCGATGGCTTCTTTGATCATCAAAAACGATGCAGTCCAGGGTGAGACCTTCCTCCCCGGATAGATCTTTGTATTCGGCGGCTTCGCACTGCGGGCCAATTCGCTTTGCTAGCTGGAGCAGATCGAAGGCTACGCCCCTGGCCATTAGGTCAGATTTGGAAGTTTGAACTTCACGGCTGACATTCGCGGAGACTTGATCCTCGACGGATTCGAGCCACAGCCGAGCGTGCCATACTGTCACGATGGGCATGATTTAGCTCTGCAGCCGGACAGTACCTTGGGTGCCGCACTCGAACCCGCTACGATCTTCGACTCGGAGCCAGCTGCGCAGACCAAGGATGGAAGGCTAGACACCACCTCGGGGGTTGCAACCTCTACGGCGATAGAGCCGAACGCCGATCTTGTCCCCCATGAAGCTCGTGACTCCGAGGTGCCGGACTCCTTGCCGGACTACGGACCTCCCGCGCCCCCTCCAGTCGAATCCGATTGGGTGCCGATCATGGAGTTCACCGTGGCGGACATCTTTCAACACTCACCTTTTGGCGACATCTTGAGTTCGCTAAAGTACCTATTGTTATCAGGAGAGGCCTGGCCGGACTGCGGCCAGGATGGTTGGGATGCGGACGATGAAGAAATTCAGAGCCCACCCACCACCCACTTGGTAGCCACTGTCGACGATCTAACCGACATGCTAGATTACGACTCTGAGGACATCAACGGTATGGACGACGATGCCGGAGACGACCAAGAACCAGCGCCCACCGGGCACTGGAAAAGCCACCTCTTCATACGACATATACATGGTAGATATCCCAAAGGATGGGAACGGCAAAGGAATAGCGGAGGATGACCCCTCCAAGAAACAGCCCAAGCGCCGGCGTCAGCGGCGCCGCTCTAAATCCCGCCATAGCAAGAATGAGGATTCTGGCACCGGAGACAATAATACACCGGATAGCGCCGAAGACAACCCACTCCAGCAAGATCCAGCACAGGAGGAGGGGGACGCCAACCCTCATGAGAGAGCGGCCGAAAAAGAGGTAGAGGACTATATGCCTCCCTCCAGAGACGAGGCAAGCCTCGACGACGACAAATTCGTCGTACCTGAGGATCCTGTCGAACAGGAGCGTTTCAAACGCAGGCTTATGGCCACGGCAAACAGCCTCAAGAAAAAGCAGCAGCAGCTTAGAGCTGATCAAGATCTGCTAGCCGACAGATGGACCGAAGTCCTCGCGGCCGAAGAGCATGAACTCGAACGCCCCTCCAAAAGCTACCCCAAACGTAAGCTGCTCCCCCAATTAGAGGTGGAGGCATATGATCCCGCTTCACCAGGAGACAATACGGCTGATCGACCACCCCGTGGTCGCGACAGAGAGGCCTCAAGGCCCTTCACTAGACCCGTACCCCGGCATCGCTGAAAAAGCACAAGGCCACAGGGGAACACTCCGGACCTACGCGACATATTGGAGGATAAGGCAAGACAATCAAGATCAATCTATGGATCACGTGGGTGCCTCACGATACGTGACGATCACCGTCACCCCAGACACAGTAAGTCCGGCCGGGCCGAACACAACAGACAAAGCTCTTTTGAGCTCCGTCGCGATATTGCCCAGTACAGAGGTGCCGCACACCCACTGTGCTTCACAGATGAGGTAATGGATCATCAAATCCCAGAAGGGTTTAAACCCGTCAATATTGAATCCTATGATGGCACAACAAACCCCGCAGTCTGGATCGAGGACTATCTCCTCCACATCCACATGGCCCGCGGAGACGATCTCCACGCCATCAAATATCTCCCACTCAAACTTAAAGGACTAGCCCGGCACTGACTTAACAGCTTGCCAGCAGAGTCAATCGGGAGTTGGGAGGACCAGGAATCCGCATTCCTCGATAACTTCCAAGGCACGTACGTGCGACCACCAGATGCAGATGACCTAAGACACATAATTCAGCAGCCAAACGAACCGGCCAGATAATTCTGGACACGGTTCTTAACCAAGAGAAACCAAATCGTCGACTGTCCGGATGCCGAGGCCCTCGCGGCCTTCAAGCATAACATCCGCGACGAGTGGCTTGCCCGGCACCTGGGACAGGAAAAGCCGAAATCCATGCCAGCCCTTACATCACTCATGGCCCGCTTCTGTGCGGGTGAGGACAGCTGGCTAGCACGCAGCAACAACCTCAACAAAAATTCTGGCAGTCCGGATATCAAGGACCGTAGTGGTAGGTCGCGTCACTACAAAAACAAACGCCGCATTAACGGCGATAACAGTGAGGATACGACAGTCAATGCCTGATTCAGAGGCTCTAAACCTGGTCAACGGAAAAAGCCATTCAAAAGAACAACTCAGGGTCCGTCCAATTTGGACCGAATTCTCGACCGCTTGTGCCAGATACATGGCACCCCTGAAAAGCCAGCTAACCACACCAACAGGGACTGTTGGGTGTTCAAGCAGACAGGCAAGTTAATTGCCGAAAACAGCGACAAGGGGCTACATAGCGACGACGAGGAAGAGACCCGACCGCCGAACAATAGAGGACAGAAGGGTTTTCCCCCACAGGTGTGGACGGTGAACATGATATATGCCACGCACATACCCAAAAGGGAGCGGAAGCGTGCACTCAGGGATGTATACGCGATGGAGCCAGTTGCCCTGAAGTTCAATCCATGGTCCTCTTTCCCGATCACCTTTGACCGAAGGGACCACCCCACCAGCATTCGCCATGGTGGGTTCGCCGCATTGGTTCTAGACCCAATCATCGATGGATTTCATCTCGCCAGAGTCCTGATGGACGGCGGTAGCAGCCTAAACCTGCTTTATCAGGACATGGTGCACAAAATGGGCATAGACCCCTCAAGGATTAAACCTACCAAGATGACTTTTAAAGGCGTCATACCAGGTGTAGAAGCCAATTGTACAGGCTCAGTTACACTGGAAGTGGTCTTCGGATCCCAGGATAACTTCCGAACCAAGGAGTTAATCTTCGACATAGTCCCGTTCCGCAGCGGGTATCATGCCTTGCTCGGACGTACCGCGTTCGCAAAGTTCAACGCGGTGCCGCAATACGCATACCTCAAGCTCAAGATGCCAGGCCCTAGAGGAGTCATCACGGTCAACGGGAACACTGAATGCTCCCTCCGAACGGAGGAACATACAACGGCTCTCGCGGCAGAAGTACAAAGCAGCCTTTTAAGGCAATTCTCGAGTCTGGCTGCTAAGCGGCCGGACACAGCTAAGTGTGCCCGGTGTAACCTACAACACGACCACCTGGCGTGTTCCGAGCATGCGTAGCAGTGCGGCCCCAACCCCAGCCCCTGTAAAACATTAAGACAGACCCTTCGCGTACTCCATTACGCTCTGAAGATACCATGGGCATGGGGCAAGGGGCTCGACCACGATAAGCCCAGACTGTGGCTCAACCGCACTAGGGGCTCTTAAGTGTGTCGTTTCTTTTCCTTTTATTTTTTACCCACAGGACTCCGTTCGTTAGAGGCCCTGTCCGGCAGCAGACATGCCGAACCCACGATACAACAGCCAGGGAAGGAGAAAGGCTACAACAAAATCCAGGTGGTCTCCATTATGAGCATTAAATCTTTTTTATGCATTATTCCGTAGCCTACCCCTGGAGGGGGACATGTTAAACAGTCCCATCCCTTGCTTACCGCACCGCTTGTATCGTCGTGCACTTACAGCAGTTTTTATTTGAATAAAGCAATGCAGCACATTTTTGCTTCTAATTGCATTTCTTTCGTACACATATGTTCATCTATGACATGTTGCATCCATACGTTTTGGTACGGCTAAATACACAAGGGGCTTATGTTTCCCTCGTTATGGTGTGATAAGTCCGAACACTTTCACAAGTGCGGCACCCCGAACTTATAGCATTATATGCATCGGCTCCGAATCATGTTCTTGGGTCAATAGTTGGGTTTGCCCGGCTCCCATGTTTTGGTACCTTACGTTCCGTTTTATCGGCTAAGGTAGCACTGGGAGAACCACTGTGATTGCGCCCCAGTTGAGCTGGGTTAACGCCTCAGTGGAGAAAGCTAAAACTGACCGTCATGATGAGGCGAGAGTTGGTCGCTGTTCGAGAGGTTCTTTGCGAGTCCCTAAAGACTTATGCCGCTTAGAGCGAGGAGCCGGATTCTGTTCGGTCAAGGCGTGGATAGCGCCCCAAATTCGGCCTTCCGAAAACTAGGGGCTTCGCCGAAATTTAAAATTATAGAATTCTATGGCTAAGTGAGAGTGTTCAAGCATTATAAGTCCGGTTGCCTTGTTCGTTGTGTTGAGCGCCTCCCTAGATGGACCCAAAAATGGGAACAAGAGCGCTCAAGTTTATCCCGAACACCCCAGCACTCGTGGCATGGGGGCTGAAGCCGACGACTTGCCATCTCTCAGATTTGATAAACAGCCGCACAGAAGGTAATATTTTAAATTAACAAGCGTTGCTTAGCGCATATGAACCAAGTTTTCAGCGCACAGGATAACAAAATGCGAGTCTACTCAAATATTAAATCCTTGGAGCACTCACCCGCAATAGTGCGGGCGCCCTTCAGCACACTCCTATAATACATCTCGGGCGTGCGATGCTCCTTGCCCTCTGGTGGGGGTCCGTCACAAGCTTCTGGGCATCCATCTTGCCCCAGTGCACCTTTGCGCGGGCAAGGGCCCGACGCGCACCCTCGATACAGGCGGAGTGCTTGATGACTTCAACCCACGGGCACGCGTCCACCAGCCGCCGCACCAGGCCGAAGTAGCTCCCAGGCATAGCCTCCTTAGGCCACAGCCGAACTATGAGGCCCTTCATGGCCTGTTCAACCACCTTGTGGAGCTCGACCAGCTGCTTCAGCTGGTCGCTAAGGGGCACCGGATGTCCGGCCTCAGCATACTGAGACCAGAAGACCTTCTCCGTTGAGCTCCCCTCCTCGGCCCGGTAGAATGCGGCAACATCGGACACGCTGCGAGGAAGATCTGCGAACGCTCCTAGAGAGCTCCGAATTCGGGTAAGCAACAGGTAATTAACACTCACATGCTTACTTTGCATGAAAAATGCCTTACCCGCTGCTATTTTCTTCACCGCCTCTATCTCCTGGAGGGCCTTGTAGGCTTCGGCCTTAGCGGCTTTGGCACTCTCAAGAGCCATTGCAAGCACAGACTCTCGAGTCTTCGAGTCATGCTCCAGGCTCTCGTGTTTCTTCACGAGATCCTGGAGCTCTTGCTGTACCTCCACCACCCGCGCCTCCTGTTTCTCTCGCTCGGTGCGCTCCGCAGCCGCATTGCGTTCGGCTGCGGCCACCGCCTCCTTCAGGGTCGCCACCTCATTAGTGGCCCCTGCAATACCCCAGTTATCCTTGTCATTTTTCTTGCAACAAAATCCTTTTCTATAAGGTACAATTTTCATAAGGTATTACTCACCTTCTTTTTCCTCGAGCTGCTTCTTGGCATGGCCGAGCTCGTTCTCGGACCTCTCGAGGTTTTCCTTCAAAGTATTGACCTCCGCAGTCAGTGCAGTAGAGGTCAGCAACACAGCCTGCAATCCCATATTGACATCTTTTCATGACTCCTGCATTTATCTTTCTAAAGATCCTCAGTCCGGCTTTTCTTTCCGAACACCGAACCGAGCATCAGGGGCTACTGTCTATGCGGTACCATTTTACATATATTGAAATTCTTACCTCAAAGCCTGTTAGAAGGCTGCTGCAGGCTTCGGTCAGCCCGCTCTTGGCGAGCTAAACCTTCCGAATCACCGCACTCATAATAGTGCGGTATTCCTCTTCGATGGAGGCGCCGTTGAGCGCCTCCAGCAAATTATCCGGCACCTCCGGTTGGACAGAGGCAGCCGGCGTCGCGGTCTTGACCTTCTTCCGAAGGGGTCACCCGCCAGACTCCGGAGCCACTATGGGTTCCGGGGCTGAGTCCGGTGCAAAGTCTGGGAGGTTGTCCTGCGACACCTCTGGTGCCCTCTCCTCCTGGTGGGTCCCTTCCTGGGATCCCACCTCGGCATCGTTCGTATCACAGGGGGTGGAGGCAGTCGGAAGAGAATCCATATCCGACACCCCTAAGGACCCGCTCGACGAAGTAGGGAGATCATCCTTAGGCGGACTGCAGGGTTGTATGCGGCATTAGAAAGACATAACATGGCAGAAAACGAAAACCTTGAAGTTATTCGGAAGTCCAAATACTTACGATCTCGCCAGAGGCTTGGCCCTTGGAGGCCAATTCTCGTCATCGTCACTGGCGTTGGCGGAACAGTCCGGGGGAAGAGTTTTTCCCGTCTTGGACCCTTCGGCCTCCCTTGTTGGGGAGGCCTTCCTTTTCTTCCCTCCCCCTGCTGGGGGAGAGGCTTTCTTCTTCTCCTCCTCGCCTTGGTGGGTGGAGTCAGCCTCGGACTCGTCGTCCGATAGCACCTGAAAACGGGAACTCTTCCAAGTCCCCATGGCCTTCTTCTTGGCCTTCTTCTCCGGCACCACGTGGGGTGCCGGAGCCAGCAGCCCCGTTAGGCAGGCGTCAGCTGGGTCCTCTGGCAATGGGGCCGGACAGATAGCCTGTGCAGCCTTCTTCAGCCAGTCCTGTCAAAGGAAAGGGAGTTTAGATCCCGCATAGAGTCAAACTATGAATAACAGGCATCCCGTAAAGGACAATATCACTTACCTCGTCAGCTGGATGCTGCAAGCTGAATCCGCGATCTTCGGTAGCGGATGCGGGAGCCTCGGCGCCCTTGAACAGCACCTTCCAGACCTCTTCGTACGTTGTGTCGAAGAGCCCATTCAAAGCCTGGTGCTGTGCCGGATCGAACTCCCGCATATTGAAGCCCCGTCGTTGGCACGGGAGAATCTGGCAGATGAGCATGACCTGGACTATGTTGACAAGCTTGAGCTTCTTGTCCACCAGCTTTTGGACGCAGGCTTGGAGTCCGGTCAGCTCCTCCGAATCGCCCCAAATCCGACCGCTCTCTTTCCAGGAGGTGAGCCATGTGGGGATGCCGGATCTGAATTCGGGGGCCGCTGCCCATTCGGGATCACGCGGCTCGGTGATGTAGAACCACCCTGATTGCCACCCCTTGATGGTTTCCACAAAGGTGCCCTCCAGCCACGTAACGTGGGACATCCTGCCCACCATGGCGCCTCCGCACTCCGGTTGGCTGCCCTTCACAACCTTCGGCTTGACACTGAAGGTCTTGAGCCACAAGCCGAAGTGTGGCTGGATGTAGAGGAAGGCCTCGCACACGACGATAAACGCCGTGATGTTGAGAATAAAATTTGGGGCCAGATCATGGAAATCTAGGCCGTAATAGAACATGAGCCCCGGGACAAAGGGATGAAGTGGGAAGCCTAGTCCACGGAGGAAATGGGGAAGGAATACTACCCTCTCATGGGGCCTAGGGGTGGGGATGAGCTCTCCCTCCTCGGGGAGCCGATGCGCGATGTCGCTGGACAAGTATCCGGCGCTGCGCAGCTTCTAGATATGCCCCTCCGTGACGGAGGAGGCCATCCACTTGCCTCCCGCTCCGGACATATTTGGAGAAGGTTGAGGTGAGATGTGCGGGCTTGGGCGCTAGAGCTCGAGTTCGCAGAGATGGATAAGCCAAGGAGGAAGAAGGCGCAGGTAAAAAGGTTGGATCTTTATCCCCTTATATGGGCGGACAGAAACACGTGTCCCCACCGGCCTGGTAAAACTCGCTTATCCCCCAAGCGTCGCGATTGATGGCGCGGTTGGGTTACCCACGTCCATATTGATGGGAATCCCAGAATAAGGGGAACACGATCTCTGCTTCGACAAGACGTGCCAACACTAGTAGAAAAAGGGCCTATTGTCCCGGTTGGTAAGGGCCTTTAGTCCCGGTTGGTGAACCGGGACTAAAGGGTCGGTACTAATGCCTCCCCTCTTTAGTCCCGGTTCAATCCAGAACCGGGACTAAAGGCCGCGGCCACATGGAGCCTTTAACAATCCACCTTTAGTCCCGGTTTGTAACACCAACCGGGACTAATGGAAATTTTATGATTTTTTTTTGAAATTTTTTTTGAATTTTTTTTTGAAATTTTTTATTTTAAAATTTCTGAATTTTTTTAACCCCTCATTAGTGAATCTCTAATCAGCACCCCTCATCACTGCTCAATTTATCCTCTTCTCTAATCACCCTCATCATTCCAAATCACCTAACTTCCCGAACGGTCACCCATCCTCCCACTCACCCACCCTGAGCACGCTTAACTTCCGGGTTCTATTCTCCCTCGTTTCCAAGTCTGCACTTGTTGTTTTCCTGACAATAGTAAGATGTTAATCCTATTAACCCTCAGGAATTTTGCTTGAGCATGAATTGACACATTTCACTGTTTGAGTTTCAAACTATTGTTTTCAAAAACAATAATTATTTAGAAAACAATAGTTATTTTGAATAATTAGTTTGACTAGGGTTTGATCATAGTTTGACCACAGTTTGACTACAGTTTGACCAGATTTGACCAAAATTCAAAATAACTGAACAATTTAGTTATTAACACTAATATTCTAGAATAATTAGTTTGACCATGGTTTGACCATGGTTTGACCACAGTTTGTCATTTTTCCGATTTTTTCCACTCTAGATATTAAAAGCCCCGTAACTTTTTTTCTGTTAGGTTTTTGAGGATTTTGAAAATGTTTAACGGGGTTCCCCCCGTTAAATTTGGATGTAACTTTTCGAGTAGATGATTTTTCATATAAAAACTTTTTCATCCGAGTTAGTATGCAAAAGTTATGCCCATATTTACAAATTCCAGAGAGATTTTGCAAATAAAGTCGAAATTCACATTTGCAAATTTCCCCAACAACTAGACCACATATCACATGGGAAACTTATTTTCTTTTATTTTTTTGACATTTCCATCATTTTCTTTTATTTTTTTTAAAATTGAAAAGGCGATCCAC
>NC_041391.1:397275114-397282775 GCF_002162155.2 Triticum dicoccoides | reverse complement strand
TAGTACCGGTTCGTGGCACGAACCGGGACTAAAGGTCTCAACCCCATTAGTCCCGGTTCGTGCCTCAAACCGGGACTAAAGGTCTACTCTTTAGTCCCGGTTTGAGGCATGAACCGGGACTAATGGGCATCGCACCCTTTAGTCCCGGTTTGAGGCACAAACCGGGACTAAAGGGCATAGGTGAACCGGGACTAATGCCTTAGCCGCACGAACCGAGATAAATGTTCGCATTAGTCCCGGTTCTGGATTGAACCGGGACTAATGGGCTAAACAGGCCTGGACAAAAGCCCTGTTTTCTACTAGTGCAAGGAAACCGCCTCGCTAAACGCGCTGAGATGGAACAATAAAAACAATTTGAAGGCTTGGTAGTGGTGTGATGTTACGCCACAAAATACGTCAGCAGATTGAACTTGTGTAATATTATTCTCTCTACGGTTGTATGTGGAATTTATTTTGCAGAGCCGGACACTATCCTGGTGTTCACAATCTTCTATAAATTATTCGGAGGAGGAACCCGCCTTGCAATGCCGAAGACAACATGCGCGTCGGACTCATCGTCATTGAAGCATGGTTCAGGGGCTACTGAGGGAGTTCCGGACGAGGGGGTGTCCGGATAGCCGAACTATCATCATCGGCCGGACTCCAAGACTATGAAGATACAAGATTGAAGACTTCGTCCCATGTCCAGATGGGACTTTCCTTGGCGTGGAAGGCAAGCTTGGCGATACGGATATGTAGATATCCTACCTTTGTAACTGACTCAGTGTAACCCTAGCCCTCTCCGGTGTCTATATAAACCGGATGGCCTTAGTCCATAGGACGAACAACAATCATACCATAGGCTAGCTTCTAGGGTTTAGCCTCCTTGATCTCGTGGTAGATATACTCTTGTAACCCACATCATCAATATTAATCAAGCAGGACGTAGGGTTTTACCTCCATCAAGAGGGCCCGAACCTGGGTAAAAACATCGTGTCCCTCGTCTCCTGTTACCATCCGCCTAGACGCACAGTTCGGGACCCCCTACCCGAGATCCGCCGGTTTTGACACCGACACCCACCAAGGATAGAAGCGCATATTGGAGACGCTTTTGCAAGGTGGATATCATTACATCGTACCATTACATAATAGTTGGGGATACATACAAGAGGCAAACAACGCAACACGAATACAACAACATTATACATAAGAGCATCATCCGACTATGGATGAAACACAAACAGAAACACAAATGACATCCACCCTGCTAGCCCAGGATGCCGACCAAGAACCTATCCCCTGGACGACGAAGCAGAAGAAGAACTCAAAACAGGCAAGCATCGCTCTTGCGTCATCATCATCACATAACCTGTACCTGCAACTGTTGTTGTAGTAATCTGTGAGCCATGAGGACTCAGCAATCCCATTACCATGGGTATCAAGACTAGCAAAGCTTAATGGGTATGGAAAGGATAAGTGGTGAAGTTGCAGCAGCATCTAAGCATATATGGTGGTTAACATACGCAAATAAGAGCGAGAAGAGAAGCAAATGGAATGGTCGAGAAGCTAGAAGTGATCAAGAAGTGATCCTGAAACTACTTACGTTCATACATAACCCAAAAACCATGTTCACTTTCCCAGACTCTGCCGAGAAGAGACCATCACGGTTACACACGCGGTTGATGCGTTTTAATTCGAATCTGGTGTCAAGTTCTCTACAACTGGACATTAACAAATTCCCATCTGCCACATAATCGTGGGCACAGCTTTCGAAAGTTTAAACCCTGCAGGGGTGTCCCAACTTAGCCCATCACAAGCTCTCACGGTCAATGAAGGATATTCCTTCTCCCAGGAAGACCCGATCAGACTCGGAATCCCGGTTACAATACATTTCGACTATGGTAAAACAAGACCAGCAAAGCCGCCCGAATGTGACGACAAATCCCAATAGGAGCTGCACATATCTCGTTCTCAGGGCACACCGGATTGTTCAAACTTCCGTTAGGCCAGCCCAGAGTAGCCCCTGGTGGCCACCGGTGGCTAACAAGTTGGACCAACACTCACGATGAGCACTGGCCCGGGGGGTAAAATAAGATGACCCTCGGGCTCCAGAAACCCAAGGGAAAAAGGCTTAGGTGAGGCAAATGTAAAACCAAGGTTGGGCCATGCTGGAGGAGTTTTATTCAAGGCGAACTGTCAAGGGGTTCCCATAACACCCAACCACGTAAGGAACGCAAAATCAAGGAACATAACACAGAAACTAGGGTGGCAAGAGTGGAACAAAACACCAGGCATAAGGCCGAGCCTTCCACCCTTTACCAAGTATATAGATGCGTTAATTAAATAAGAGATATTGTGATATCCCAACATAATCCTCTCCATCATGGAGCAATCTTCGACTTCACCTGCAACTATAAGAGGGGCTGAGCAAAGGGGTAACATTGCCAAGCAATGGCTTTCTAGGAAGGGTGAAAAGGTTAGAGGCGGACATGGCAGTTTGGGAGGCTTGATCAACAAGTGATAGGTAGCACGGCATAGCGATAGAACGAAGAAACTAGCATAGCAATGATAGTAGTGAGATCCAGGGTGACGGTCATCTTGCCTGAAATCCTGCTTGGTAGAAGAACGAGTCCATGAAAAATATGAAGCCATGAAGACGAACCAAGCGTAGATGAACGAATCCTCACGATCACAACAAAACAGGAACTATCGAGAAGAAGCACAACCGGAAAGAAGGAAACACACGGTAAACACACAACACATAAACTTGACATGATGCACAACCAAGCATGATGCATGACAAGGCTACATGCAGCTACTCATGGCAAGAGATGATGCATACAAGAGAAACACATCAAAACAAGTTTAAATGAGGCCGGGAACAACATATAACAAATCCGGTAAGTCCTCACATGCAAATTTCAAAATTGGTCCAGATCTGAATAAACCTTATGTTCTGGTTGTTAAACAGCAAGTTAATATGCACCAAGATGATCTACACGAAATTCTAGTCAAATTACATATAAAGTCCATTTATTTCGGAGCTACGGCCTAGAATATATGAGCAAAACAAGTCAAACATGGCATTGATGCAAAATGCATTCAAACATCAAGCAAACACACTCAAGACATGGATGCAACATGGTAAGATGAAACTACATGGAAAATCAAGCAAGTTTCATATAGAGCATGCTCAAAATGGAGCAACGGTGCAACACATACACTCCAAACAAGATATAACAACAATCTACCCAAAACAGCAAGTAGGCACTTTGCAATCATCAAAAGAACATGCTACAGGAAACATATAAACACAAACTTGACATGCACTTCATATACATATAACATAATTCAAATATCATTAAAGGTTCAAGTTCATAGGCATCAAGATTAAACAAATATGATCAATGCAAAATGCAACATAATAACACAGCAGCATACGCATGAGCAGAGTTAATATGATGGCAACTTGAGAGCAAGAAAGAGATAAGCTACAACAAGTAAACATAGAAACCAAGGGCATGGCATCAAAGTACACATAACAAAGAGCAAATAACATTATGGCATCATAAACATATGGATCATCTATTAGTGGGAACTAACATGACAAGATTGAATGGTGAAACAGTTTCAGCAAGTGTAAAATAGGAACATTATGATAGCATATTTGCAAGCATGGTACAGAGGCATGTGACATCCAAAATTACCAAACATGGCATATTAACAGAGTAATCATAGCATACTTCAAAACATGTAATGGGAGCATCTCCGGAAGAGGCATGGATCACTCAATAACAAGCTCACAACAATGCATCATGAAGTTAACAGAAACCTGGAACATTATATAAGCATGTTCATGGCAATAAAAACATATTCTAAAGGATATATACGAGGCATAAAAAGGCATGTCATGATAGATCATAACATAGATAACAAAACATCTAAACTAAGCACCTCCAGATTATGCATGGATTAAATGTTAGCATCAAGCAAAGATAGCATCATGATATAGCAGTTCCAGCATTGACAGAGAGTTAACAGCAAGTAGCCCAGTTAACAAGCTTGATGCACTCACTACTGGGCATATAAAAATACATGGATTGCACCCTAGTAAAGATGGCATACTAATGCTCCTAAAACATGTAGACATCATGCTCATAAGATGGACACACAAAATGCAACAAAAATGATAAATCGGCAAGTTACAACAGTTTTCAGTAGTTAACAGCAACATGCACTTTTGCAACAGGGATTAAGATATTAAGATGCACCTAACATAAATGCGAAGCACCCCAACATGTAGAGCATGAAGTGCAGAATATGTGCGTGTCAAGATCATCATCATAGCATCATCAGGAACAAAGTTGTGGTACTCACAAGATGCACAAATGATGTTATCAAACAACATATTCCAGCAGTTTATATTATTTAGCAGTTCTGCAACGAATATTTAGTCCTCAGAATGGACTCAAACAAGCATGGCACAATGGAATGAAATTAAGAGCATCTCATGGTGAACACTTTGAAATATTATGCATGTGAAAAGGAGCACAGAGCATCAAGTTATGACATGTCAAACATATGCACATAATGTTGAAAATCTGGGACTTGGTGGAAAACTACCAGCGCGAAACAGGATCCAGGTCGGGGGTAGTCTCTGCTACAGAATGGCGCCGGCGGAAGTAAACGGCGATGGCGTGTAGGTGTGGGATTCCGGCGAGCATCGGGAAGGCCGTGAATGGGTAGATCGGGCGCGGGGCAACCCATTCCCGGCGATGGGGCGGCTTGGGGCGATGTGAGCGCGTAGATCGGGGCGGCCATGGTCTTCCTGTGAGGTTCATGGAGAGAGAGCTCGTGAGGGAGAGAGAGAGAGAGAGCTCGTGAGGGAGAGCGAGAGCAGAGGAGAGAAAGGGAAGGGAGAGGAACGGGGCCGGCCTGCTAGAGGTCTCCGGCGAGACGGCGACGACCGGCGAGGAGCTCCTCCCCTGGAGCTCGGGAGCGAGGAGCACGGGGCGCTCAGGAGGAGCGGGGAGACGGCGGCGCGGCGGTTCGGGCCGGGCGAGCGAAGGTGGCACAACTCGGGCCCGATGCGGCGCGGCGCGGGCCTGCCTAGGGCCAGGCGGGCCGCAACGCAGGGAGGAGAGAGAGGGTCGGCGGGGGAGACGTGTCAGGCTGCGGTTGGCCGAGGGGGTGGCGGCGGACATGTCCGGCGGCGGGGTTTTCGTCCGGCGGCGGGAGGGGAGCGGGGCTAGGGTTTGGACTGCGATTTGGATTCGGGAGGGCATATTTATAGGTAGATGGAGCTAGGAGAGTCCAAATGAGGTGTGGTTTTCACCCACACGATCGTGATCGAACGGCGGAGAGCATGGAGGGGAGTTTGGATGGGTTCATGGGCTGTGGTGGAGGGGTGCTGGGCTGCAAAGAGAGAGGGCTTTCGGGTTACGCGGTTAACCGTTGGGGCGTCAAACGGACTCCGAATGCGACAAAGATTGATAGGCGGTCTACCTACACTAAATCAACACCACACGCCAAGTTTCATCACATTCCGAGAACATTTTTCTCTCGCTCACGAAACAAGATCTGAGAGGGGCGACGGGTGCATGCGAGTGTGGTTGGGCTCAGAACGGACATCGGAGAGAACTGGGAGGACCCAGACGGATACAATTTTTGAAAAACATGCAGATGAAATACAGATGATGACATGGCAAAGTGCAACACGCAAGCAAAATGACATGGCAACGACGGCGAATAACTAGAAGACACCTGGCACATCGGATCCGGGGTGTTACAACTCTCCTCCACTAACAAGAGATCTCGTCCCGAGATCTTAGGAACGAGACAGAAGAGAAAGAGGAAGAGGTGAAGTAAGAACGCAAGAGAGAAGATGAACAAAGTCGAGAGCACTCGGGTAGAAAAGAGGAATGACGAGTATGATGAGAATGAAAAGCTCAAGAAACAAGATAGACTCTGAAACCACTCCGGTTAGACAATGTAGAAAAGAATAACCACGAAAGAATTTGGTCAGCACTCCGGCTGAAAATGGAAGGAATAGAACATCAACTTCACAAGATGGGATGGCACTTGATGAGATGAACAATGCAATGCCTCCGAAAGAATTGGAATAGTGGAATGAAGAGAGCCTAGAAGGAAGGATTGAACGGAGTTGTTGAGAAAATCAACAACGAAAGAATAAGCTTGTTGTGGACTTATCAAAAACAACTCAAACTTGAGGTGAAATTAAACGACAACCAAATGTCTGAATAGCTGAGAAGAACGAAGAAATGCAAAACTCCACTTCAGAAGAAAATGGAGAATTATTTGCACTTCGAGACACGAGAGGAATGATACTTGAACTCCTCCAACAAAATCTTGATAAACTCTTGAAGAATGAATTAAATCATGAAGAACCACCATGAAGATCTCCGGTGACAAAAGGATGATGAGATAGAATGAAGGATGAAAGAATAAGATTAAAGCTTGCGGCGATTTAGATGGAGGTTCCGAGGAAATGGCCGAGGAAATTTGGACTCCGGAAAAAAAAGATGAAAACACTTGGAACTAGAATTTATTCATCACGAAGAAACTCCGACGATGAAATAAGAATAAGAATTACGTTATGCTTATCCTCACCAAATTAAATTGATGACAAGCAATGAATTTTGCATGCTACTTATTCTCCTTGAAAAGAATTGATGATTATATGGCGCAACCTTGAGGAAGGTATTCAACGGACCACCTGTAGGATTTGGAAGAATGAAAGAATTAATATGATGACAAAGGAATAAGAATCTGAATGAACCACCGTAAGAATTAGAAAATGACTGATGAAAGAGAATGAATCACCGGGAGGAATTAGAAGAACAAATATGCTAGAGGGGATTTAGATGCAAAAGAACGAAGAGATTATGAGCTTATTAAAGAATACTTGATAGATGCGCTGGGATAATTGGATAGCGATAGCTAGAATGATGGCCTCCGGTGAAAAGAAATGGAAAACAACTCCTGACATACTCCGGATTGGGTAAGAAAAGAATATCTGACAAATGGAATAATTCGAGAGGATAACATGAAGCTAGAACCACGAATATTCGAGAGATCGGACAAGATTTAGAGGAAAAAAATTCTTCTTCGGTCTTCAAATAACGACGGGAAACACCACCAAAATTACTGAGACACTCTGGGAGAATGAAAACCGAAAAGGTTGAGCCAACAACGAAAAGAATTTGAAAGCGATCTTAGAGAAGGCATGTGACTGATGGGATCCATCCTTACGTCACACTTGAAAAGAATTTAAGAATAACTCCAGAATAATTAGAAGAGTTAGGTAAGAACCTGTGAAAAGACCTGTTGGTTAGGGCCCATTAAAAGAAAACACTGTTGAAAAGGATTGTTGAAGAGATAGATGATACACCGGAATCATTGAAATATTTGAATGAGGTGACAACCCCGAATTAATTGGAACACAAACGAATCTCTTGAGATGTCTTGAGCACTCCGGAAGGATAAACTGGCGAGAGGCGAACGAGCAAGAGGAAACATTTGGGCTACAAAAACAAAATGACCAACATCGAATTCTTGAATTGGATCCACTGGAAAGAAAATGAGATGAACCATGATGAAGTTGACGAGAATTCACCCATTGAGAGAATAGAGAAAGACTGAAGAGACTCCGCACGAATGAA
>NC_041391.1:397273047-397274763 GCF_002162155.2 Triticum dicoccoides | reverse complement strand
AATGAAATTGATGGTCGAAAGAGACTTAGACTCCGGGAAGAAAAAAGGGTGGGAGGGCGGGAAAAAAAAGGCACCTGGAAGGGAGAACCGACGAATAACTTGAAGAGTTGAAATAATTGAGAAAGAATGCAGAGACTTCGCACGAATAGGATGGATACTCGATTTCGGACTCCGGCTCTGAGAAGAAGAAGGGTGGGCGGGTGGGAAAAAGAAAACAACTGAGGATTGAACTTGGCAAAGAAGAAGAGGCCCGAGTCAACTTGACGAGAAATGCACCGGATGAAAAGAGCTAAGAACCAACAAACGAAAAACGAACTCCGTGATCCTAAAGAAAGTTTGAAGGGGAAGAGGAGTAAAGTCAAAACACCTACGTCAACATTTCTCACCAGAGCGACGAAGGGGCTGAGGAGTAAAAAGAATTCCTACTCTCTGATATAACTAGACTCCAAAAACAGTTTTCTTCTAGACCTGACAGCGGCCAAGCTACACGATCAAACAAGGGGGCTCCTAAGGTCGGTCGAGGCTCTGATACCAACTTCTCACGCCCAATATGCGACCCTATCCTAAAGGAACTCGAAGGTCCCACCAAGGATAGAAGCACATATTGGAGATGCTTTTGCAAGGTGGATATCATTACATCGTACCATTACATAATAGTTGGGGATACATACAAGAAGCAAACAATGCCACACGAATACAACAACATCATACATAAGAGCATCATCCGACTACGGATGATACACAAACAGAAACTCAAACGACATCCACCCTGCTAGCCCAGGCTACCGACCAGGAACCTATCCCCTGGACGATGAAGCACAAGAAGAACTCAAAACAGGCAAGCATCGCTCTCGCGTCATGATTATCGCATCACCTGTACCTGCAATTGTTCTTGTAGTAATCTGTGAGCCACGAGGACTCAGCAATCCCATTACCACGGGTATGGAAAGGATAAGTGGTTAGGTTGCAGCAGCGTCTAAGCATATATGGTGGTTAACATACGCACATAAGAGCGAGAAGAGAAGCAAACAGAACGGTCGAGAAGCTAGAAGTGATCCTGAAACTACTTATGTTCATACATAACCCAAAAACCATGTTCACTTTCCAGACTCCGCCGAGAAGAGACCATCACGGTTACACACGCGGTTGATGCATTTTATCTTGAATCTGGTGTCAACTTCTCTACAACCAGACATTAACAAATTCCCATCTGCCACATAACCGCGGGCACGGCGCTACTAGGAAAAGGGCTATATATGATATGGACACTAATGGCGCACCAGACATGTGGTGCGCCAGTACTATATACTAATGGTGCACCATGTGTTGGTGCGCCATTAGTGTCCAAATACTAATGGCGCACCATATCCACGGTGCACCATTAGTAACAATTTTTTTTTCAAAATTAGTAATGGCGCACCAGGGGATAGTGCGCCACTTCTAGTTAAATTAGTAATGGCGCACCAGGTCCACGGAGCGCCACTAGTAATTTTTGTTCAAATTTTTTAATTTTTTTCAAAACTAGTAATGGCGCACCAGGAGATAGTGCGCCATTACTAGTTAAAACTAGTAATGGCGCACCACATCCACGGTGCACCACTAGTAATTTTTTTCAATTTTTTTTATTTTTTTCAAAACTAGTAATGGTGCACCGTGTGTGTAGTGCGCCATTACTAGTTGAACTAGTAACGGCGCACCACTCCCACGGTGCACCAT
>NC_041391.1:397244542-397272712 GCF_002162155.2 Triticum dicoccoides | reverse complement strand
AAAAGAAAATAAGTTTCCCATGTGATATGTGGTCTAGTTGTTGGGAAAATTTACAAATATGAATTTCGACTTTATTTGCAAAATCTCTCTGGAAATTTGTAAAATGGGCATAACTTTTGCATACGAACTCGGATTAAAAAGTTTTTTATATGAAAAATCATCTACTCGAAAAGTTACATCCGAATTTAACAGGGGGAATCCCGTTAAACATTTTAAAAATCCCCAAAAAACTCATAGAAAAAAGTTATGGGGCTTTCAAGATCTAGAGGCAAAATTTTTTTTAAAAAATCAAAGTTACTAGTGGCGCACCATTTGCTAGGTGCGCCACTAGTAACAGAAAAAAATGGTTTCGAAATTTTTTTTTGAATTTTTTTTCAAAAAATGATACAAATGATACGTAATATGGCCGGGAAGTTTGAAATATTTTTCAAAATTTCATCATAGTCATGAACATGAACAAAGTCCTAGACATCAACAAGGTATAACAGGATTGATATGATAGATAGATCAACAAGTGCCTGTTAAGTGAGGTGGTGCTGGGGTTGGATAGAACTATGAAGTTAAGCGTGCTCGTGCTGGAGTAGTGTGAGGATGGGTGACCTTTTGGGAAGTTTGACCATTTAGTGCGATTTGACTTGAGATTAAGCACATTGACCCAAGATTAAGCCATAGTGACATGAGATTAAGAAAAATTAAAAAAAAGTGAAAAAAAAATCTGAAAAAAATTTGAAAAAAATTGTTACTAATGGCGCACTTCTATGTGGTGCGCCGTTAGTATCTGGTATACTAATGGCGCACCATGGGCTATACTAATGGCGCACTGCCTGGTGCGCCATTAGTATCTGCTATACTAATGGCGCACCTATGGTGCGCCATTAGTAAAAACTTCTAATGGCGTGGTGCTAGTGGCGCACCTGTAGTGCGCCATTAGTAGGCAAAACAGGTGCGCCACTAGCAGGGCTTTTCCTAGTAGTGCGGCTTTCGAAAGTTTAAACCCTGGAGGGATGTCTCAACTTAGCCCATCACAAGCTCTCATGGTCAACGAAGGATATTCCTTCTCCCAGGAAGACCCGGTCAGACTCGGAATCCCGGTTACAAGACATTTCGACAATGGTAAAACAAGACCAGCAAAGCCTCCTGAATGTGCCGACAAATCCCGATAGGAGCTGCACATATCTCGTTCTCAGGGCACACCGGATTGTCCAAACTTCCGGTAGGCCAGCCCAGAGTTGCCCCTGGTGGCCACCGGCGGCTGACAGGTTGGACCAACACTCACGACGAGCACTGGCCCGGGGGGGGGGGTAAAATAAGATGACCCTCGGTCTCCGGAAACCCAAGGGAAAAAGCTTAGGTGAGGCAAATGTATACCAAGGTTGGGCCTTGCTGGAGGAGTTTTATTCAAGGCGAACTGTCAAGGGGTTCCCATAACACCCAACCGCGTAAGGAACGCAAAATCAAGGAACATAACACTGGTATGACGGAAACTAGGGCGGCAAGAGTGGAACAGAACATCAGGCAGAAGGCCGAGCCTTCCACCCTTTACCAAGTATATAGATACATTAATTAGATAATAGATATTGTGATATCCCAACATAATCCTGTCCATCATGGAGCAATCTTCGACTTCACTTGCAACTAACAACGCTATAAGATGGGCTGAGCAAAGCGGTAACATAGCCAAGCAACGGTTTGCTAGGAAGGGTGAAAAGGTTAGAGGCTGACATGGCAGTTTGGGAGGCTTGATCAACAAGAGATAGGTAGCACGACATAGCGATAGAACGAAGCAACTAGCATAGCAATGATAGTAGTGAGATCCAGGGTGACAGTCATCTTGCCTGAAATCCTGCTTGGAAGAAGAATGAGTCCATGAAGAAGATGAAGCCATGAAGACGAACCAAGCGTAGACGAACGAATCCTCATGATCGCAGCAAAACAGGAACTATCGAGAAGAAGCACAACCGGAAAGAAGCAAACACACAGTAAACACACAACACATAATCGTGACATGATGCACAACCAAGCATGATTCATGACAAGGCTACATGCAGCTACTCATGGCAAGAGGTGATGCATACAAGAGCAACACATCAAAGCAAGTTTAAATGAGGTTGGAAACAACATATAACAAATCTGGTAAGTCCTCATATGCAAATTTCGAAATTGGTCCAGATCTGAATAAACCTTATGTTCAAGTTGTTAAACAGCAAGTTAAGATGCACCAAGATGATCTACATGAAATTCTAGTCAAATTATATATAAGGTTCATTTAGTTCGGAGCTACGTCCTAGAAGATATGAGCAAAACAAGTCAAACATGGCATTAATGCACTGCAGCTCCCGAGCAGGGCTAACCTTTCTTGAACTCTATTGAAGTGCTATAGGTTTTGTATATTATTTTGTCAGTGTGTTTATTTGCACTGGTGGCGATCTTTGATGCCCATTGTATGTAATTTGTTGTCTGCTTGTGCTTTATATCATAGTGGCGAACTTTGATGCCTAGTGGATGTAATATGCCATAATTTCTTTATTGTATAGTCTAGGTTTTTTCTTATTCACGATGCTGCAGTTATTTTACTGTATATATATCATGTCTTCGCAGTAAACCGGCCAAACCATAAAATTACGGTACATAATCGAGCCGTCATGCAAATCACTATGCATGATCCGCATCATGGGCCCCGTCATCTTGGTCCATTAACAAGCCTAAATGTAAACTCGCCCACTAGTAGATTCAGGCCTTTAATGGGCCTAATAAACCGTCGGCCCTATTTTTGCAAGAAAATGCAATGGGCTTTTAGGAGGCTGAAAAGTAGGTTCGGCCGGAAACGTGATGAACAGCTCACGGGCCGGCAGCAGGCCGAAATAGACCCCGGCCCATGATTGTGCCAATCACATCACGGCTTATTAACAGGCCAAAATTGTCTCGGTCCTTGTTTGGCCCAATCAGATTATCGGCTGTGAGCACAGCGGATCTAAACCGGGCCATAGTTAGGCCCAACTATATGACGGGATTTTAACAGGAGGAAATAAATATAGGGATGAAAAGTCAAACGGGCCTTTAATGGGACGAAAACTAATATCAGGCCGAATTACTAAATGGTCCTTTAGCAAGTGGGCCCCAAAGCATAGCGTCCAGTTGACGGGCCGAATCTGATATGGGCCATAATTTAGCCCAAAGCCTCATAATGGGCGGGTCTGATCTGGGCCGTAATTTGGCTAGGAAAGTGGTAGGCTTTTAAGGGGCCGAATCTCATATGGGCCTTTATTAGGCCCGGAACGTGGCAGGCTGTTAATGGACTAGATCAAATATGGACCGGCATTTGGCCCAAAACATGGCAGACTGTTAATGGGTCGACCCAGTAATGTCCTCAAAATCTTGTGGGCCTTTAGCTGGGCCGACCCATTATGGTCGGTGAAATCTCATGGGCCTTTAGCTGGGCCGGCCCATTATGGTCCGCAAAATTTGGTGGCCTTTAGCTAGGCCGGTCCATTATGGTTCGCAAAATGTTGTGGGCCTTTAGCTGGGTCGGCCCATTATGGTCCGTAAAATCTTGTGGACCTTTAGTTGGGCTGGCCCATTTAATCTTTATGGACCACTTTTGGGCCGGTCCACGTGTCAACATATCATAGGCGCATCTCGCCCATTGGATGAGTGACACCTGTGCTAACGCGGAGCTGACACGTGTCGGTCACCCTTGATGAAAGCACTTCTATGACGTGCGATTTATCATCATGGAACTGGACACTTCCGTGATGATAATTTTGGTAATGTCATGGAACACTTCTACGACAGCACAGGTATGACTATCTTGATTCTGTCATAAGTCGTCATGGATGTACTATGACAAACACGTATCATCACGGAAGTGTATTTTTTTGTAGTGCCACCGTGATCTCATGGGCTGGGAAGTAGTGGCTAAATTTCCTTGAGGCCATGATAAGGCCGAAGATTAGCTTTTGTACTCCATAGTACCTTGACCTAGCCCCCTGTAATAGAGAGCTGACAAAGTACACGGGCCGTTGCACCACTTTCTTCCTTGTTTCGGTTTTGGAACTGCCTTCACTAACTTGCTCTGCATTTCTTTGGTCTTTGTCTGATTCTGCCGTGGCTGGTTCAATTTCACCTCCGGAGGGGGTAGGTGATGCAGTTGCCTCTTCATCCACTTCTTGCTATGACACCAGTGCTGCACTGACCACTTGATTTGTTGCCACTAAGTATATCAACAATGGCTCTTGTGGTTTAGGAGCAACTAGGGTGGGAGCACATGAAAGGTATGCTTTTAAGTCCCTCAGTGCTGCTTCTGCCTCCAGGGTCCATTTCATAGGTCCTGCCTTCTTCAAGATTTTTAATGAAGGCAAGGCCCACTTGGTAGATTTGGAAATGAACCTACTTAGTGTGCAACAAATCCATTCAAACGCCTCACATATTTGACAGTCTTGGGTGCATGGATCTGCTAGATTGCCCTGATCTTGTCTGGGTTGGCCTCTATCCCCCATTGGGATACAAAGAAACCAAGGAGCTTGTGAGAGGGTACGCCAAATACACACTTCTCAGGGTTTAGCTTCAAATTGATCTTGCGCAAGTTTGCAAAGGTTTCTTCCAAATCTTGAATGAGGGATGATTTGTTCTTGGTCTTGACCACTATATCATCCATGTAAGCTTCTACATTCCTGTGCAACTGAGGCTCAAAACGAATTTGTATAGCTCTTGCAAAAGTGGATCTAGCTCTCTTTAACGCAAAAGGCATTCGCACAGAACAGTACGTGCCACACGGGGTTATGAACGCAATTTTCCCTTTGTCTTCCATAGAAATAAATACCTTATGGTGCCCAGAGTAGGCATCCAAAAAGGAAAGCAAATCACACCCGGACGTGGAATCCACAATCTGATCAATGCGCGGCAAGGGGAAAGGGTCCTTTGGGCCGGCCTTGTTCAGGTTTGTGAAGTCTATGCAAAGCCTCCATTTCCCATTTGCCTTGCGCACTACCGCTAGGTTTGCCAACCATGTCGGATGCAGCACTCCCCGGACCAAACCAGCTGCTTCAACTTTCTTGATCTCTTTGGCAATAAATTGCTGCCACTCCAAAGCTTGCTTTCTGACCTACTGCTTGACGGGTCGGGCGTGAGGGCAGACAGCAAGGTGGTGCTCGATTACCTCCCTGGTAACGTCGGGGATGTCAGATGGTTTCCAAGCAAATACATCAACATTCGCCCACAGGAAGGCAACGAGCACGCTTTCCTATTTTTCATCAAGGGTGGCGCTGATGGTGAACGTACCGCCGTCGCCATCCTGCCTTGCCGGGACCTTCTTCACAGCAGGTGAAGCAACCTTGGACCTCTTACTAGTGGAACTCTCCGGCAGGTCATCAATAGGTGCAGTGCCCTCCTAAGAGGTGCGCTTCCTGGATTCCTTGCCGGCGTCTCTGCTATCTTTCTTTTCCTTCTTTGTTTCCTTGGCGGGAGCTTTGGCTTTTGCAGCCTCAGCTGCTACCACGTCTCGATACATCTTATCCACTCATATGATCACATCATTCTTGTCCGATGGGGCGAAAATGACGCCCATTGGCCCTGGCATCTTCAGTGTGTTATAGGCATAGTGGGATGCTGCCATGAATTTTGCCAAAGCTGGATGGCCAAGAATCCCATTATATGGCAAAGGTAGTTCGATAGTGTCAAACACAACCCTTTGTATCTGGTAGTTCAGTTCCCCACCAAATGTTACTGACAATGTAATATTTCCCTTAGGACGGCTCCTACCGAGGTTGATTCCTTGGAACGTGCCAGTAACCTTGAGCTCTTCATCAGGGATCTGCAGCTTGCAAACTACTTTGGGGGAGATTAGATTTAGCCCAGCCTTGCTGTCAACTAGCATCTTCACGACTTTGAGGTTGTGTATTGTTGGTGAGACCAACAACGGAAAACACCCAACCGCGGTGGTATGGTCGGGGTGACCCTCTTCCTCGAAGATGATAGTGAAAGTGCGTTAAGTCAACTAGACGGGGGTGAATAAGCGATTTTTACAAATTCGTCACTAAGGAATTTCAGGGTCAGGAAATTCCTAAGTCACGAACTACAAGCAGTGGAATAAGTACTTAGGTATAAGAATAATAGAGCAATAAGATAGTCATCATGATGAAATGAAAGACAAACACAGAGTACAGAAAGCATAAACCCAGGATAAGCAGGCTAAAGACAATGTGACAAAAGAAATTGGATTGAGGAAATAGAGAAAGTCAAAGTCAAAGTCTTCAAACAGTAATGATCAGGTTCATCAACATGTGAATGAGGAAATGAAAGGGTTGAGGAGATAGAACTAGTAGGCTTGGTGAAGACAATGATTTGGTAGACCAGTTCCAACAGCTGTGACAATTGTATGTCTGGTTGGAGCAGCTAAGTATTTAAACTCGAGGACACACAGTCCCGGACACACAGTCCTCACTGAATTCTCCTTGAGCTAAGATCACACAGACCTCGCCCAACACTCGTGGTAAGTCTTCACAGGTGACTTCCAAACCTTCACAGACTTGGTCACTCGACGATCCACAATTCCTCTTGGATGCTCAGACCATGACACCTAACTGTCTGGAGGATACACAGTCCTCAAAGGTAACAAGCATCGGTTCCACACAAGAAAAATCTCTTCAGTGATGCTCAATCACTTTGGGTTTGTAGGTGTTTGGGTTTGGGATTTGGGTTTTCCTCAGTTGATGATTTTCACTCAAAGTCCTCAGAGGATGGGATGCTCTCAATTGACAAGTGTCAATTTCTCTCAGAGCAGCCAACCAGCTAGTGGTTGTAGGGGGCGGCTATTTATAGCCTAGGGAGCAGCCCGACCCGATAAGATATAAATGTCGTTCAATGATATGACCTTTAGGTGGTAGGATATTCTGGACAGCTGGCGTGTAGCACAGCAACGGTCGGATTTGAGGTTCGAATTCCTCAGGGCTATCATGTTCCTCACTGTGTAGGCAATCCACACTGACAAATTCCTAACTCCTCAGTCAGAACAAATTCCTTAGAGACCAGAAGATTTTCGTCTCTGTCACTGAGGAAACGGACTGAACTGATATGAGATTTCCAATGGCTTTACTCGAAAGGATTGGGTAGTTGTAGGATTTTGAGATGAGCATCACTTGGAAATCAGTTTCCTTAGTATTACCTCGATCCCCTTTAACAGTACGGTGTTTCCTATGACTCAAGAAAGAGAAAGTGAAACTACGAAAACAAAAATCTTCACGCTTCATAATCCTCGCATGAATATCCAAGTCTTCAAGGTCACACCAATTTCATCACTTTCAAAGTCTTCAGGAGAACCAAAGTCTTCACCTGAAGACATTCATTTTTAGGGGTCGACATTCATTGTAAATATCAAACTCCTCATCGACTTATAAAACCTGTGTACACTCACAAACATATTAGTCCCTTAAGCTATAAGTCTTCTATACACCAAAATCACTAAGGGGCACTAGATGAACTTAGAATCTCCCCCTTTTGGTGATTGATGACAATATAGGCTAAGTTTTCAACAGGGATAAACATATGAAGTGTAAATACTTATATTGAGGAATTTGATTGCATGATATAGAAGAACTCCCCCCTGAAGTTGTGCATAGTGAGGTTTTCCTTTCGAAGCAATGCACATTTTAAAAGTAGAATCTTGGAGATCTCCCCCTATATCTTGTAATTCATACACACATTTAGCATATCGAATGAAGAATTTGAAATGCATGATTAAATATGGTGACTGATGTAATACAGCATGCGTGCATAACATATTTGAGGAAATAACATGCAAGACATAGCAAAAGTATCAGGTCACCATCGGGCTTAAGTTTACAACTCGATCCAATAAATAGTTCAGAAGAGTGAGAGTTGCAACTTAACAGAAAACGCCCATATAGATAGACCCGCTTGAAGACTAACTCAAATTTCTCCCCCTTTGTCATCGAATGACCAAAATGGACGAAAAGTGGGGACTAACACCCCTGAAGAATGTCATCACGAGGTTGATGGAGGAGCGCCAGCATTGTTTGGGTCGGTTGTTGGAGTAGGGCCTGCTGCATTGTCGTCCAAATCTTCATTTTCATCGGCCTCGCGCGATGAAGAAAATAAGCTGGCCTGCAAGGGAGGAACCTTGACTTTCTTGAATTTCTTCACCGGAGGCTTAGACCAGTTAAAGTCCTGCTTGAAGCCCATCTGTTGAAGATCTTCGTCGCCGTAGAGATGAGTCAGAACAACACAGGTGCGATCAAATACTTCATGGAGGTTGTAGTGGTTCTTCTTCACTGAATTATGTGTAGCAGTCATGTTGTGAAGAATTGAACCAAACTGATGCTTGACCCATTTGTGATTGCGATCGACCTTCTAATGAAGAGTGAGAAGCTCACGATCAGTCATCACCCTTGGAGTTCTGCCTTGAGGATTTTGCTTTGAGGCATTGGCGGCAGAATCATGAGTGGTAGAGTCATCACTGGTGGAGTAGGATGCAGCTTTGCAGAACTGTCCATCCAATGGACGAATACCTTCATCAACAATTGCAGTGGCCTTGCCCTTTTCATCAGCTGAGGAAAACGTCCGCTTGAGGACTTCAATGGGGGGCAAGTAGTTGCCATGGTTGAGTGTGTCAGCCTTGTAATTGATTGAAGACCTTGATCTGAGGAATCTCATAATCGAGGGAGCGTAAGGCTTCAATTCAAAAGGAGACAGTGCGACATTTGCCATAGTCTGCATGAAGAAATCATGGTAGTTTATTGGGATACCATGCATGATATTGAATAGCAAATTCTTCATGATGCCAACGACTTCTTCTTCATTCGAGTCGTGGCCTTTGATTGGACTCAATGTCTTGGTCAGAATGAGATAGACAGTCCATGGCACATATAGCAATTCATTCACGAGGAATTTGTCCTTGGGGCTTGACCGGGCATCAGCGGCTTCATCAACACTTGCATGTAGTCATCATACAGCTCAGGTTCAGGATATATACGATGAGCACCTTCAAGGGGAGGACTGACAGGAAGGGCATGAAGCAATTCAGAGGCCGGTGCTTGAAGTGAGTGTTCTCTGTCATCCAGTCCAACACCCAAGAGTTTAGATCTTCAACATTTCCGGTGATGTGCAACATCGTGTAGAACTGAAGAATTAGCTCTTCATTCCAATCACATATATCAGTGCAGAAGTTGACCAGTCCAGCGTCATGAAGAACACTGAGGACTAGTGTGAAGCACGGCAGCGATTCCATGTACACATGAGGAATATGCTCATGGTCGAAGACTTTGTCCTTATCAGAAAGCAGTGAAGGTTAGAAGTTTGCTTGGCTGGCGGTCCAGAAACGCTTCCTTCTAAGACTAGCGGAGTCATAAGGGTTGTTGTCTGTGAAGAACACATGCTCATGGAAGAAGTCATCAGCTTTGAACTTTGGAGTCTTTGAGAATGGATTCTTTGGCTTCGGCTGAGGAGTATCACCCAGATGCAGCACAGCTTCAGGAATCACAGTCTCAGGAACCACAAGCTAAGGAATTTCAGTTTCTGCTTCAGTAGCAGCCTGGGTCTCCATTTCTCCAGCAGCTTTATCATCAGCACTAGTGGCTGGAATTTCTTCAGGAATGGAAGGAGTAGTGCAAGTTTCATCAGAGCCCATTTGAACTTCAGTATGCACTGGGGACTGAGGTATTTGTTGCAGTGGCGTGAACAAGGGAGAGTTGGGGTGCTAACTTTCCCAAAAGCCATCACTCATCATAGATGTGGTGCTACCAATGTCCACGTCTTCTTCTTCTTCATCCATTTCTTCAACGCCAACCTCTTCAGCCGTGAACTGAGGCATGGGCAATGATACCAGAGGGGTTGAAGTGATAGTGTCCACTTCAATTTCTTCATCCATCTGCTCTGTCGAAGCAGAAGAAAGATTTTCTTCATCTGATTCACTTGGAATCACATAATCTTCACCAAAAGGAATGATCTCCTTTGATGGCATGCTTGAAAGAGGAACAACATCAATTGGATTTTCAAGTGAGCTAGTCAAAAATTTCGCCTTCTTGGGAGCAGATGATTCTGAGGAAGCGGTATTGGGGAACATTGCAAAAAATTAAAAAAAAATCTAAGGTTTCACCAAGATCCATCTATGAGTTCATCTAAGCAACGAGTGATAGGAGTGCATCTACATACCCTTGTAGATCGTGAGAGGAAGCGTTCAAGAGAATGGGGATGATGGATTCGTACTCGTCGTGATCCAAATCACCGATGACCAAGTGCTGAACGGACAGCACCTCCACGTTCAACACAAGTACGGAGCGGATGACGTCTCCTCCTTCTTGATCCAGCAAGCGGGAAGGAGAGGTTGGGGAAGAAGACTCCAGCAGCAGCACGACGGCGTGGTGGTGGTGGAGAAGCAGTACTCCGACAGGGCTTTGCCAAGCAACCGCGGGAGGAGGAAGAGGTGTAGCAGTGGGAGGGAGGCACCAAGACTCAGGGTCCGGCTGCCCTCCCTCCCCCATCCTTTATATAGGTCCCCAGGGGGGAAGCCGGCCCTAGAGATGGGATCTCTAGGGGGCGGCGGCCAACGGGGTGGAGTGCCCCCCAAGGCAAGTGGAGGCGCCCCCTCCCCTAGGGTTCCCAACCCTAGGCGCAGAGGGGGGCCCAGGGGGGGCGCACCAGCCCACCAGGGGCTGGTCCCCTCCCCACATCAGCCCATGGGGCCCTCCAGGATGGGTGGCCCCACCCGGTGGACCCCCGGGACCCTTCCGGTGATCCCGATACAATACCGGGTGACCCCGAAACATTCCCGATGGCCGAAACAGCACTTCCTATATATAAATCATCACCTCCGGACTATTCCGGAACTCCTCGTGACATCCGGGATCTTATCCGAGACTCCGGACAACATTCAGTAATCACATACAAGTCTTCCTAATAACCCTAGCGTCACCGAACCTTAAGTGTGTAGACCCTACAGGTTCGGGAGACACGCAGACATGACCGAGACGGCTCTCCGGTCAATAACCAACAGCGGGATCTGGATACCCATGTTGGCTCCCACATGTTCCACGATGATTTCATCGGATGAACCATGATGTCGAGGATTCGATCAACCCCGTATACAATTCCCTTTGTCAGTCCATACGTTACTTGCCCGAGACTCGATCGTCGGTATCCCAATACCTCGTTTTGTCTCGTTACCGGCAAGTCACTTTACTCGTACCGTAATGCATGATCCCGTGACCAAACACTTGGTCACTTTGAGCTCATTATGATGATGCATTACCGAGTGGGCCCAGAGATACCTCTCCGTCATACGGAGTGACAAATCCCAGTCTCGATTCGTGTCAACCCAACAGACACTTTCGGAGATACCTGTAGTGAACCTTTATAGTCACCCAGTTACGTTCTGACGTTTGGTACACCAAAAGCACTCCTACGGTATCCGGGAGTTACACGATCTCACGGTCTAAGGAAAGGATACTTGACATTGGAAAAGCTCTAGCAAACGAACTACACGATCTTGTGCTGTGCTTAGGATTGGGTCTTGTCCATCACATCATTCTCCTAATGATGTGATCTTGTTATCAACGACATCTGATGTCCATAGTCAGGAAACCATGACTATCTGTTGATCAACAAGCTAGTCAACTAGAGGCTTACTAGGGAGATATTATGGTCTATGTATTCACACGTGTATTACGATTTCCGGATAATACAGTTATAGCATGAATAAAGACAATTATCATGAACAAGGAAATATAATAATAATCCTTTTATTATTGCCTCTAGGGCATATTTCCAACAGTCTCCCACTTTCACTAGAGTCAATAATCTAGTTACATTGTGATGAATAGAACACCCATAGAGTTCTGGTGTTGATCATGTTTTGCTCGCGAAAGAGGTTTAGTCAACGGATCTGCGACATTCAGATCCGTATGTACTTTGCAAATATCTATGTCTCCATCTTGAACATTTTCACAGATGGAGTTGAAACGACGCTTGATGTGCCTGGTATTCTTGTGAAACCTGGGCTCCTTGGCAAGGGCAGTAGCTCCAGTGTTGTCACAGAAGAGTTTGATCGGCCCCGACGCATTGGGTATGACTCCTAGGTCGGTGATGAACTCCTTCACCCTAATTGCTTCATGCGCTGCCTCCGAGGCTGCCATGTACTCCGCTTCACATTTAGATCCCACCACGATGCTCTGCATGCAGCTGCACCAGCTTACTGCTCCACCAATCAACATATACACATATCCGGTTTGTGACTTAGAGTCATCCAGATCTGTGTCGAAGCTAGTGTCGACGTAACCCTTTACGACGAGCTCTTCGTCACCTCCATAAACGAGAAACATGTCCTTTGTCCTTTTCATGTACTTCAGGATATTCTTGACCGCTGTCTAGTGTTCCTTGCCGGGATTACATCAGGTCTGGTACACAACATGGCATACATAATAGATCCTATGGCTGAAGCATAGGGGATGACACTCATCTCTTCTTTATCTTTTGCCGTGGTCGGGCATTGAGCCGAGCTCAATCTCACACCTTGCAATACAGGCAAGAACCCTTTCTTGGACTGATCCATTTTGAACTTCTTCAAAATCTTATCAAGGTATGTGCTTTGTGAAAGACCTATGAGGCGTCTCGATCTATCCCTATAGATCTTGATGCCTAATATGTAAGCAGCTTCTCCAAGGTCCTTCATTGAAAAACACTTATTCAAGTAGGCCTTAATGTTGTCCAAAAGTTCTATATCATTTCCCATCAAGAGTATGTCATCTACATATAATATGAGAAATGCTACAGAGCTCCCACTCACTTTCTTGTAAACGCAGGCTTCTCCATAAGTCTGCATAAACCCAAACGCTTTGATCATCTCATCAAAGCGAATGTTCCAACTCCGAGATGCTTGCACCAGCCCATAAATGGGTCGCTGGAGCTTGCATACTTTGTTAGCATTCTTAGGATCGACAAAACCTTCCGGCTGCATCATATACAGTTCTTCCTTAAGATGTCCGTTAAAGAATGATGTTTTGACGTCCATCTGCCATATCTCATAATCATAGTATGCGGCAATTGCTAACATGATTCGGACGGACTTCAGCTTCGCTACGGGAGAGAATGTCACATCGTAGTCAACCCCTTGAACTTGTCGATAACCCTTAGCGACAAGTCGAGCTTTATAGATGGTAACATTACCATCCGCGTCCGTCTTCTTCTTAAAGATCCATTTGTTTTCTATTGCTCGCCGATCATCGGGCAAGTCTGTCAAAGTCCATAATTTGGTTTCATACATGGATTCTATCTCGGATCGCATGGCTTCAAGCCATTTGTTGGAATCTGGGCCCGCCATCGCTTCTTCATAGTTCGAAGTTTCACCGTTGTCTAACAACATGATTTCCAGGACAGGGTTGCCGTACCACTCTGGTGTGGAACGTGTCCTTGTGGACCTACGAAGTTTAGTAGCAACTTGATCCAAAGTACCTTGGTCATCATCATTATTTTCCTCTCCAGTTGCTGTAGGCATCACAGGAACATTTTCCTGAGCTGCACTACTTTCCTGTTCAAGAGGTAGTACTTCATCGAGTTCTACTTTCCTCCCACTTACTTCTTTCGAGAGAAACTCTTTTTCCAGAAAGGATCCGTTCTTGGCAACAAAGATCTTGCCCTCGGATCTTAAGTAGAAGGTATACCCAATGGTTTCCTTAGGGTATCCTATGAAGACGCATTTTTCCGACTTGGGTTCAAGCTTTTCAGGTTGAAGTTTCTTGACATAAGCATCGCATCCCCAAACTTTTAGAAACGACAGCTTAGGTTTCTTCCCAAACCATAATTCATACGGTGTCGTCTCAACGGATTTAGACGGTGCCCTATTTAAAGTGAATGTAGCTGTCTCTAGAGCGTATCCCCAAAATGATAGCGTTAAATCGGTAAGAGACATCATAGACTGCACCATATCCAATAGAGTGCGATTATGACGTTCGGACACACCGTTACGCTGAGGTGTTCCAGGCGGCATGAGTTGTGAAACGATTCCACATTTCCTTAAGTGTGTACCAAATTCGTGACTTAAATATTCTCCTCCATGATTTGATTGTAGGAATTTTATCTTTCGGTCACGTTGATTCTCTACCTCATTCTGAAATTCTTTGAACTTTTCAAAGGTCTCAGACTTGTGTTTCATTAAGTAGACATACCCATATCTACTCAAGTCATCAATGAGAGTGAGAACATAACGATATCCTCCACGAGCCTCAATGCTCATTGGACCGCACACATCGGTATGTATGATTTCCAATAAGTTGGTTGCTCGCTCCATTGTTCCGGAGAACGGAGTCTTGGTCATTTTGCCCATGAGGCATGGTTCGCATGTGTCAAATGATTCATAATTGAGAGACTCCAAAAGTCCATCAGCATGGAGCTTCTTCATGCGATTGAAACCAATGTGACCAAGGCAGCAGTGCCACAAGTATGTGGGACTATCGTTATCAACTTTACATCTTTTGGTATTCACACTATGAATATATGTAACATTACGCTCGAGATTCATTAAGAATAAACCATTGACCATCGAGGCATGACCATAAAACATATCTCTCATATAAATAGAACAACCATTATTCCCGGATTTAAATGAGTAGCCATCTCGTATCAAACGAGATCCAGATACAATGTTCATGCTCAAACTTGGCACTAAATAACAATTATTGAGGTTTAAAACTAATCCCGTAGGTAAATGTAGAGGTAGCATGCCGACGGCGATCACATCGACCTTGGAACCATTCCCGACGTGCATCGTCACCTCGTCCTTCGCCAGTCTCTGCTTATTCTGCAGCTCCTGTTGTGAGTTACAAATGTGAGCAACGACACCGATATCAAATACCCAGGAGTTACTACGAGCACTGGTAAGGTACACACCAATTACATGTATATCGCATATACCTTTAGTGTTGCCGGCCTTCTTGTCCGCTAAGTATTTGGGGCAGTTCCGCTTCCAGTGACCCTTCCCTTTGCAATAAAAGCACTCAGTCTTGGGTCCATTGCTTGACTTCTTCCTGGCAACTGGCTTACCAGGCGCGGCAACATCTTTGTCGTCCTTCTTGAAGTTCTTCTTTCCCTTGACCTTCTTGAACTTGGTGGTTTTATTGACCATCAACACTTGATGTTCTTTCTTGATTTCTACCTCTGCCGACTTCAGCATAGAAAATACTTCAGGAATAGTTTTCACCATCCCCTGCATATTGTAGTTCATCACAAAGCTCTTGTAGCTCGGTGGGAGCGACTGAAGGATTCTGTCAATGACCGCCTCGTTCGAGAGGTTAATGTCTAGCTGGGACAGGCGGTTGTGCAACCCAGACATTTTGAGTATGTGCTCACTGACAGAACTATTTTCCTCCATCTTACAACTGTAGAACTTGTCAGAGACTTCAAATCTCTCGACCCGGGCATGAGCTTGGAAAATCATTTTCAGCTCCTCGAACATCTCATATGCTCCGTGTTGCTCAAAATGCTTTTGGAGCCCCGGTTCTAAGCTGTAAAGCATGCCGCACTGAACGAGGTTGTAATCATCAGCACGTGACTCTCAAGCGTTCATAACGTCTTGGTTCTCTGGGATGGGTGCTTCACCTAGCGGTCCATCTCGGACATATGCTTTCTTGGCAGCTATGAGGATGATCCTCATGTTCCGGACCCAGTCCGTATAGTTGCTGCCATCATCTTTCAGCTTGATTTTCTCTAGGAACGCGTTGAAGTTCATGTTGACATGAGCATTGGCCATTTGATATACAAGACATATTTGCAAAGGTTTTAGACTAAGTTCATGATAATTAAGTTCATCTAATCAAATTATTTTAATGAACTCCCACTCAGATTAGACATCCCTCTAGTCATCTAAGTGTTACATGATCCGAGTCGACTAGGCCGTGTCCGATCATCATGTGAGACGGACTAGTCATCATCGGCAAACATCTCCATGTTAATCGTATCTTCCATACGACTCATGTTCGACCTTTCGGTCTCTGTGTTCCGAGGCGATGTCTGTACATGCTAGGCTCGTCAAGTTAACCCTAAGTGTTTTTGCATGTGTAAAACTGTCTTACACCCGTTGTATGTGAACGTAAGAATCTATCACACCTGATCATCATGTGGTGCTTCGAAACGACGAACTTTAGCAACGGCGCACAGTTAGGGGAGAACACTTTCTTGAAATTGTTATAAGGGATCATCTTATTTACTACTGTCGTTCTAAGTAAACAAGATGCATAAACATAATAAACATCACATGCAAATATATAATAGTGACATGATATGGCCAATATCATATAGCTCCTTTGATCTCTATCTTTGGGGCTCCATGATCATCTTCGTCACCGGCATGACACCATGATCTCCATCATCGTGTCTTAATGAAGTTGTCACGCCAACGACTACTTCTACTTCTATGGCTAACACGTTTAGCAATAAAGTAAAGTAATTTACATGGCGTTCTTCAATGACACGCAGGTCATACAAAAAATAAAGACAACTCCTATGGTTCCTGCCGGTTGTCATACTCATCGACATGCAAGTTGTGATTCCTATGACAAGAACATGATCTCATACATCACAATATATCATTCATCATTCATCACAACTTTGGCCATATCACATCATAAGACACTTGCTGCAAAAACAAGTTAGACGTCCTCTAATTGTTGTTGCAAGTTTTTTTTACGTGGCTTCTATAGGTGATCTAGCAAGAACGTTTTCTTACCTACGTTAAAGCCACAACGTGATTTGTCAACTTCTATTTACCCTTCATAAGGACCCTTTTCATCGAATCCGCTCCAACTAAAGTGGGAGAGACAGACACCCGCTAGCCACCTTATGCAACTAGTGCATGTTAGTCAGTGGAACCTGTCTCACGTAAGCGTACGTGTAAGGTCGGTCCGGGCCGCTTCATCCCACAATACCACTGAAGCAAAATAAGACTAGTAGTGCAAAGAGAACTACGCATAGACCTCGCTCATGATGCCACTGTTGGGGAACGTTGCAGAAAATTAAATTTTTTTCTACGGTTTCACCAAGATCCATCTATGAGTTCATCTAAGCAACGAGTGATAGGAGTGCATCTACATACCCTTGTAGATCGAGAGCGGAAGCGTTCAAGAGAACGGGGATGATGGAGTCGTACTCGTCGTGATCCAAATCACCGATGACCAAGTGCTGAACGGACAGCACCTTTGCGTTCAACACACGTACGGAGCGGATGACGTCTCCTCCTTCTTGATCCAGCAAGGGGGAAGGAGAGGTTGAGGAAGAAGACTCCAGCAGAAGCACGACGGCGTGGTGGTGGTGGAGAAGCAGTACTTCGGCAGGGCTTCGCGAAGCAACCGTGGGAGGAGGAAGAGGTGTAGCAGGGGGAGGGAGGCGCCAAGCTCAGGATCCGGCTGCCCTCCCTCCCCGCTCCTTTATATAGGCCCCCAGGGGGGAAGCCAGCCCTAGAGATGAGATCTCTAGGGGGGCGGCGGCCAAGGGGGTGGAGTGCCCCCCAAGGCAAGTGGAGGCGCCCCCTCCCCTAGGGTTCCCAACCCTAGGCGCAGAGGGGGGCCCGGGGGGTGCACCAGCCCACCAGGGGGTGGTCCCCTCCCCACATCAGCCCACGGGGCCCTCCAGGATGGGTGGCCCCACCCGGTGGACCCCCGGGACCCTTCCGGTGGTCCCGGTACAATATCAGGTGACCCCGAAACTTTCCCGATGGCCGAAACAGCACTTCCTATATATAAATCTTCACCTCCGGACTATTCTGGAACTCCTCTTGACGTTAGGGATCTTATTCGGGACTCCGAACAACATTCGGTAATCACATACAAGTGTTCCTAATAACCCTAGCGTCACCGAACCTTAAGTGTGTAGACCCTACGGGTTCGGGAGACACGCAGACATGACCGAGACGGCTCTCTGGTCAATAACCAACAGCGCGATCTGGATACCCATGTTGGCTCCCACATGTTCCACGATGATTTCATTGGATGAACCATGATCTCGAGGATTCGATCAACCCTGTATACAATTCCCTTTGTCAGTCGGTACGTTACATGCCCGAGACTCGATCGTCGGTATCCCAATACCTTGTTCAGTCTCGTTACCGGCAAGTCACTTTAGTCGTACGGTAATGCATGATCCCGTGACTAAACACTTGGTCACTTTGAGCTCATTATGATGATGCATTACCGAGTGGTCCCAGAGATACCTCTCTGTCGTATGGAGTGACAAATCCCAGTCTTGATCTGTGTCAACCCAATAGACACTTTCGGAGATACCTATAGTGCACCTTTATAGTCATCCAGTTACGTTGTGACGTTTGGTACACCCAAAGCACTCCTACGGTATCCGGGAGTTACACGATCTCATGGTCTAAGGAAAGGATACTTGACATTGGAAAAGCTCTAGCAAATGAACTACACGATCTTGTGCTATGCTTAGGATTGGTTCTTGTCCATCACATTATTCTTCTAATGATGTGATCCTGTTATCAACGACATCTGATGTCCATAGTCAGGAAACCATGACTATCTGTTGATCAACAAGCTAGTCAACTAGAGGCTTACTAGGGAGATATTATGGTCTATGTATTCACACGTGTATTACGATTTCCGGATAATATAGTTATAGCATGAATAAAGACAATTATCATGAACAAGGAAATATAATAATAATCCTTTTATTATTGCCTCTAGGGCATATTTCCAACAAGCGGATGCTTTCCTTTTCTTCAGTGCAGCTCACTCCGCAGCCTTGGTTTTCTTCATTTCTAATGCAGAAGGAAGAATTGGACTTGGTGTTGGCATTGGTGCAGGAGGAGCAGAGGAAATTGGTGCAATTTCTTCAGGCACAACTGATGCAGTTGTCCTGACTTGTACAGCTTCTTCAGGCGCAACTTCAGATGCTTCAGCTGGCCTCTCTTGTTCTTTAGGTGCAACACTAGTGGTTACCCTGGAAATTTCTTCAGCGACTGGAATTGCTTCATCAGCCCTGGTGCTTGCTGTTTCATCAGCAGCCTAATTTTCATCAGTGGTGTTGGCATGTTCTTCAGTTGGCTGTGTAGATGCTTTAGCCTAAGGAATTTCAATGTGCGTTGGATCAACAACATTGGAATTAATTCCCTTCTCCATTTTGACGAATCTGACTTTGACTCCTAGACATTATGCCTTGTAGGCGTCAGAATCATCACTGAGCTTTCTGATCTCACATTGCAGAGCGATAAGTTGTTCAGGAGATAGCGTAAGAACGTTGTCCTTCAGATAATGCTATTTCTTGTACTGTGCTTTCTTCACAGACCTGGCTTGCTCATATTTCCATTTCTCTTCAGGGATGAAAGCCGTCAACATGTGACTTTGAACAGGTGTTAGGTTCAACTCTGGCAAGGGAGTGTTTGGGTCATTGTGCCAAAGGTCAATGAAGTCCAAGATCTTCTTCAGATCCAACAGGAGGGGCACAACACTGCCCTTGGCTCTAGCGACCCTTTGTTCTCTGTCTTTGATGATTTTGGCCAATTCTTCATCATCAGCTTCGTCATCATCTGACGGTACTTGGAAGGCAACTTGCTTCTTGTGAGGACTTGGTCTAGTGCCTCGTCCAGCAGTGGCCTTGGTCTTCAGCAAAGTGGGGCCTTTGGGAGACTGAGGAGGAGCTGAAGAACTTGCAGAAGGTCCTGAGGAAATTGAGATGCCTATGGTCCTTTGGCAGGTGGCGAGATGCACAGGTGCCGAGGACTTTGCCGGAGGAGCTAAGGGTTTTGCAACCCGAGGAACTGGAGCAGCTTAAGGAATATGCCGTGAGGGCATAGATGAGCTTGGCCGTGAGGGCCTTGCTGACCTTGTCCATGAGGGCATTGCTGAGGAAGGTGGTTTGCGTCTAGGCTTCTTAGGCATAGCCTTCTTGCTTGTGCAGGCCTCAGCAGCAGCAGCTGAGTCTTCATTGAATTTCCTCACTGCTTCTTTGGCCTGTTTGGCCAACTTGGCTTGCCGCTTGGCCCATTCATCAGCATAGTCCTCACCGTGCTTCCGTGCTTGATGCTAGTGGGATCAGCAATTTTGCCAGGTGCCAACGGTGGTCTTGGGAATGGAGGGTTTAGAGCGAATTTCTTCATGTACTTTGGAGTAACATATATGTACTCTGTCCATTCCCGTGCCCATCTTCGTTCAATTTTCTGTATGCGCACCTTGCGCTCATTCTTCGTTTCCTTACCATGAGTTGCCTCATCTGGTGTGCAATACCCTACATAGATGTCAGCAGGTATCTCAAAAGCAGTGTTGACTTCTAGTTTCTTCCCTCCCTTCTGAGGTTTCTTCCCATCTGCCATTTTCTCCAGCTGAGGATTTTGAACTATTGAGTTCTCTGAAGAAATATGCAACTTTTCTTCGAGGAACGCTGCAAATGAGTTAAATTGATGAGAACCTAGTGATTCAGTAGCAGACATGTGTACCTGTGAACAAAGTATAGGTGCAAAGAATTTGGAGAGGTCATATGTGTTCTCAGAAGTTTTTGCAAAATAGAACAAGTTTGAGGAAATTGACCAGATATGTCTTGAAGAATTTCAGTAAGCGTTCTTTGACTTAGGTTCCAGAGTTTTGTGGATTGTGAAATTCACACAATTGAGGAATCTTGAGGAAAAATGTCACTTAGAGAAATAGATCCAGAACTGGTGATTGTGTGAAGTGTTTAGAGTGTGGAAGTTGAAGAATAAACACCTTTCGAAGATTTTATGGAAATCATCAGAATCAACAAAGGCTGTAAAAATAACTTTTAATTACCCTTGACAAAGAACACGACGAACTGAGAATGTAGATTTGGAAGTTCGTCAGTCCAGATCTTCCACGCCCTAACTTGGCAGAGGAAGATAGCTACGACGGCGGCGGAGTGAAGATTTCCGCGGCTGACGCGAGTACGACGGCGACGAGGTCAAGGCAGTGAAGCTCTTCCTCACCAGTGACGATGAAGGTAGCGGCGGCGCTAGGTCTTGAGATCTCGAGCGAGGGGAGTGAGATCGAGCAGGGTAAATGCAGTTTGAGTAGGGTGAGGGGTATTTATAGCCGAGGTGAAAAATAGCTCGCCCGAGTAAAATGGACGAATGTGCCCTATATATATAGAGTGGCACTGTTCTGATCCTGGGATCAGAATAGTCATTTGGATCACAACGCTCTATATAGGGCCTGACGATGCGTTCCCGAACTCCAAAAATGCAAAAAAAACAAAACGCGGCCGGCCCATCAGACCCCTCCGACAGGTTTCATCCCCACATCACGAACTTCCTGTAGCGCACACGTTCTCAACTTGTCCCCACCCCGCCGCCTCCTCCCATGCGCTCGCCGGCCGCCGGAGCCGCCGCCTCCACCCGCGCGCTCGCCGGTCGCAGGAGACACCTCCTCCTCCCACGCGCACGCGGGACACCAGAGCCACCGCCCCTCCCGCGCGCTCGCCGGACACCGGGCCCTCCTACCCCACCGCCGGTTTCTACAGCCGCTGCCAGGTCCCCAGCCACCGCCGATTTCCTCCCTTCGATGCTTCCCCCAGCACCGCCTGCACATCGCTCCCACACCATCGCCCTCTGTCACATACTGCATCGAGGCACCTTCAGGTTCCCGCGGATCTGAGCGCATGGGAGCGCGTTGCTGCTCCAGCTAGCTCCTCCGTCCACAAGGACGACGCGGCGTCCACGGCCTCCTCCCTCTTCTTCGCTCCTATGGGAAGGTAGGTTTCTATGGCCAGCCGCGTTAGTTCGATGCAGCTACACCTTGCACCCCTGGCGAGCCGGCAATATCCACGCGTCCGACCACCAGTTCAGCCCCATCCCCCGACGTACTTGTCAAAAGCAAAGGACGATGGCGAGATCCTCTCCTCCAGTGCTGGCGTCCTCGCCGACTGCTATCTATTATGTCGAGGACAATTGGAGGTCACGGATCTAGCGGATGCTAGCGTGTGAGAGGGTGTGAGAGGTGCTGCTGCCTCCTCCCTCTCGTTGTATCCTCCAACGATCCATCAGGAAGGCGTTGTCAGTAAAGGACAACGGCACATCTTGCAGCAAAAAACTACAGCGTTTCTTCACTATATTTCCGAAAGGATTTGCGACAGTTCTTCTGTATCAGTTCAGCAAAATAACTGACAAGAGTTCCATGACTCAACGCCTGGAAGGAAGACTTTCCCTTCTCTAGTACACAGCCGCCTACCTGAAGGTGTGCGTGTGTGATGTTGCATGCGGAACATCGCCGTGTGCTTGCGTACGTATGGTGTGCATGTGTGCTGGCGTGTTGTGTGCTCCGTGTGTGTTGTGTATGCATGTGGTGTGCGTGCATATAACGGCTTGGTGTGCATCCGTAGGTAGCCTGTGTGATTGCTAGTGCTGCTACTATTGATGTTTTTCCTCTAAACGTACTCGTGTATTTCTTTCTCTGATTTTGCTTATTTGATCACTTGAATAATGTGTTGATAAATTATACTTTGTGGATGTCTAGCATTAAAACACTTCCCCTAACTTTGAAGTAAAAACATTTGAGAAGTTTTTTTGTCATGAAATTTCAAATGTCATCGTATGCTGAAGTGAGATGTTTGCTAAAATAGTCGGTTGAGTAGAGCAGTTTGATATTTGTTTAAAAACTCGGTTTTTTGGTTACTAAATAATAATACCAATAAGTTCAATCCAAAATAGCGAAGAAGTTCGATGTTTCTAACAAAACTCCAATTTTCACTTTTCTAAAAAACACACAAAGAAGTTCAAATATAAAAGTTATAGAAATTCGATGTCTATAAAAAACTTAGACATTTTCTGTTACTAAAGTGAAATAGAAAGAATTTCAAAATAATAATAGCCAGAAGTTAATGTACTACATGGTGTGCGTTTTGTATGAAGAAAAGAATGAAAAGGCAATGGCTAAAAGTTTGTTTGCTAGAAGTTCAAGTACTCGGCCCGAGAATTTCAAAAATTCATGTGAGAGAGGTTAAACAAAAATACCTGACAGAAGTTCAAGGTGAAAACAACGAGAAGTTCAACTACTGCAAAGAATGCATTTCAGGTGAGAATAAAATATAGGAAAATAAAATCATAAAAGGTTTGTTGAAAGAAGTTCAAGTGCTCTGTACGGGGAAGTTAAAAAACTCTTGCGAGAGAGGTTCACCTTGTATTTCCATGTTCAGAAACACAAAAAAGAAATTGTATTTTTGCGTTTTAAAATAATTCTCTCAATCCACAAAGAAGTTCAGTTATTATTTGGGAGCAATTTGATTTCAAAAAGAAAATAAAAAAATCAAATTATAAAGATAAAGAAATAAAACCATGAAGTCCATATTAAAAAGATAAAGAAGTTCGATGATTATAGAAAACTCAGATTTTCCTCGTTATTAAAGAATGTAATTAAAAAGTTCAAAAATAAAATAACAAGAAGTTCAACTTTTAAAAATAGAGCGCTTAAAAATTTCATAAAAAAGATTAGGTAATAAAACCAGGAAGTTCATATTAAAGATATGGAGAAGTGCGATGATTATAGAAAACTCATAGTTTTTTCTCGTTATTAAAGAATGGAAACAAAAAGTTCAAAAATAAAATAACAAGACATTCAATTTTTAAAAATAGAGCACTTCAGAATTCATTTAAAAAATAAGAAATAAAACCAGGAAGTCCATGTTAAAAAGATGGAGAAGTTTGATGATTATAGAAAACTCAGATTTTCCTCGGTATTAAAAATACGACAGAGTGAAAACAGCAAGAAGTTCAACGTGAAAATAGCAGGAAGTTCAATTACTACACTGAATGGATTTCGGATGAAAAACTTTTAAAACCGTCGCGAGTATAAAAAAGTGATCAACACAGAAAAGTTGCCTGTTTACAGCAGCTTTCCATCGGTATATCACTTGCTCAATTTTGGTGAGTGGGTGGAGAGTTGCGAGCCAAAAAAGCACGTGAAAACAGAGTGAAGTTCAAGTACATGTGCCGAGAAGTTTAGGTTCTTCACACGTTGCATTTTCGAAGAATTAATTTCACGATAAAGGCAGAACGAATGATCTTGCCATTTTTGCAATTACTTGAAAACGGCTAGGATTCAGAGAAAACCATCAACATGAAAAAGTTTCGCATTTTCCTTAGCTTTTCAACGATGTATTATTTGCATCATTTCAATAAAGTTTGTTGAAAATACGGCGAAAAAACATTTTTTGCCATTTTCGAAACTGACTTAAAACCATAAAGAATTGGGAGAAATAATACATATCAAAAAGTTTCGCATTTGTTGAACCTTTCCAACGCCATATCACTTGCTGCATTTGGACGCACGGTCAAAAAATGAGCCCGAAAATACGAACTCAGTAGGACTTGTACCGTTTTGTAAATTACTCGTAAACCGTTCAAAATTAGAAAAAAACTATCAACAAGAGAAAGTAGCGCATTTTCATAAGCTTTCCAACGCCATATCATTTTCCTCAATTGGATTAGCCGTTTAGAAATCACATCCAAAACAAGAACTTGGCTGTTCGATTTGCAAATTTTACGTTTATTCAAATTACTCTTTAACCATAGAGAATTAGAGAAAACTTTCAACATGTGGAAGTAGCGAATTTGCAGCATCTTTCCAACGCCATATTATATGCCTCATTCCCATAAACGGTCTAGAAATGCGATCGAAAATACAATTCACGTTTTTTGTGTGAAGAAAAAACGGTTTTCAAAACCGCTCTTAAACCGCTTACATTTTACCAAAAATTTAACTTGGGTCATGAAACTGGTGTCCATACCTTTCCAACGGTATATCGCAAGCCCCATTTGGGCAATGTTGCCAGAAGTTCAACCTAGCACTGGAAGAATTTCAGGTTGAACAACTCAGGCAGTAAAATTGCAAAAAACACAATTTCATCACAACCCGAGAGCAAAATCCGCCCACTAGCGAGATTCCTATTTAAAATGGGTATTTAGTTGCTCAAAAACATTTGTAAATTACACTAACATCATATAGAGCACAACTAACTACAATAATTCGTGCGGGGAGACACGGTTGCGAAGATAGCCCGAAGGTCGGGTTCGTATAGAGGGAAATCCACGCGCGTTACTCATGCAGTTCAGGTTGTGATCAGAATATTATTCTGATCCCGTGATCGGAATAGTGTTTTTATATATATATATTTCCGCACTGCACGCTCAATGCAAGTGCACGTCATTGTTTGAACCAAGTGTGCTGCAGTACTCAGGCGAGTGAACTTCCCGTCGCAAAAAAACTGCACGCCGTCTTTTTTCGGTACTGTTTTCGCTCTAATTTTTTAACCGTTTATCAGAATGAGGCTTATAATATACCGTTGGACAGCTATGGATTAGGCACAACTTCGACATGTTTAAGACTTTCCGAGATTCCTCACGGTTTAAGAGCAGTTTTGGAAACGGTGCGATCCACAACGAGTGACAACGAGCGTATTTTTGTGATTTTTTCTAAACCGCTCATCGGAATAAAGCAAATGATACGCCATTGGAAAGATATCATCGAGACTCATCTTTTTCATATCTATTACTTTCTCTAATTCGTTACGGTTTAAGAGCAGTTTCAAATTTACTAAATCGCGGAATTACGTTTTTTTAAATTTTTGCAATTTTTGGTACTGTTTTCGCTCTAATTTTTGAACCATTTGTCGAAACGAGGCGTGTAATACGTCATTGGAAAGCTATGGACAAGGCACAACTTTGATATGTAGAAATGGTTTCGAGATTCCTTACAGTTTTAAGTTAATTTTGAAAATCGTGCGGCGAACGACGAGTGGCAACGACCGTTTTTCGCAAAATTTTGACAAACCGGTTGTCGAAATAATTCAAATGATATGTCGTTGGAAAGATATCGACGAGACGCAACTTTTTCATGTAGAACACTCTCTCTAATGTCTTACGGTTTAAGAGCAGTTTTAAATTTACCGAAATGCGGACACTCTATTTTTCGCGACACCCAAATCGACGTGGATATTTCATCCGACTGAAAACCGCACTGCATCAGACATTTTAGAGAACTGCATGGTTTATTTTATTCAAACGTAATTTTTTCAAGGACGAGAAAGTAGAGTGCACTTCACATCGGGTGTAAATGAACCACAACACTAGCAAGAAGTGAACCGCAGGAGGGGGATTTTTGGTCTATGGGGACATATGCACCCGATATGGGAAAAAATTAGTAATTCAACCAAAAGTCAAAAATTCCTGAATATATTTTCGAAATAAACTTGACCTTCTATTGTACTCGTGAAAAATAAAATCCACAAAAAAATATCGCTTTGACTTCTTTTCAAAAAAGACAATTTTTTGGCTAAAATAGTGTGAATAGTGACCTATAATAGCAAATAAATTTTGTCTTTTTGTTGTGAGGTCAACTTTGGTTTTTTTGTCGAGATTTATATACTAGTGCAAAAGTAAGTCAAGTGTTTTGTCAAAATAGTTCTTACCTATTTTGACTTTTTATTAAAATATTATAAAAAATCCCCATATAGGGTGCATATACAACCAAGAACCAAAGTGTATTTCCCGTGAACCGCATTACTTTTTTTCCGCTTCCGTAACATTTTTTTGCACTTACGGGATGAACAACATCATACGGCCGACCGCACTACTTGAGACTGAAAATCGCACTGCATCGGACGGGCAAGCGAGCTGCATAATTTCTTTTGTCGGACGTAAAATTTTCCAAGAAGAGAAGTGTACCGCGCTTCACGTAGGGTGTAAGTGAACCGCAACTCCATCGAGAAGTGAACCGCATTATTTTTTCCGTTTCCGTAACATTTTTCTGTACTTCACATTTGAGGTTAAGTGAGCAGCGACACTATCGAAAGTGAACCGCATGAGTTTTCCCTAACTTTTTCATACTTATTTTTTTACACAAGCAAGTGGACCACATGGACTGAGCGAGTGAACTATATCTAATAAGAAGTGAGCTTCTTTTGAGAAGTTTTGGTTTCTGTTTAACTTCTTTTGTAAACTCATCTCAACTACATGATTAATGTTTGTGAGCTGCATAAATGGGGCAAGTAAACTGCATTAAAAATACATTTTGCATCAAAAGAATATTATCTCCCACCAACATTCTTTGAATAATTTAACAAACAAGTTAACCTCACAAAACAAAAATAAAATACTGCACAACCGAGCTAAAAAAACTGCACTGTCTATGGCCGCTCATGATCCTCATAGACACAATAAATCAATCCATTGGTTTACACAGACACACACATATATACACAGAAAATCAGCACTGGCGAGATCAAAAGAAAATGGACTTTTTAAGTTAACTCCATGATTCGTCAACTGGCATCAGCAAGTTTATTTAGTGTGAGTGTGCAGTGCACTTCTTTTCTCTTTCTATGCTTCTTGGCTTCTCTCCAAAAGGAACACAACACAGAAAGAAGTGCCCGACATCCCCTCTTTTTTGTTTGGGCTGTTGACGCTGCCAGCAGTATCCTTCGTCAAGGGAGGATGCTAGTTGGAGGGAGTTGTGGACAGAGGGATGTGACTGGGGAGCTCGTTACCGCCGATGGGCGCCAACACAGGGGAGGAGGCGATGTGAACTGCAGTGCTGCGTCAGGGGGAGTGGGGATGTACTGTGCGTGTGCCGGTGTGCACTGCACGGAGGAGATGAGAGCTCGGGCCAGCCGGACTACACAGCTTCCCTCCCACTTGGAGCAGCACCAGGCGGAGTCTCGCTGCAACGGCCGCCGCAGCACGAGCCGCCCTGCTCAAGGGAGCGTTGAACCAGGACGCCATCGGATCCAGCGATGCAGCGGTGCTGGGAGTCATTGTAGGCGGCGGGGAAGGTGGTCCTCCGAAAGGGATGTATGTACATGGGAGGAAGAGAGGTGTGGGTGCCGAGATCCAACGGTCGTCGACGCGGCGGAGATCAAGGGCTTGCGGGGAGGCAGGGGTGTGGCGCCTCAACGGGTGGGTCGGGTAACCGGGCGGAGCGGGTGCATGTGGTGCTGGGATCTGGGGCGCCCCCGACGAGGTGGTTGCTTGGGTGGGGGACGCGCCGCCGCCGGTGGTAGCCGAGGGTGGGGGCATCACCGGGGGCCGCGATGCTCTGATCATGCGTCGAGTGGTCGTGGCCACCTCGGATCCAGCGAGGTTGAGGGCGGGGGCACGCGACGGATGAAGCTGGCACCAAGGGAGGTCGTGCATGGTGCGGTGGCCGAGAGTTTGTTGTCGGATGT